>NC_044909.1:1283854-1883854 GCF_001633185.2 Quercus lobata | reverse complement strand
ATTTTTTCACATTGTATGATTTGGCTAGCACCTTGCTGTTACAATGGTCCACCAAGTTTCACATGTGCAAATCTCATTCCTCCATTTGGTTGATGAGTTTGTAATATTCTTTTTTGTCTAAAGATGACAAAGAGATAAAACTTCTATTTCATTTGCCATTAAAAATAAGTCATACGAGATACGACACATCAAGAGTTTTTCCTGTGGTCATGTCAAATCTTCAACTTTTTTTACTCTGATTTTTAGTTAGACATGTAGTTGATTGGTATTTGAGTACCATAAAAAAAAAAAAAAAATAATAATAATAATAATAATTTGTCAATATTTTTTATCTTCTAGAAATTGAAATTTTAAATCTAAATTTTGAAAAAAACAAAAGAATCGTATTATTTGAGAAAGCAAAATCCCTCTTGCTTTGAAGACACAAATATATCAATCTTCACAAAGGATTATTGAAATCAATAGCCATTGAAGATTAAGAATGGGGAATTATTAACCAATTGATTTTTCAAGCTTTACCAACAAATCAATTGAAGACATGGCCACTAGTATAGCATGATGGAGAAAAAGAGGTAAAAATTCTTTCAGCCATATCAAATTTGGTTCTTAAAGAAAAAGGAAGAATAATTTGCTAAAAATGGAATAATTAATAGCAAGGTGCCAACCATATCATACTCTGTAAAATGATATAGATGCCCATGAATTATTGTATGTATAAATGTTGTAGATATCCAACCAATGGAGGTAGTATAAAAAAAATTATAAAAGTTTTGTAATTCAACTAATACTTTCTGTTATTTCCAATAGAAACATTCAAGGTTTAATTTATCCCTCCCTCTAGGGCCTTTACTACGAAATTATAAAATAAAAATAAAAGTAAACAATACCTCCTCTACCCATATTAGTAGTGACCATAATACCACCTCTACCCATATGGCTCTGTACCATGAATGAGGATTTGAAACTTCCTTAAGATAATCAAGTGCATCTTCTCTTGAAGTGTAGTACCTTAGTCTGCTCGTGCAAATGACTTGATCGTTGAATGCCAATTCCACGAATCCATCCACATCAGAAAATTGATAGGGGTGTAGTTTGATTTCCATCTGATTATATTAATCTTTATGCATTGTTCTTGTAGCTAACACCGAAACACTAAAATGATTGCTAAATATTTAGGTAGAAAAGAATAGGTTATAACTTTTGAAGACCAAGAATTAGAACTACAAGTTACGAGGAGTGATATGAATTTGGGAACAAAAACACAAAAATTATAGCTTCAAACATGTTTAACATAATTAAGGAAAAAGAGAGCCTATGTTCTGCTCTTTCACTTCAAACTCATATTCTTTTATGATACTCAAAGGCTTTGAAGATCTTCTTGTACGCACAAACTAGTACAATAATGTTACCCATTACAACCACACATCACATGACTTGTACTATAATTGGCCGACACTTCACACAACTCTTTTTAGTGATAGACACAACTTGCATCTAGTGCACTAGAGCATTAGACCCATACGATACAAATACTGTGTCTAAAATTTGGCATGTGTCCATATTGTTTTAGATTCAGTGCACTGGACTCAAGCTTTGCCCTTCAGTGACAAAGTAGGAATCTCTCTACCATTAGTTAGAATTCATTTATTGAGTCATCTTCGAAGTTGTTTATTATGATATTCCTCAACAACAATACAAAAGTCAAATTTTAAGTTTTATGGATCAGAATTAGTACATTCCAAATATAACATAGATGTCCTACTAATTTCAAGTGATAAGGTTAAATTCTAAACTTTAGGAACTAAAACAAATTAAATGTTAAGAATGTGTGGGTTTTCAAATAGCCCAAAGCAGTCTAAAATGCATAAATTATACACATAAGTTTCATTGTGAAAATACTCTTTGTTGCCAAAACAATCTATTCCACTCTCATTTTTTCTTGCTTTGAATCTTGTGTGTTTTGTGTGAAGAATCCTATTTTATTTTTGTTTCAACTTTCAACCACGACATTTTTCTATAATAGCAAATGCGTTAATTTTTCTTCAAATCACATGGAGAGATCGATACTTGTGCACACAATGGGAAGCATTTTTTTCGTTAATGTGGGGGGTTTAGACTATTTTCTTAGGTGTGTATAATCCCATAAAAATAACCACAATTAGTGTATATGGTCTCATAACTTGCACCAAAGACATTAGCATGTATAGTCATTTAATTTACTCATTTTTTGCATTGGTTGTCACCAAAACTTCTTGACATGGTAAAGTAATCGACTAAGGAAACTATTATAGCAGCATGAGGTTACCTATTAATTTGGACGAAAGCCACAAGAAGAAGCAGAACACTTGAATCCATGAGGGTTCTTTGAATACACAAGAGGAGATTAGTCTGAAGTCTACCAGGAAATAAAGAGACAAAAGTTTGAATTGCCTTGTAGGCTACAATGTGTTTAAATAGTAAAATAAACCTTGGGATAGCTAGGAAAACACACCAAAAATCCTAATTTGCGTTAAACACAAAATTAGGTGGCAAAATGAGATAATTGCAAAACTAAATACTAATATTTCTAGGAGATGTCCCATAATAGACAAGACATAATTCTGACTTTAATTTAAAAGTTACAATGGAAATTTTAAAAAATAAAGGGTTAAAAAAGGCAAAAACAAAGGAATTTGCCTAAATAGTAGCTTTAATCATGGCCTAAGGCCACGAGTTTTGCTCCAAGCATTGTGAAGGATTTTCACGCAATTCTTTAATTAGTTTGATCAGTTTTTAAAAAGCTATACATAATAACATCAATAGTCTTCCCATGGACAATGACATATTTCCTAAGTACACCTTCCTTTTGAAACCCAGCCTTTTCCAAAACCCTTTGTGAGGCCTTAATTTCCACATTAGCAAAGCCTTCCAATCTCTCCATATTTGGAAACTCTTCAAACACACTAGAAATAACCAATTTCACTGCCTCTGTGGTTATACCTTTGTTCCAATACTTTGATCCAAGAGCATAGCTGATTTGCCCTCTACATATCTCATAGTCAGACCCTGGTTTGACACATATGAATCCAATTGGACGGTCCTCCAAGCATATGGCCCGGTACCATGGGTGAGGAATGGCAACTTCCCTAAGATAATCAAGTGCTTCTTCTCTTGAAGTGTAGTACCTTAGTCTGCTCGTGCGTATGACTTGATCATCACATACCCATTCCATGAAGTCGTCTACATCAGATAATTGGTAGGGGCGTAGTTTGATTTCCATCTTATTAATCTCTCTAATATCTTGGGCTTGTAGCTAACACCAAACACTAAAGTGATTGCTAAATATTTAGGGGGGAAAAAGAGAGAATAAATATATAGAAAAGAATAGGTTATAACTTATAAGGATCAAGCAATAGAACTACAAGTTAAAAGGAGCAACAAAAACTAGGGAACCAAAACACACAAAATTTATTGATTCAAACATGTTTAACATAACAAAGGAAGCAGACTGCATATGTTTTGCTTGTTCACTTCATACTCGTACCCTTTTATAATTCTAGCAAAGGCTCTGAAGATCTTCTTGTGCGCACAAACTAGTACAATAATTCTACTCATTACAATGACACTTCACATGGCTAGTACAATAATTGGCAGACACTTCACACAACTCAAATGTTTTTAGTGGCGGACACAGATAGTGCACTAAATCCAATATAATGCAGATACATGATTAAAATTTACCATGTGTTCATATTGTGTTGGGTCTAGTGTACTATACCCAAGCTTTGCCCTTTAGTGACAAAGTAGGAATATCTGTACAATTGGTTGGAGTTCGTCTAATGAGTCATCTTCCAAGCTGTTTATTATGCTTAAAAAGTCAGTTTTTAAATTAGAAGGATCAGAATTAGTACAATCCAAACATAACATAGATGTCCTACTAATTTCAGGTGTTTATTTTGTAGGACTTTACTTTCACAAGACTCTAAAGGACACAAATACACTCTGCATGGAAAATATTGGATCATTTGACATCTTTAAATTTTCAATGTGGTAATATATCCACCTATATTTTTAGTGGGGATGCTAGTGCTTTACCTTCACTAGATATTAACCAGGGAAAAAATCAGCTTTACCTTCACTCCCCTCTTTGAAGCTAATAAAGCATGTCGCATCAATGACAGAGCTTCAATCAGCAACACCAACAGGAAAATCAAGTTTTTCAGGACAGATAAATAAACTTGTTGATGACTAATTTAAAGACATCCTATCTGACATTCTTCCTGGTTCTTGTTTGAATTTCATTATCCTATCTAACCTTCAAAATTCCAAAATTAAATTTTCATTATAAACAAACATGACTAGTATGACTACTGAGGCATGATTGTGGTACATACTTGGTATCTTGACTCTAGTAGTTAATTCCAAATACCTACTCCAAAAGAGTAGCTTCTTTTTTTATTTGGTGAGGGCTGACCTTATAGCAAGCAACCGTTATAGATTTCTCTCAATCTCACCTAATAGTGGGTCCACCGTACCAATTTTTGTCCCAATGTCCGCATTAACCAATGTCCACATTAACAATGCCTTCCAATCTCTCCATATATCTCTTCAAACACACTAGAAATTACCATTTTTCATTTGTCACTGCCAATGTAAATGCCTTTGCCCCAATACTTAGATCCTAGACCATAGCTTGTTCTACTTCTGTATATGAATGGTCGCCATTATTAATTAATTCAGTAAATAATATGTAAAAGAATTTACTAAAAAAGTTATTGTTTTGGAGACTCTATGGACTTACAAAACTTGGTCTAGAATTGGGTGGGGTGCGCCAGACCTGTGCAATGGTGCAACGCATGGGCGACGCTTGAGAGCCCCAGTAGCAAGCTACTGTGGTGGACACTCCCCTTCAAGAAATAAATTTAATATCGTGTGAGACAATGGCTCACATATCAGATATTAAACTGATAAGAACAGATACTACACTTGATCTTAGCCAAAAGGCCGAGAAAGGTATGAGCCTACTCCTAAAATGTGCTCTTTTTTATAGTAAGACTGATTTGAGCTCTTTTCCTGCTTTCATGATGTGGGACGTGATTGTCAAACTCTTATTATGCTTATATTATACATGGCTGGTATAGGAATACAAACATATCTTCTTTAAACAGTTCACAGAAAACAAAGTAGATGCCAACAAACACCATAGTGATGTAGACGATAATGTTTGAAATACAAAAATTTCTGCCTTTAAAGAGCTCAAAGCTGGAACAGCTTCTCCGCATATTGGATTTTTTGTTTTGTTTAAATCTAGATTGTTTTTATTTTTTATCATGTTTGTATAACAATTTAACTAACTTCAATCGTAAGCTTCACAGGCCTATCAGACTATCATGGATTTCATGTTGGTATTTAGCTGAAGTTTGAACACTGATTTTGTGCTGGAGATGAATTTCCTGGCTTCTGACAAGTTGAATTAAAGCTCTAGTTGAAAGACAACAGAGTGGGGACCTGATTTATATTGCTGAAATGTCAGGACTTATTTACCAAAAAAAATTTAAAACGTTGATATGACTTAGAAGTGATAAGTAGCATTAGAGGCACAGATGTAGCTGACAATGAATGCAGAGATAATGGATGTTGTGACAATTAGGAGATATAAATATATAATCAATTTCCAGCTGGGAAATGTAATCAACTTCTAGCTTTTGCAGGTCCGGTATAAATGGAGGGTCTAACCTTACCAAACTTTTAAAATTTAGCTCCAATAGTTCATAACTCAAAGACATGGGAAAACAAGAATTGAAAGAAGAAGATTTTAAGACTAAAGGCACAGCTTTTAATTAATATCACTCACAACAAACTATCTGTTACTAAGAAGATATAGATAAACATGTCTCTGATCTCTCCTTTACAAAATCCGTATTTTCTTAACAACCCTTCTTTAAGAAATCCAACCTTTTCTAACACCTTTTGAGACCCCATATTTTCTACCTCTACCATTGCTTCAATCCTCACCAAATCTGGGAACTCTTTGAACACCTTAGAGATAGCTATCTTCAATGCAGTGGTGACTATCCCCTACCCCCAGTAATCTGTGCCCATAGCATTGATAGGTCAAAAACCCTTTGTGATAAATTAATTGATTAATTAGCCAAATGTATTAATTAATTAAATTAACATGTAAGATGCATGGTAACACAAACAAATTATCGATAAACTAAGTATGCAACGGAAAATAAATTGACACAATAAAAACCAACACGGCAAAAACCTCATCAGGTGATTTTAAGGTCACCACTCTCGAGAATCCACTATTATCACAACAAGCGGTTACAAGTAAAGAAATCTCAGTATCTTATACCAACCTACAGTTGAACCCTTACCCTAATACCCAATTGAACTTGTTTTGTAGTGACAATCTCTCATTTTAATGCACGGCTCCTAGTATGTGACTAACCAATTACGCAGATCCCAGTATGCGACTTCAATTACCAACTAGAGAAGGTTGTTGGCTGCAAAGTTCTTTAGTTCATCACATGATGAAGATCGAGAAGCACCTTGGTTACAAAACCCTACGGTGCACAAACACAGCAGCTTCTTCACAAGAAAGATGAACTAGGGCAAATTCTGTTTCCGGTCACAATTTGCTTGAACAAACTTTGCTCAACACTTATGCAACTTGTTCCACCTTTGACGGTTCTTAAAATAATCATTTTATATGTTTAGGGTTGTAAGAAAAGAAAGCCCAAACATACAATTATGGATTGGAGTCAAAACTGTTAGGACATATGTGTTTCACATGTTAAGAACATATGTCTTGATTTTATATAATTGACTTATCCTTTGACAAAACGCACTTTACTTGTATTTGGGTAGATTTAGGATGTTTTTAATACTTCAAGAAACCTTATTTCAAGATCACATATTGAAGCTTTCAAGTCTGTTCAAGAAAACAAGTTCAGAGTGCAAAATCATTAAAGCTCGACAACTGGTCGATAGCTTCATCTATCGAGCTTAAGGAAGCCGTTCTTCATTCGGTGTGCTCGACACTTGCTCGACACTTGCTCGACACCTGCTATCTGTCGAGGTTTAAGATTTTCAGAATTTCAATCTAATATTCTTGGGATCCGTTAATGTCTTTGGGCCTTCTTTTCTCCTAAACCTAGACATATAAAAGGATCAGTTTAAAGGCCATCAAAGTGTTCATGAAAATTCTGAATTTGTCCCCACTTGTCATCATTGTCATATTGTTGGTCATATTAGGCCAAATTGTCCTAATTTGTCAACCTCTAAGATTAGACCTCCTTCTAGGAAGCATAGTAATTCGAAAACTACTCATGTTTGTCACCATTGTGGTGCTTCCGATCACACTCGTCCTAATTGTTTCAAGTTGTTTCCTCATAAGTGAGTGTCCAATAGGTCTCATCCTTTGTCTAAAGGTTCTGTACCTATTCTTGGTGAGTTATTAAAAGTTTTGAGCTTTTTAACTCAATTTCAGGGGAATTCTAATTCCTCTATGTCCTTTAGTAGTCATACTAGGACACGTGCCTTTTCATCTTCACGGCCAAAGACTCGTGCTGTATGGGTGATAAAGATCCTAAGACTTAATTGTCTTCTCTGTTTGTCTTCTACTTTAATTCTTTCTATCTAAAGTAGGACTCTCTTTGCTTGATTTCTTATCTGCTTTTGGAATCATGCTTTCATGCATTTGCACCCTTCTATCATGCCTTCATGCATATGCATATTTCTTTCATGCTTTCATGTTGTTTGCTTAATATGGTTTTGTTTGTTTATTTTTAGTTTTGTTTATTTTGTTTTTGATATAAAAATTAAAAAAAATTGAAAAATTAGAAAATACAAAAACAGTGTGTGTTTTGTGTACTTTGGTACTTGTGTACCTTGGATGGCCATTGAAATAAAGTCTTCTAAACTTTATATCTTTTATAGCTTAGATGAGCATCTCTATGCACAACTAAGCAAGTGAGCTTTGTGGCTCGTGTTTGTGATGAGTACGATTAAGTTATCTCTTAAACTTAACACTCATATCACTCTTTTTGACGGGAAGGACTAAAAAATCCTGAGAAAAAGGCATAAATAACCATCTCACCACTGTTACCCGCCAATCATAATATGACACATGTATGCTTCGGCATAGCAAAAGTGCAGTGTCAATGACATTTGTGTGCTTAGGCATAACAAAATTGGAATGTCAAATATCATTGGGTATTTCTTCTCTCTCTCTTTTACAAGCCCATGCATGATATGATTAAAAGAAAAACATGCAAAGAAAAATCAAAAGCAAAAAGATCAAAAATGCTTTAAATATGATTGCAAGCGTGTATTCTAGGAGATGTGGGAGTTATATGATGTACCTCAAAGGTGATAGTCTCCATCAAGCAGTTATGATTGTGTGTGAGTTAAAGATTTTCTTATATCTCAAATCGTCATAACATGTGTACACTTATGCAATCTTGCGATGTTTTTCACATACAACACGCAATATTCTTTGCTATTCTTGATACATGTGCAGGTAACAATGTAATTTGGCCATCACAAGATTTAACATGTGTTAATGTATGCTCACTAAACTGTCTTGACTTGTTTTTGAAATATAAAATTGGTTAGACTTGTTTAGTGTGTGTGTGTGTTTGTGGAGATCCATGTGCTTAAATTTTCATTTGAGAGATGATTTTAAGAGCTTAATATGTTGATTGGATTGTTGGTTGAGTTGCATGTTGGATTGCATTCATGTTTGTGTTTTTCACATCTCAAAAAACTGCTTTTAAAAGCTGGCTTGACATCTGCTCGATAGCTGGCTATCTATCGAGCTTCCTTAAGCTTTTCCTTATCACAATCTCGCCTGCACCTCAATACCTAGTGAATCTATCGAGATTGGATCTGTATGCTCGATAGCTTCTCAATACCTGGTGGATCAATCGAGCTTCTATTCTTAAATTTGATGTGTTGATCCTCGATACCTCCTCGACACCTCAGCTGTCGACGTGTATTTTCTCAACACCTCCTCGACAGATACCTCGATACCTGTCAATACCTTCATCTGTCGAGAATTACTGGCTTTCCTATATAAAGCCCATGCGTGATCCGATCTTCATTTCCATCGATCTCTCTCTTAATACTTCTCTGTTTCTCTCCCAAAAAATCTCCAATCTCACTCCTATCTTGGTTCTTAAGGATTTTCCAAGGTTTTTCAAGTTTTTCTTCACTTGGTAAGCTTCTAATCCTTTCTCATTCATGCATTTCATGTTTTTGAAACCTAGGATTTAGGGTTTTTGGAAATTTTTGGGGTTTTTCAAAATTGATGTGATTTCATTGAAATTTTGGGTTGGGTTTTCACTTAAATGTGTTTGAAACCTCATACATTGCATCACATTAGCATTATAATGGTCTTGCCATACATTTAGATGTTTGCTATATGATTGTGTGCTGGTAGGTTTGGATTGGGCTGAGCCCATGATGAAATTTCTTTTACATGTCACATGTTCATGCATTTCCCATGCATACGTACTTCTTTTCAATATATTTGATATATTTGAAAATGTTTGGGACTTTTCTGATTGTCTTTCTTTTTCTCCCTCTCTGTTGTTTACGTTAGTCGTGTCTATGGCACATAGGCATAAATCCACTCCAGCCTGGAACCCTCTTCGTTCCGATGCTTCTTCTTCATCTGATCCTACCTTATCTCATATCCGGTTCCGTGATGATGATGCCTTTAAGGCATTTTCGGAGAACTTTTCTCGACGAGGCATTCATTCAGAACACCAAGTCATCTTGTCAGATTTTGCTGACACCCACCTTCCTTCTGTCATTCACAGTAGGGGATAGGAGTCACTATGTGATGCCCTGGTCACCTGTCCTCTCGTGCTGATCTAAGAGTTATACTCCAACATGCACGGGATTGATCCTTTAGTACCTCTTTTCTTCACTCACGTCCGAGGTACGCACATTCCTATCACACCGCAGCTAGTTGCGAATGTGCTTCGAGTTCCTAGGATAGAGTTTCCTGACTATCCTAGTTGTGAGCGTATAAGGATTGTGTCCAGGGATGAGCTCATGTTCGCTTTCTGTGAGCGCCCTAGTTCTTGGGGTGAGTGTCTTTTTACACCATGTCGACCTTTTGCTAAAGGTCCTAGATTCATGAACATGGTAATGACTTTTGTTTTGCATCCCCTCTCTCACTATAATTCCATCACAGAGCCTCGTGCTCGATTTTTGTTGTCTCTTCTTGAGCATCTCACCATAGACTTCTTTTCTCATTTCATTCTGTCTATTATTGATGTTCATCTAGATTTGGCGACCCGTGATAAGCTCATCTTTCCTTTCGCTATCACGAGGATTCTACGCCATTTTTCTTTTCCTTTTCCCTCATCCGACCATTTCACCGTCATGTGTGCCATAAATTACGCTACCGTTAAACGTAGCGAGGCCCAACTTCGGTCGCGGCAGTCGGATTCAGGGGCTCCTTCCTCTCGTTCCGCTCCATCCTGTTCGGCTCCATCCACATCGGCTCCTCCTTCCTCTTCGAGCGATGTGTCTCTAGGAGATATTATGGCGCAGCTGCAGTGCATGGATGCTCGCCTTGATACACTCTCTATGGAGTTGTATCATGTGATGTTCGTGTCGGTTGTATTGCTCGACGACAGGCGTCTATAGGTGGCTTTGCTCCTGAGGCTACTCCTTCACCGCCTTCTCCTGTGGTTTCTGCTTCTGAGGATGAGGATGATGATGATGGTGATGACAATGATGCTTCAGATGATGATGATGGAGATGCTAGCTCTGCCAATGAGATGTCTACTTGACATTCTTACCCTTTGTCATTCGTGACAAAAAGGGGAAGTAGTTTTGGTGTGAAAGTAGTCTATCTTAGGGGGAAAGTTAGTATAGGATCATTTTGTTAGGGGGAGTGTTGATACATTTTTGAGGGATGTAGTGAGGATAGTATGTATTTTTTCTTTTCTTTCTTTTTAGATACATTACTCTTGTACATGAGGTCTTGTGACCATTTCTAGACATACATTGTACTTATTTCCTTATTTATATTGATGTATGTTTTTCTTTCACCTACCCCTTCATGTGTTGTTTCTTTTTGCTCTTTATACACATGTTTTTTATACTTGTATGCAATCTATTATTTCTGTTTCACACAAAGATGCCTTGTTGATTTTTGTTTAAAGTGTTTCAAAAATACAGGTTGTCAAAGTCTATTTGCCATAAACTCTCTTCTTGCAAAGTTTTTCAAGAGTTTGTGTTAGGATTGATTTTATTGTATTCAACAAGTGAATATGAGTTGAGTGATTTATGACTTCTCTCATATGTTTATTTGTTTGTTGTGGTTTTGTCACGGATTGCCAAAGGGGGAGATTGTTAGGACATATATGTTTCACATGTTAAGAACATATGTCTTGATTTTATGTAATTGACTTATCCTTTGACAAAACGCACTTTACTTGTATTTAGGTAGATTTAGGATGTTTTAAATACTTCAAGAAACTTTGTTTCAAGATCACGTATTGAAACTTTCAAGTCTGTTCAAGAAAACAAGTTCAGAGTGCAAAATCATTAAAGCTCGACAGCTGGTCGACAGCTTCATCTATCGAGCTTAAGGAAGCTGTTCTTCATTCAATGTGCTCGACAGCTGCTCGACACCTGCTATCTGTCGAGGTTTAAGATTTTCAGAATTTCAATATGATTTTCTTGGGATCCGTGAATATGTCTTTGGGCCTTCTTTTCTCCTAAACCTAGACATATAAAAGGATCAGTTTAAGGGCCGTCAAAGTGTTCATAAGTTGCACAAGCATTAACCAAACTCTGTTCAAGCAAATTGTGACCAGAGACGAAGTTCTTGCCCTAGTTCATCTCTTTCTCTTGAAGAAGTTGTTGTGTATGTGCACCATAGGGTTTTGTGATCAAGCATCTTCTTGATCTTCATCGTTTGGATGAACTGAAGAACTTTGCAACCAACAACCTTCTTAGTTGGTGATTGAAGTCGCGTACTGAGATCCATGCAATTGGTTAGTCATGTACTTGGGAGCCGTGCATCAAAAAGGGGAATTGTCACTATAGAACAAGTCTAATTGGGTATTGGGGTAAGGGTTCAACTGTAGGTTGGTAAGGTACTTGGATTCCTTTACTTGTAACCGCTTGTTGTGATAATAGTGGAGTTTCGGGAATGATGACTTGAAAATCACCCGATGGGGTTTTTGCCGATAGATTTTCCCTATTCGTAAACAAATCACTGTGTTATTTATTTTCCGCTGCATTATTAGTTTATTGGTAATTTGTTTGTGCTACCACGCGTTTGCATGTTAAATTGATTAATTAACAACTTGACTAATTAATTAATTAATTTCTATCATAAGGGATTATTCAGTTTGTGGCCTATCAAAAACATAACTGAAACTCTATTTTTCATAAACCTCGACAGATGCCTATCTATCGAGCCACAGGCTAGAACAACTCTTCAAGGCTCAATAGATGTCTAGTTGTCGAGTTAGCTGTCAAGTTTTAATGAACAATACTTTTGGCACTTGAATCTTGGACAGATTTGCATGGCTTTAAAACTTGAACTTGAAACAAGGTTTCTTGAAGCATCAAACACGTCCTAGATTTGCCCAATTACAAGTAAAGTACGTTTTGTCAAAGGATTAGCCAATTATAAAAAATAGTGACATATGTTTCTAACAAGTGAATCACATATATCCTAACAAGCATAACTAATGTGTGCTCTGCAACTGTCATCACGAGATTCTGGCCTAATTGAAATGTAGCCAATTGAACGATCATCCAAACATATGGACCCATGCCAAGGATAGGGTATGGTAACCTTCTCAAGATATGTCAATGCTTCTTCCCTAGAGGTGATGGAGTCTCATCTAAGATACTGCATTACTCTATCATCACTAGCCCATTTCAGGAAGTCATCAACATCAGAGAGCTTGAATGGACGTAGGGAAAGTCGTGAGGAATCCATTGAAACTAGTTTGAAATAGATTCACCAGGCATATATATGAGACATAAGGTGGATTTTTTGTAAAAGCCAAGAACGTCACTGGCCCCATGGCCATGGACCATTAGACATGGTCAATTATGGTTTTCATTATTAAGAATTTAGCCCTAGTAGCAGACCATTGGACATTCATTCCAAGACGTAACTAACAATTCTTGATAAGCTAAAAAAAATTGATTGGAAAAATACATCAAGTACTTATGATCAATTCTTAATTTACCTTTGGTAAATATGATATATGATATTGGTAACAACAAGATCAAGGGTTGGGTATAAATCCTCAACAAATTCGTCAAGTTGACCATATATATTCATTTTTACCTTTTCATTCTGTATGAAGGCATACTCTGTCTTTGTTGGTATAAGATATGGTAACAAAACAAAATAATGGCTCAAATACACAATGGTTAAAGTGCCATCAACGGGAATGGAAAACATGAGTTCTAGAACCTCCTCTCTCTCTAGTGAAGAAGAAGACGCGCTGCATCGAAGTACAAAAAAGATCAAGGAGGGGCACACCCCTTCATCACCTGAACCACCGTTCCAAAATCTTAGTTACAAAGCAAAACTTGTAGGACAACTTCCTGGTGCCTATGAAAATGCCTTTAGCCCTGTTGATCAAATGCATGAACATGCCGAATCTGATGTTGAGGAAGAAGACATTGAAGAAGGAGTTGTAGCGTTATCTCTTACAAAAGAGGACAAGATCCGCATTAGATCACAATGGTCAAAGGTCCTCATTATAAAGACCTTTGGACGAACAGTGGGATATCATTTTCCCTCTCAAAGAGTCAAAGAACTCTGCGCCCCAACTGGAAGGTTAGATTTGGTGTGTTAGAAATACTGAAATCAATAGTTTTGTATTTCATAGTGAAAGAATATACATAAGTGCCTTTATATAGGAGACATATGTGTGTAATACAAATAAGAGTGTAGTACAAAAATGTGTACTATACAAGTAATCTAGTTGGGCCTAAAGCCCACGACACTATACACATTAACAGCCCCCCTCAAACTCAAGGTGGATGTGAGACTAGCTTGAGGTTGTCAACCAAATCACGAAGGCGTCTCTTAGGATGTGATTTGGTGAAGATATCTGCAAGTTGATCTTTAGAGGAGGCTGAGAAGAGCTTGAGAGCACCATGGAAAAGATGATAACGGATAAAATGGCAATCAATCTCGATGTGTTTAGTCCGTTCATAGAAGACATCATTGTGAGCAATATGAATGGCACTCTGGTTGTCACAATAAAGATGAGTAGCAGAGGATGTGGACACACCTAAGTCCTTAAGAAGCCATCATAGCCAAAGGAGCTCAGATGTGGTATCAGCAAGGGCACGATATTCTACATCAGTACTGGAATGGGCCACAAAGATTTGTTTCTTACTACGCCAAGAAATCAAAGAAGAACCAAGGAGAAAACAATAACCAGTAGTGGACCTGCGATCAGTGGGATCTCCTGCCTAATTAGCATCATAGAATACATGGGGTACAAGAGGCGACTGAGATGAGTAGAAAAGGCCATAGAAGAGAGTGTCTTTCAAGTATCGAAGAATGCGTAGAATAATAGTATAATGAGTCGATTGTGGAGCAGATAGATATTGGCTCACCTGATGAACAGCATAGAAAATGTCTGGATGAGTAACTGTGAGATAAACTAGGTTGCCAACCAATTTTCTGTAAAGAGAGGAATTAGACAATGGTTTCCCCCCCGAGGGTGTCAAACGCACAGTAAGTTCAATTAGGGTGTCAACAGTCTTGCTGTTAGTGAATCCAGCTCAAGACAAGAGGTCAGAAGTATACTTGGCTTGAGTAATATAAAGACCATATGTGGAATGAGTGATTTCAAGACCCAAGAAATAGCTGAGATTTCCAAGATCTTTCATCTCAAACTGCTGACTAAGAAAATCCTTGAGTTCTTGAATGCCACCGAGGTCATCACCAGTTATGATCATATCATCCACATATAGGAGAAACAAAATGGTGCTGTTATCAGTGCGATGAAGAAATAAGGCAAAATCATAAGGACTGACAGTGTAACCCAAACAAAAGATGGTGGAGCTGAACTTGGCAAATCAAACTCATGGAGCTTGTTTAAGGCCATAAAGTGCACGTCGAAGGCGATAAACCTTGTTTGATTCAATAGAGAGACCAAGAGGAGGTTGCATATAAAATTCTTCATTTAAATTTCCATTAAGGAAGGCATTTTTAATATCCATCTGAAAAAGATCCCATTTACTAATAGCGGCAACAGCTAAGAGGGCACGAACAGATGAGATACAAGCAACTGGAGCAAATGTCTCTTTGTAATCAATCCCATACTCTTGTGTAAAACCTTTTGCAACAAGATGAGTCTTGTAGTGCTCAATGGACCCATCAAAGCGAGTCTTGATCTTATAGATCCACTTACAACCAACCACAGACTGTCTAGGAGTGAGAGTAACCAGATCCCAAGTATGGTTTTTGGTTAATGCATCAAGTTTCTCTTTCATTGCAATCTGCCATAAAGGGTCAGTGGAGGCCTCACGATAGGTGTGAGGATTGTGGAGTGTAGTAAGGGCAGTGTAATAATGATAGTCAAGTAAATGTGTAGGAATAGATCTTACCCGGGTTGAGTGGTGAGGAGGAATGTCTTGTGAAGGATCTTCAAGCAGAGTAGGAGCAGGGGACCCAAGCTCAAGGTGGGGTAGCTCATCATCAACCTGTTTATCTTCGACCTATCTAGGAGAAGCATAAAAAATATCTAGAGATTGGATAGAGAAGTCCAAAGGAGGATCAAGAGTATTTGTAGAAGGAACAAGAGACTCATCTGGAAATATTTCTAAAACAGAGGAGGTAGTCAGGGAAGAACGAAAGTGAAAGAGTTCAACAAACAAGCAATGTTCCCAAAAGATAATATTACAAGAAACACGAAGACGATGAGAGACAAGATCATAACACTGATACCCCTTTTGAGTTTCGCCATAACCAAGGAAACAACAAAGTCTAGATCAAGACTCAAGTTTGTTGTGCTCATGAGGCTGAAGAAGAACGAAACAAGCAGATCCGAAGGAGCGAAGGTGATGATAGTTAGGGGGTGACTCAAAAAAGGCGTTCATTTGGAGCTTGATTATGTATGATAATGCTTGGAATGCGATTAATAGCATGAAGAGCAGCTTCACCCCAAAATGGGGTAGGAACTTTGGCAAAAAGAAGAAGAGCACGAACAGTATCAAGAATATAATGAAGTTTTCGTTTAGCTCAACCATTTTGCTAAGAGATACTTGGACAAGTTAGGTGATGTACAGTTCCATAGGAAGGTAATAGAGCTTATCAAATCGAAAAGTTTTGATACATTTGGAGAATTGTGTTTTAACCATTTTTGCAAAGTTACTGTATATTGGTAAAATTTTAGAACGAGATTTTATAAGAAAGATCCAACTATAACGAGAATAATCATCAATAAAAACAACAAAATATCGAGATCCACCAATACCAGCAATAGGAGAAGGTCCCCAAACATCAGAATAAATTAACTAAAAAATATTATTAGAGATAGATTCACTATTATTGAAAGGCAAAGCTAGCTATTTTTCTAACTGGCATGAAGTACAATCAAAGTTGTCTTTGGACACAGAACCTAATAGACCCTTAGAAGCTAACTGTTGTACTCGTGAAGATGGTGCATGATCAAGACAAGAATGCCAAAGTGCAAGAGAAGGTAAGGAAGAAACCACAGCAGCAACAGAAACAGAATCAACAGGCGGAAGATGAAAATTTCCACGGGAAACATACGCCCAACTCTAGGACCAGTCCCAAGCTCTTGCCCCGTCCTCGGATCCTACACAATACACCCAGAATAATAAAAAATAAGGTAATATCCTAGTTTAGATAATTTTCCCACAGAGTACAAATTATAGGATAGGTCAAGTACATGGAAGACCCCAAGAACAGAGATGTTGGAGGTTGAAACAAAACCTAGACTATTCCCTTGCATGGTGGAACCATCAACTATATGAATATTAAGAGGATGTGGGGCAGGGTCAAGTTTGGAGAATAAAGACGAGTGAAATTTCATGTGATTGCAACAAGCAAAATCAAAAAGCTAAGTTTGAGACTTACCAGGTAAAACTGAGAGAGTAGTAGAAAGAGATGCATTACCAGCCATATGAACAACCTGAGCTATGATGTCCTGTAGTTCAGTGGGGAAGAGGTTGATAGTGAATCTAGAAGACAAGGACTCAGCTGAATTGGAAGGCACCGGCGAAGTAGGCTCAGTATTAGCAACAATAGCAGTAGATTTGTTGCGACGGTAACAATTCTCAATAGTGTGGCCAAGACGCTTGCAATAGTTGCAGAACTTTTTGTTGACCTGCTTACAACGATTGCTAAAGCCAGAGGAATCACTTGATTGCTCTATGGGTGGAGCAGAAGGAGTAATAGCCAAAAGATTAAGCTTATTCTGGGCTTGAAGGGTTGCAAGACGAGCTTCTTCTCTAACCAACTCGTTTACAGCAGTATCAAGAGAGGGAAGAGGACTGAGATTAAGAAGCTAACCTTGGATGGGCTGAAAGTCCTTGTGAAGTGACATCAGGAATTCATAGAGATGAAATTCATCTCTAATGGTAGCATATTGCTGAGCATCCTTTGAGTATACCTAAGTTGGGTCAGAAAGGTCAATTTGGTCCCAAAATGAAGTGAAGCTGATCATAGTAGTCCTTGATAGATTTTCCTGGTTCTTGCTTGAGTTGATGCAATTCAACCACTAACTAATATTTCATGGACTCGTGAGTAGTGGAGTACCTTTTGGCCAACATATCCCATGCTGATTTTGCATCATCAAAGCTTCTCAATAGATTGGAGATGGACGAAATGGAAGTGTTCCGAATCCATGTGAGGATCACGTGATTGTGACTATCCCATTCAATTATGCAACTGAGGAAGGCAGCATCTTCTTCACTTGCCCCCTTGACAAGAATAATGATTACACTAGTACAATATTGCCAAAGCATGCGACCCTTAAAAAAACTGCACATAGCTTGAGACCAACATAAGTAATTCTTATTCCCCTCCAATATAGTATTGATGGGGCGAGGAAGAAAAATATCTTTTTTATCCATTTAGAGACACAATATGCAAAAACAGACTAAAAAATGAAATCTAGTCGAAAAACTAGGTAAGGAGAACTTGGACAGCAAAAGTTAACTCTAGAGAAAAGTCAACGGCTCGGTCAACGGGCAACGATCCCGTCAACAGTCAAAGTCAACACGGTCAACGGTCAGCAGAGATGATGTTAGCAAGATGATGTGGCGCTGACATCAATAGATGACTGGATGCTAACGTAAGCTAGGGTTGGCGTGGCACTGATGACGTCACAGGTGACATCAGCCTAGAGCTAATGACGGCGCGTGAGCTTCGACACAGAAACTTTGGGTGGCGCATGAGGGTGCGTGCGGTCTCTGATGGCTGTGAGGCTTCCACCAACGTGTAGATCAGTGCAAGACGATCTCAGTGATACCTAAAGAAACGTAATCAAAGCAATATTCATGGTGGTGATGACACTAGGGCTGTAAATGAACCAAGCCGTTCATAAACGGCTCGGGCTTGATTCGATAAAAGCTCGTTCATGTTTATTTATTTATAAATAAGCCAAGCTTAAGTTTTAGTTTTAGGCTTGTTTAATAAACGAGCCGAGGCCGAGTAAAAAATATTGTTCATGAACAAGCTCGTGAACACCAAGGTTCGATACAAAAATAACAAAACAAGTTGAGCCTAGGCTTATTTATGAGTTTGTAATAAAATTGATATGAGCTTGACAAGTAAACTTATATCCTTTTAAAACTTTAATTAATTATAAGTTAAGACCACTCATCCAAATTGAATAGGCTAGATAATAAACTTGATATAGGCTTGATAAAATACTTGTGTTGGATCTTAAGCTCAAAAACATGATATTGAGCTTGAGTTTAGGCTTGATATAGAGCTCGAGCTTGGCTTGACTAATGAACCAAGCCAAGCCAAGCCGAGCTCAAACTTTTATACTTTATAACAAGCTCAAGCTTGAACATTATTTGTAGGCTCGTATCAAGCCTAAGCCAAGCTTGAACATTCTGCTTTTACTGTCGAGCCGAGCTTGAACATTCACTACTCGACAAAACTCGGCTCGTTTACAGCCCTAGATGACACGTTCAGTGGTCTTTGAGGTGTGGGACTCCTCAACGACAGCAGCTGCAGGTCTGGAACCCAAAGACAACAGCTGGAAGATGTCGGAAGTTTAACGGTAAGAGGCTGTGGTGACTGTTGTGACAACGGAAGTGATGTTGAGAATGCAATAACACTAATAAAGACAAGACTACTAAGAAAAGGTTGATGCAGTGGCTTTGATACTATGTTAGAAATACTAAAATCAATAGTATTGTATTTCATAGTGAAAGAATATACATAAGTGCCTTTATATAGGGGGCATATGTGTGCAATACAAGTAAGAGTGTAGTACAAGAATGTGTGCTATACAAGTAATCTAGTTAGGCCTAAAGCCCACAACATTATACACGTTAACATGGTGGACCTTGGCCACAACTATTTTTTAGCACGTTTTGAACTGCATGAGGAGCTTGATCATGTGCTAAAAGATGGCCTATGGTTCATAGGACAAGACTTCCTTGCCATTAAATCCTGGGAGCCCGAGTTTAAAGCATCCATAACCAACTTCTCCCAAGTGGCTCTATGGATACACCTTCCTGAGTTACCCATTGAGTTTTACGACCCAGTTATCCTCAAAAAGATGGGCTTTATGATTAGGCCAGTACTCAGGATTGATGGGCACACAGCTACAAATGCCAGAGGACATTTTGCCCGCCTCTGTGTCCAAGTTTGCTTGGATAAACCTCTTGTAAAAAATATCTTCATCGGAAAGCTTAGACAACCAGTTGTTTATGAGGGCATTCACTCTCTTTGCTTCTTATGTGGCCAGCTAGGCCATAAAAAAGAAACTTGTCCTTAAACTATCAGAGTGAACCTTAGAACCGCCAATCAAGAGCAAGGTAATGATGCTAGCCAAAGTACCAATGTTGGCCCCTCCTCCCCTTCAACCTCGTCAGAACTAAATGCCTTGGCTTACGAAGACCATCCCACGGTCGTTGGGCCTGACCAGTATGGCCTATGGCTACTAGTCTCAAGGAAAAAACCAAACCCCAAGAAAAAGCTTGCTACCACAAGTACGTCTTTTCAACCACTAACCCAGTTTGCTCTCCAACCTCCTACATAGCAAAATCCCATCAGTCATCATATCCTTTTCACCAACAAAGTAACTGAAGTCGAACTGGGTGCCAACAAAGGCAAAAGAAAATTAGTTACACCAACTAACCGAACTCTAAAACAAACCAATAAGCCAAAACCTAAAGCTCAGGGCCCACTCAAACCCTCTAAGGTCCACTCCCATTAATCACCTAGTCAAAAGGTCCGACCCCAATAAATAGCATCTAACTCCACAAAAAACCTAGCCACACCTCCTTACCTATCACAACTCCCACCTTTCTCCTTCTTCGCTCAAGCTGAAGCCACTATCCCAATCTCTCAACCCAACCAAAATGTTGTGGGCAATCTAGCTCAAGAACAAAGCTGTAGTACTAGGAGACACCATGATCAATAACATCCACTGGGATCCATTAATGATATACGGATGGAAGGAAAAGGAACTCATGGAAACTTGGAGCTTCGTCTTCCCATTGACGGACAAGAGTGTGAAGGACGGTTGCCTTCCATTGATAGACCCAGCCTGGTTGTACACTCCAAACCCATGGTGGCGATTGACCCTGGATAGGCCACCACTTCTGCCTTTAGGACAAACCAACTCCAACACCTCAAAGACTCTCTTAGAGTCCGACCTCTCTAAAGCATCGACTCAATGGAGAGAGAGTTAGTCCCACTGGAGATATGTCAGAGAAAGTTTCTAACTGGGAACCCACCGGAGTCCTAATTCAAGGCATTCACCCACAGTTGAAGCTAATCCAAACTATCACAATAACAACGAGCTTCATGCTCGGAACTCTGACCAAGCAAATTCAGCTAAACTTGTTGGAGCATGCCATCACCCTGATGCCAGGAACCATAGTACACAGGGAGGATCTACGCCAGGTGGAATGGAACTAGATGACATCCAGGAGAGCCTTTGCCTATGAATGTGAGTCCTTTGAACCCCATATATCTCTCAAAATGAATATATTAGTTTGGAATTGTAGGGAGGTCATGAAACCCTTCTTTAGAAGTGCTATCCGTGATCTAACAAACTTCCACTCTCCTGGAATTATTGTTGTTACTAAGACTCGCATTAGCGGCTCAAGAGCTGGGGATATCCTTCGCTCCCTTCCTTATGATGGCATCCACACCACTGACCCCATTGGATATGCTGGGGGGCATTTGGCTTCTCTAGCGCAAAGACATGGTGGAAATGGAAGTCCTTGCTACAACTGAATATGAAATCCATGCTATTGTTAAGGTAATTAACTCTAACCTTTCCTGGCTCCTCTCCTCTATTTATGGTAGTCCTAGATTTGCTAAGTGCACTCTTCTTTGGGAAAATCTATGTTCTATCTCCCTGCTTCGTAATCTTCCTTGGGCAATTGTTGGTGACTTCAATGATGTTTTGGATGACTCTGAAAAAAGAGGAGGGAATAGGGTCAGTATGACTAGAGCTTCTGCGTATAGAAATTGTATGAGCTTTTGTAATATGATCGACCTCGGTTTCTCTGGGCCTACTTTCACTTGGACCAATTGCAAAGATATTGGTTGGCTTACACAAACTAGAATTGACAGATGTTGGGCCAAACCTAGTTGGACCCTAGCCTTTCTGGAAGCAAATGTGACTTACCTTCCTCACATAAGTTCTGATCACTGCCCTTTCTCCTATGCTTGTCCAGAGCTTGTGCTAGTAGAATGGAAAAGCCCTTGAAGTTTGAGAAGATGTGGCTCAGCCACCCTAGGTTTTACCTCATAATAAAGAACGCCTGGGATGGGTCCTCACCTTTAAACCATATTATCTCCTCCTTTACCAAAGTAGCCATCTCATGGAATAGAGAGGTTTTTGGGAACATTTTTGTTCGAAAGAGAAAGATCCTTGCACAACTTAATGGTGCCCAAAAAGCCATTGCAACCAAACCATTCGCCTTCCTCCTTTCCCTTGAGAAGGAACTCTTTTCAGAGTACACAGAGATTCTAAATCAGGAGGAAGAATTTTAGGCTCTTAAAGCCCATCTAAATTGGCAACTTTAGGGGGATAGGAACACTACTTTCTTCCATGCTAAAACAATCATTAAGAGGAAAGCCAACAAAATAGATCACCTAAAAAATCATCTAGGGGAATGGTTGGATTTTGAGCAGCAAGTGATAAACCATATTCAAGATGGATGTCAAGAGCGATTTCAAGAGCTCTATAAATCACAACACCCATCTTCAATTGCCCACTATGATTTTGAAGTGGACTAGGCCACCACTCTTTCAGAAGAAGACTCGAGGATGCTATCTGCCAACATCTCTCTTCTAGAAATTTGGAAAGCTTTATTCTCTCTAAAGCCCTTCAAAGCTCCTAGAGCAGATGGGCTCCATGCGGGTTTTTTCACCACTTCTGGTCCACTCTTAGAAGCTTAGTCACTGAGGAAGTCCAAAACATCTTTGCTTCAAAAAAAATGTCAGCCTACCTCAATCAAACTCTTGTCGTTCTTATCCTGAAAAGAATTGGACCTAAGCATCTAGGACACTTTCGGCCAATCAACCTCTGCACGACAGTTTATAAAATTGTTTCGAAGATCATTGTTAACAGGATCCAGTCCTTCATGAAGCAACTTGTTTCTCCTTTTCAAGCGGCTTTTATCCCAAGAAGGAAAGGTCTAGATAACATGATAATTACCCAGGAAATTCTGCATTCAATGGAAAAGAAAAAAGGATGTTCTGGAGTTATGGCTTTAAAAATTGATCTTGAGAAAGCCTTTGACAGGTTGGAATGGAGTTTTATCAGAGAAATTCTTATTCACTTCAACTTCCCTTCAGACCTCATAGCCATCATTATGGATTGTATCTCATCTTCCTGTCTCTGTTCTATTCAATGGGGGTAAGCTAGAGTCCTTTGAAAGCTCGAAAATGTGTTAAAATACAAGAGTTGTTTAAACCCCCAAATTAAAGTTACGGTTCGATTGATTTTACTCTAACTTAAACTAAGTGCGGAATAGAGTAAATGCAAGCGAATAAACAAATAAACTAATGTAACCCATAATCATAAAACCACACCAGTAAAATGAAAGGTAAAAGAATAGGGAAGAAGAATGCAAACACAAGATAACATGCCAATGTGTTATTAAAGAGGAAACTGAAGAACTCGGCGAAAAACCTCTCTGCTGCCCTCCAAGCGGTAATCGATCCACTAGACAATCAGTTGACATACATGAATAGCAAGAGACCCTTCAAGCCTAATCTACCCAATGTACTTAAGCCCTCCAAGCTCCTACTCCAACAAAGCTTCTTGGAACCGTGTCTTGTCTAACTCTCCGGATCCCGCAATACACCCAATTGCATCCGCCAAAGCCTGGCTTCCTCCAATGCTTCCCAGCAGCACCAAAACCTCACTTGACACTCTGAAATGGTGTGGTAAGTGTTTGGGCTATCAACCTCTCAAGGATATGAAAATGGAGAGGTAGGAGTTGAGGAAAAATCACAATAGATTGTGTAGAGAAATGTGGGTATAATAATCTCTAACTCTTAAGTATAGTGGATAGGGTTTTCTCTCAGAAGCACTCCTCAACATCTGTGGGTAATATGGGTATATATAGTGTGGGTACTAAAAGTGTGTATCAGAAATGACAGTTTAACAAAACAGAATGTTTCGTGGGTATCTCGTGGGAAGGCCTTACCTATGAGGCACTCGCGAAAACCAGCTGCCTCTATCCTGTCCTGACTCTTTGCATTCCAGTCATGTGCAAGGCACATGCTTCGCGGGAAGCCTACTCGTGAGCTACTTGTGAAAACAACTTTAGTCTTCAATTGTCTTGAGTCTTTACACTCTCTCTCTCACACACAACCCTTACAAATAAATCCCACATACAATACAGGGTACATAAGATTAAACATAATTACAATCAATTTGGTATGGAATTAAAGCCAACATAAACTAGTTGTAAATTACAACTTTACATCCTTCACCTCGTCTCGTGGGATTAGACAAGGAGACCCAATCTCTCCCTACATCTTGGGCTCCCTCAAAGGATGGTAATTTTTCTCTTAAATCAGCATATATTCTTGCCAAAGGGTTAAATTCTTTGAACCTTCCCACTCTTGCTTCTAGTTGGATTTGGAAAGTGAAAGCTCTTCAAAAACTTCTCATTTTCCTTTGGTTATGCTCTTACAATAGCATAACGATTAGAGAAGTGTTGGGTTCAAGGGGTTTTACCATTGATCAATCATGCCCTCTTTGCAACAACCACTTGGAAACTATTGACCATCTTCTTAGGGAATGCTAGGCCTCGGTTAGTTTTTGGAATCAGCTTGGAGTTCCTACAAAAGCTATACAATCTTTTGGTCTCCCTCTTTTGGAATAGCTGCATTTCAATAGCACTTGTAGCTTCACTTCAAGACACCTCCACATTCATTGGAAAACTCTCTTCATTTTTGGGCTATGGACCTTATGGCTAAACAAAAACTCTGCAGCTTTCCAAGGAAAGTAGTCCAACCCCTCTATTGCCAAAATATGTATTGCAAAAGCTATTGAATTTCACTTTCTCATCCAAGAAACTGGCGAACAAAACAAAAAAATTCAGCATCTCGTCTCTTGGACCAAGCCGGACCTAGGATGGTATAAACTAAACACGGATGCATCTGTTTTGCTATCCTCAAACTATGCAAGTGGGGGTGGGCTTATGAGGGACTCTTATGGCTCTTGGATTAGAGGTTTTTCTAGACTCATTGGTGCCTCAAACTACCTTCTTGTTAAGCTTTGGGCTTTAAGAGATGGCATCACTATGGCCAAAAACCTCAACATTACCAAGCTTGTTATTAATGTTGATGCAGCTAAAGTCATTTCCCTTTTCTAGCAGGAACATGCCCCAAGCTTTCTAGGAATACCACATGTAGCACTGCTTCGGGGAAACTAACAAAGTTGCTGATCTCCTTGCTAAACTTGGCTGTGGCCAATTTGAACCTTTTATTTCTTATATAGCGCTTCCTTTTGTTGTTATGGAGGCTCTTTCTTTTGATTGTAATGTTGTTCCTTGTACCCGTTTAATTTGGGCTTCAACTACTTATGATTAATATTATTAACCCCGTATTCTACCCAAAAAAAAAAAAAAAAAAGATATAAAATAAACACATTAAAAATCAAGCTGAGTGTTGGAGAAAGGACAATTCAAGGCATAAAATCAATAGATAAAAGATTGTACATGACCATATCCCTAGTCTCACCTTTATTAAAGCTATACTTCCTCAACACACATTCCTTGAGGAAGCCAACTTTGTCTAAGACCCTCTGAGAACCCTTGTTCTCTAATTCAACCAAACCTTGAAACCTAACCACATCTAGTAATTCTTTTAGCCCTTCACTAATAGCCATCTTCACTACTCTAGTTGTTATACCATGCCCCTAGTACTCAACAGCTAAGGCATATCCAACATCTGCCTTACACCGGTCATCACCGGAACGTGGCATTATGATAACAAAACCAATTGAACGATTGTCTATGCATATGGATCTACAATAAGGGTGTGGAATGCAATAGTCATTGATGTAAGAAACTACTTCTTGCTTGGAGGTGAAGGTGTTCCACCTTGTGAAGCGCGTAACTTTTTCATTTCCACCACACATTAAGAAGTCATCAACATCTGAAATTTTGTATGGACGAAGTGTGATCTTTGAAAGATTAGGCCTTGTTTGGATTTTTTTTTTCATCACTCCTCACTCAATTTTCATCGCTCATCACTCATCACTTAAATTACCCCAACTCCCTACTCGAAGTCTGTTTGGCACACATCACTCAAATTTTTCAACTTTTTGTGGGCCCCATACCTGAAACTTGGTCAGAGCAAACTCCAAATCCATAGCCAAACCAAAACTTACAGACACCACCATAATCACCGACCCCTGAACAACCACTGAATCAACCTAATGCACCAAACCCCAAATCCATAGCCAAACCATAATCACACCCACTTCTAAAATCTCAAACCAAATACCAAACCCACACCAATGACCACCACAATCATACCCACTTCTCAAATCTCAAACTAGGTACCACCACAATCAAACCCACGGCCCATGCCCACTGGAAACCCATAACTTGAAACCCGATCTAAAACCCACGACCACGACCCAAACCCACGGCCCATGCCCATCGAAAACCCACAACTTGAAACCTAATCTGAAACCCAAACCCACGACCACGACTCAAACCCAAACCCACCCCCGCTAAAACAAACCCATAGATGAGGCCCACCACCGAAAAGCCGGCCACCTTACAACCAAGTGGGTACTCTCCCATTTGAGGCCACAAACCAGAGCGAACAAATCGGTCAGCAACGAAAACTCGGCGCAAAACATCAAGCAAAAGCGTGACAGCGTAGTCGGCCACTTTCTCAGAGTTGGCATCACCGGAATTAGTGACGGCAATGCCATGATGGCGGCACTCGACAAGGTCAACTTGGTCAAGGCCGGCGCTGGAGCCATTTATGGATCATGGATGGTTCAGAGAAAATGAGGTTAGGAAGTAAGGAAACGGAGAATAGAGAAATAGAGAGTAAAGGCAAAAAGTGTTTTCAGTGGGACGGGACACTAACAGTGGGACCCATTTGTGCTGAAGAATTACAAATTGCCATTGGAAACTGAGTTTTGGAAATTGAAAACACCTAAAATGTGTTTTCAGTTTCCATAACTCATCACTAAAAAATTAGAGAATTAAGTGATGGAAACAAAAACTGGAAACAACTGAAAACAAAAACCAAACAGACTTCTCAGCTATGTGTCCCACCATTTTTGAGTTATAAGTTATGGAAATCGAGTTATAAGTTATGGAAATCAAGTTATAAGTTATGGAAATCATAAATCCAAACAGCCCCTTAATCTCCATTTCCTTTGACATGTCAAATGGTGGGAACAATAGGTGGTTCGGTTTGTTGAGAAATGGAAGTAATATGTGTTTCTAAAGTTTGCAATACCTATCATAGGATTCTTTTAACTTTTGACCTTATCATAAAAAATAAAAAAATAAAAAAAACCTAGTTTATTCATTCAACAAACAGGAAAAACTAGTTTAATAGCTCAATGGATATGCTAACCTTGGCTTTCTTAAAGATGTATCAAAGCTCTGACTGTTCCCAACCTACATTACACAATTAATGTAGAAAAAGTTACAGAATGCTTTTTAGAAATTAGCAACCGCTATAGTTGGTGGTTTAATTAATTTAACTCTAAAATAGAAAGAAAAATATTCTCACACTAGTTTACATCCACTATTTCACACAAGCATCTACAATTGATGTAAGAATGTCCACATTTTAACACATAAAAGTGGTAGAAAAAACATATATGAAATAGTTGATGGGTGAGAATCAAAACTGTAGAATGCACAACTTTTAAAATCTCTTATCTTTCTCTCTCTTTCTGATATAGTTGTATTTTTATTCAGCTTACAGTTTAAGTAAAATAAACCAATAAAAATAAATCATATCAAACAAACACTAGATAATTGTTCTTCTTGCTGACTCAAAAATTAAAATATGGTGATTATACTTTCATTGCTTTGCTGACCTTCTCCGTCCCCCCCTTCGCAAAAAGAAGAAGAAGAAGAAAAAAAGAACTAATGGAATACTTCGACATAATAGTGTACCTCTTATTATGGATCCCAATCCACTACACATCCGCGATACCCGTAAAGAAGAAAAAAAGAATCATATTTCACTAAATATCTGTCTATCATTGCAAGGAAAACCAAAAACAAATCTCACAAAACCAACTTGTGATTCTGAATGATGATGCATCCAAGGGGAAAACGTTAAAACAACATTGTTTTGAAGGGAAGAAGAACATCAAAAGATTGGAAATTCAAGGTCCCTACTTGACGTGAAAGTTCTATTTAATATTAATTATACAATTATAGAAGCTCTATCAGAAAAATAAATTATGGGAATCTAGGCTATTTGATTTGAAAAAGTAGTCAATTGAGTTAGTCATAAACAGCACCATATAAAAGAACTTAAGTATTACTTTGTTTTCTAGCTTATAGAAAGAAAATGAGGAGTGGGGAAAATAGTGACTACCCTACCTAATTGTGACCACACCATAAGGACCACCAAGCATTTGTAAAGTTACTTTTTTCTTCTATTTAGGAATAATTGAACCCTAGTTGCTTCCAATAAAAACATTAAAAAAAAAGTTAGTTAAGTAATTATTATTCTTTCTATGTAAGAATAATTGAAACCCTTGACGTATCCAACAAAAACCAAAAAAAATAATAGTCAGTTGAGTTATAAAGTTCTTAAATCTCTTTTAAATTAACTTAAGCCACAAACTTTTGATGAACATCAGGTCTTAGATAAATCTTATATCTAATATAGTTTATTGTTCATCAAGTCTTATCTCTTAGATAAGTCTTGTATTTAATATAGTTTATTGTTCATCAAGTCTTATCTATCTAAGTCTTATATCTTGATATGGTTTATTGTGGCTCATAGATCAACACCAATACTTTGACGTTCTAGAATTGTGACCATACCCTTCAAAGTAGTAATTAAAAACCTAGAGCGTGAAACTTGTTGCATTTTATATCGACTATCAGAAATAAATTATAAATTATACTTACACCAAACAAACTAGAACTTAATGGACATCAAACTCGACCAAAAGAGAA
Organism: Quercus lobata; assembly: GCF_001633185.2. Classification (NCBI taxonomy): domain Eukaryota; kingdom Viridiplantae; phylum Streptophyta; class Magnoliopsida; order Fagales; family Fagaceae; genus Quercus; species Quercus lobata. The sequence goes on along the minus strand of NC_044909.1, from coordinate 1,854,991 downwards.
CAAGCTTGTGATGCCTCAATCAAATTCACTCTCTTAGACTGGAATTGGGTGGGGTGCGCCAGGCCCGAGCAATAGTGCAACGCATGGGCAACGCTTGAGAGCCCCAGTAGCAAGCTACTGTGGTGGGCTCTCCCCCTCAAGAAATAAATTTAATATCGTGTGGGCCGATGACCCACATATCAGATATTAAACTGATAAGAACAGATACTACACTTGATCTTAGCCAAAAGGCCGAGAAAGGTATGCTTTGCCCATCTTCTGATTTTCCCTTTTATACCTCAGCTCTGTTTATCCCTCCTCTCTCTTACACAATGTGGGACTCGGCATTTGAAACCAGCAAGAGTGGAAGCACATCTATTCAATGTATCTCTCTTATGCACTTAACCAGGAAGGTGTCTTAGCATATGCTATTAATTGAAAGCGAAGAGCCATTGCATTTGGTGATAAAATATATAACAAACTACCTTACAAAATCTTAGAGATAGTAGATAGACTGCATCTCACTTATTTACATACTCAAAAATAGTAGATTTAGATTTTTATTATTTAGATGGGTAGTAGGCTTTGATATCAGTAACACAAACACTAAGATAAAGACATGTAAATATGGAAGAAGACTGCTTCTTGCATTCATTGGTTTCTTACAAAAGAATTACACTCCTTTTACAGGAGGGGAGATGGAACGAAAGAATATATAGGTGTCCCAATAATTCTTGGGCATCTATATTCTTTTTCATAGTAATCTGGCTAGCACCTTGCTGTTACAATGGTCCACCAAGTTTCATATGTGCAAATCTCAACCCTCCATTTGGTTGATGAGGTTGTAATATTCTTTTTCGTCTAAAGATGACAAAGAGATAAGGCTCTAGTTATTATCATCAATCTAACGTAGGCCTTCTATGTCCTTTGCTAATAAAAACAAGCCATATGACACATCAAGAGTTTTTCTTGTGGTAATGTCTTCTAGCAAATCTTCAACTTTTTTTACTTGATTTTTAGTTGGACGTGTAGTTGATTGGTATTTGAGTACCAAAAAAAAACAATCTTAAAAAATAATGTGTCAATATTTTTAACTTCTAGAAAATTAAAATTTAAATCTAGATTATGAAAAACACAAAAGAATCATCTTATTTGAGAAAGAAAAATGTTTATTCCCTCTTGATTTGAAGCCACAAATAATTGAAAAGGAAAATGTTTTCTTGCATACTTATATGCGCAATTGCTGCATAATGGGTTATGTGTGATAGACCACAAACTGAATGACCCCTTGTGATAGAAATTAATTAATTAATTAGCCAAATTATTAATTAATCAATTTAACATGCAAGTGCGTGGTAGCACAAACAAATCACCAATAAACTAATAATGCAGCAGAAAATAAATAACACGATGATTTGTTTACAAATGGGGAAAACCTAATGGCAAAAACCCCACCGGGTGATTTTCAAGTCACCACTCCCGAAACTCCACTATTATCACAACAAGCGGTTACAAGTAAAGGAATCCAAGTACCTTACCAACCTACAGTTGAACCCTTACCCCAATACCCAATTGGACTTGTTCTCTAGTGACAATTCTCCTTTCTAATGCACGACTCTCAGTACGTGACTAACCAATTGCGCGGATCCCAGTACGCGACTTCAATCATCAACTAAGAAGGTTGTTGGTTGCAAAGTTCTTCAGTTCATCCAAACGATGAAGATCAAGAAAATGCTTGGTCACAAAACCCTACGGTGCACATACACAGCAACTTCTTCAAGAGAAGGAGATGAACTAGGGCAAGAACTTCGTCTCCGGTCACAATTTGCTTGAACAGAGTTTGCTCAATGCTTGTGCAACTTGTGAACCATTTGACGGCCCTTAAACTGATCCTTTTATATGTCTAGGTTTAAGAGAAAAGAAGGCCCAAAGACACATTCACGGATCCCAAGAAAATCATATTGAAATTCTGAAAATCTTAAACCTCGATAGATAGCAGGTGTCGAGCAGGTGTCAAGCACACCGAATGAAGAACAACTTCCTTAAGCTCGATAGATGCAGCTGTCAACCAGCTGTCAAGCTTTAATGATTTTGCACTCTAAACTTGTTTTCTTGAACAGACTTGAAAGCTTCAATACGTAATCTTGAAACAATGTTTCTTGAAGTATTTAAAACATCCTAAATCTACCCAAATACAAGTAAAGTGTGTTTTGTCAAAGGATAAGCCAATTATATAAAATCAAGACATATGTTCTTAACATGTGAAACACATATGTCTTAACAATCTCCCCCTTTAGCAATCCGTGACAAAACCACAACAAACAAATGACATATGAGAGAAGTCATAAATCACTCAACTCATATTCACTTGTTGAATACAATAAAATCTATCCTAACACAAACTCTTGAAAAACTTTGCAAGAAGAAAGTTTATGGCAAGTAGACTTTGACAACCTGTATTTCTGAAACACCTTAAACAAAACTCATCAAAGTATCTTTGTGTGAAACAGAAATAATAGATTGCATACAAGTATAAGAAACATATGTATAAAGAGTGAAAAGAAACAACACATGAAGGGGTAGGTGAAAGAAAAACATACATCAATATAAATAAGGAAATAAGTACAATGTATGTCTAGAAATAGTCACAAGACCTCATGTACAAGAGTAATGTGTCCAAAAAGAAATGAAAGAAAAGGTGCATACTATCCTCACTACATCCCTCAAAAATGTATCAACTCCCCCTAACAAAATGATCCTATACTAACACTCCCCCTAAGATAGACTACTCTCATACCAAAACTACTCCCCCTTTTTGTCACGAATGACAAAGGGTAAGAGTGTCAAGTAGACATCTCATCGGCAGAGCTAGCATATCTATCATCATCATCGTCATCACCATCATCATCATCCTCATCCTCAGAAGCAAAAGCCACAGGAGAAGGCAGTGAAGAAGTAGCCTCAGGAGCAAAGCCACCCATAGACGCCTGTCGTCGAGCAATACGACCGACACGAACGTTCACCTGATACAACTTCGTAGAGAGTGTATTGAGGCAAGCATCCATGCACTGTAGCTATGCCATAATATCTTCTAGAGACACATCGCTCGAAGAGGAAGGAGGAGTCGATGTGGATGGAGCCGAACGGGATGGAGCGGAACGAGAGGAAAGAGCCGCTGAATCCGACTACCGTGACCGAAGCTGGGCCTCACTACTTTTAACGATTACGTAATCTATGGCACACATGATAGTGAAGTGGTCAGATGAGGGAAGTGGAACAGAAAAGTGGTGTAGAATCCTCGTGATAGCAGAAGGAAAGATGATCTTATCATGGGTCACCGAATCTAGATGAACATCTATGATAGACAGAATGAAATGAGAAGGGAAGTCTATGGTGAGATGCTCAAGATGAGACAACAAAAACCGAGCACGAGGCTCTATGATGGAGTTATAGTGAGAAGGGGATGCAAAACAAAAGTCATCACCATGTTCATGAATCTAAGACCTTTAGCAAAAGGTCGACAAGGTGTAAAAAGATGCTCACCCCAAGAAGTAGGGCTCTCACAAAAAGCGAACATGAGCTCATCCCTGGACACAGTCCTCAGACGCTCACAACTAGGATAATCAGGAAACTCTATCCTAGGAACCTGAAGCATATCCGCAACTAGCTGCGGTGTGATAGGAATGCGCGTACCTCGAACGCAAGTGAAGAAAAGAGGTACTGACCGATCAATCTTGTGCATGTTGGAGTAGAACTCCTGAATCAGCATGATAGGATAGGTGACCGGGGCATCACACAATGACTTTCATCCCCTACTGTGAATGACAGAAGGAAGGTTGGTGTCAGCAAAATCTGACAAGATGACTTGGCGTTCCGAATGAATGCCTTGTCGAGAAAAGTTCTTCGAAAATGCCTTAAAGGCATCATCATCACGGAACCGGATATGAGATAAGGTAGGATCAGATGAAGAAGAAGCACCGGAACAAAGAGGGTTCTGGGCTGGAGTGGATTTACACTTAGGTGCCATAGACAGGACTAACGTAAACAACAGAGAGGGAGAAAAAGACAGAAAATCAGAAAAGTCCCAAACATTTTCAAATATATCAAATATATTAAAAAGAAGTACGTATGCATGGGAAATGCATGAACATGTGACATGTAAAAGAATTTTCACCATGGGCTCAGCCCAATCCAAACCTACCAGCACACAATCATATAACACACATCTAAATGCATGGCAAGATCATTATAATGCGAATGTGATGCAATGTATGAGGTTTTAAACACATGTAAGTGAAAACCCAACCCAAAATTTCAATGAAATCTCATCAATTTTGAAAAACCCCAAAATTTTCCAAAAACCCCAAATCCTAGGTTTCAAAACATGAAATGCATGAATGAGAAAGGATTAGAAGCTTACCAAGTGAGGAAAAACATGAAAAACCTTGGAAAATCCTTGAGAACTAAGATAGGAGTGAGATTGGAGAGTTTTTTGGAGAGAAACAGAGAAGTGTTGAGAGAGAGATCGATGGAAATGAAGACGGGATCGCGTATGGGCTTTATATAGGAAAGCCTGTAATTCTCGACAGATGAAGGTATCGACAGGTATCGAGATATCTATCGAGTAGGTGTCGAGAAAATACACGTCGACAGTTGAGGTATCGAGGAGGTATCGAGGATCAACTTATCTGATTTAAGAACAGAAGCTCAATCGATCCACCAGGTATTGAGAAGCTATCGAGCATACAGATCCAATCTCGATAGATCCACCAGGTATCGAGGTGCAGGCGAGATTGCGATAAGAAAAAGATTAAGGAAGCTCGATAGATAGCCAGCTATCGAGGAGGTGTCGAGCTAGCTTTTAAAAGTAGTTTTTTGAGATGTGAAAAACACAAACATGAATGCAATCCAACATGCAACTCAACCAACGATCCAATCAATATATTAAGCTCTTAAAATCATCTCTCAAATGAAAATTTAAGCACATGGATCTCCACAAACACACACACACACACTAAACAAGTCTAACCAATTTTATATTTCAAAAACGAGTTTAGACAGTTTAATGAGCATACATTAATACATGTAAAACCTCGTGATAGCCAAATCACATTGTACTTGCACATGTATCAAGAATAGCAAAGAATATTGCATGTTGTGTGTGAAAAATATCGCAAGATTGCATAAGTGTATACATGTTATGACGATTTGAGATATGAGAAAATCACTTAACTCACACACAATCATAACTGCTTGATGGGGGCTATCACCTTTGAGATACATCCTATAACTCCCACATCTCCTAGAATACATGCTTGCAATCATATTTAAAGCATTTTTGATCTTTTTGCTTTTGATTTTCTTTGCATATTTTTCTTTTAAACATATCATGCATGGGCTTATTAGAGAGAGAAAAAAAATACCCAATGATAATTGACATTCAGATTTTGCTATGCCTATGCACACAAATGTCATTGACACTGCACTTTTGCTATGCCGAAGCATACAAGTGTCTTATTATGATTGGCGGGCAACAGTAATGAGATGGTTATTTATGCCTTTCTCTCAGGATTTTTTAGTCATTCCCTTCAAAAAGAGTGATATGCATGTTAAGTTTAGGAGACAACTTAATCATACTCATCACAAACACGAGCCACAAAGCTCACTTGCTTAGTTGTGCATAGAGATGCTCATCTAAGCTACAAATGATACAAAATTTAGAAGACTTTGTTTCAATGGCCATCCAAGGTATACAAGTACCAATGTACAAAACACACACTGTTTTTGTATTTTTCTGATTTTTCAATTTTTTTTTTTTTAATTTTTATAAAGAAAAACAAAACAAAGCAAAAACTGAAAAATAACCAAACAAAAACATGTTAAACAAACAAAGCATAAAAACTAGACTGACTCAAAACATGAAAGCAAAACACAAGTAATGCACACACACAAAAAACATGAAGAGAGAGAGAAAAGTGATAAAATCACTTGGAGCCCTTTTCCTTCCACACCTTGGAAGAACCTTTCCGTCTAGCAAACCCTTGAACCGGCGATGAAGGGGAAGAATTAAACCCATTCAAGTTCAAAAGGAACATGAGGGCTTTGAGAAGATCTCCAAGAGGAGCAAGAGATGATTGAAACTGATTCTGGTTCCCAGATGCTATCATGTCGTTGCTCTGTTGAGTGGTAAGCCACTTGTAGCAATTTGGTCGAGTATGACCGGCAGCTCCACAATGATGACAGAGATGCTGCTTCTTTTGTTTAGGCTTTTGAGAGTTAGCCTTCTTAGCCCTAGAGTTTTTAACATCTTTCATCTCAAGCTTAGGGGGTGCTCCTAAGATAGATTTTACTTTGTCTAAGTTCTCACTAGCTAATTCAGTTTTAATCTTATTGTTCTCAGTTTTAACATTATTAGTAGGAGGAATAAAAACAGTGGTACTAGAAGAAGCAGTATTAGAGGAAGAAAGACCATACCCTAAACCTGTTTGATCTGAAGCAGATTTCTGAATACTCAGTATCTCATCCAGCTTTGCGCTTGAAGTCCTCTCCAATTGAGCTCTGATTTGAAACAGCTCCACTTCAAACTTCTTAGTCTTCTCAGCCAAGAAATTGTTCTCGAATCTCAGTGCTCCAATAATCTGATTGGCTTCATCAAATTTTGTGGAAAGCTCCTTACGATCAAGTTCCACATCACTGAGCTTTTTAGTGGTTAGCCTATATAATTTCTCATGTTTCTTGGAAAGCTTATACATCTTCTTATAGGCTGTATGAATGTCATCTTGGTCATCCATCTTCTTAAACTTAGATTCCACCAGTTCCTCTTCTTCAACCACATCTTCAACAATCCCATCAGTAGGATTGACCGTGGCTGTGAAGGCATTTAAGATTTCATCATCCTCATTGTCGAAATCATCCTCAAGCTCAGTGTTGCTCAAGGTAACAACAAGTGCCTTGCTCTTCTCAATGCTCTTGAGGTATGTGGGACACTCATGCTTCATGTGACCGAAGCCTTGACACCCAAAGCACTTAAGTCCTGAGGGAACAATGTATTGACCACCTTCCTTAGCATCCTTCCTCCCTATGTCTTGGCCTTTAAATTGAGAAGAACTGGATTGCCTGCGGTCCTTGTCGAAACCCTTTCCATTAGCGTTCTTCATGAACTTCTTGAATTGCCTGGTGATGTAAGACTTCATCTTGGAATCTTCATCATCAGAAGATTCATCTGTTTCACTGCTCTTGGCCTTCAGTGTCATACTCTTGCTTTTACCCGACTTGCCTATTCTTGTCAACCCTAGCTCGTAGGTCTGCAAGTTTCCAACCAGCTCAGTCAGAGGAATCTTGTCAATATCCTTTGATTCTCTATTGCCGTAATCTTGACATGAAATCTCTCTGGCAGAGATCTGAGCACTTTCATCACAATCTTGGGTTCAGGAATGATTTCCCCAAGATTGAAGGCTGAGTTCACTATGTCCTTTAGCTTGGCATAGAACTCATCGAAGGACTCATCCTCCTCCATCTTTATCTCTTTAAAGCTTGTAGTGAGCCTCTAAAACTTTGAGTCTTTGACAGCCTTAGTACCCTCATAGGTTGTCTAGAGAATGGTCCAAGCCTCTTTGGCAGTTTCAATGGAGGATATCTTCTTGAACTCCTCATTGGTAACAGCACTGAACAATGCATTCAAAGCTCTGCTATTGAAGTTTGTTGCCTTAATCTTGGCATCATCCCAGTCGGCTGGCGCTTCTGTAGGCTTAGTCCAGCCTAACTCCACAGCTTGCCACACTTTCTCATCTAAAGACTGCAAGAAAGCTCTCATGCGTACTTTCCAGTATGCATAGTTAGTGCCATCAAACAAAGGAGGTATGATTAATGACTGTCCTCTATCCATGACAAACAGGGGTCAATGGATCAACACAGCAAAGATTAAACTCTAATCAGAGTGTGCCCGCTCTGATACCACTTGATAGGCCACAAACTGAATGACCCCTTGTGATAGAAATTAAGTAATTAATTAGCCAAGTTATTAATTAATCAATTAACATGCAAACGCGTGGTAGCACAAACAAATCAACAATAAACTAATAATGCAGCGGAAAATAAATAACACGGTGATTTGTTTACGAATGGGGAAAACCTAACGGCAAAAACCTCATCGGGTGATTTTCAGGTCACCACTCCTGAAACTTCACTATTATCACAACAAGTGGTTACAAGTAAAGGAATCTAAGTACCTTACCAACCTACAATTAAACCCTTACCCCAATACCCAATTGGACTTGTTTTGTAGTGACAGTTCCCCTTTCTAATGCAAGACTCCCAGTACGTGACTAGCCAATTGCACGGATCCCAGTACTCGACTTCAATCACTAACTAAGAAGGTTGTTGGTTGCAAAGTTCTTCAGTTCATCCAAACGATGAAGATGCTTGGTCACAAAACCCAACGGTGCACATACACAGCAACTTATTCAAGAGAAGGAGATGAACTAGGGCAAGAACTTCGTCTCCGGTCACAATTTCTTGAACAAAGTTTGCTCAATGCTTATGCAACTTGTGAACCCTTTGACGGCCCTTAAACTGATCCTTTTATATGTCTAGGTTTAGGAGAAAAGAAGGCCCAAAAACACATTCACAGATCCCAAGAAAATCATATTGAAATTCTGAAATCTTAAACCTCGACAGATAGCAGTTGTCAAGCAGCTATCGAGCACACCAAATGAAGAACATCTTCCTTAAGCTCGATAGATGCAGTTGTCGACCAGCTGTCGAGCTTTAATGATTTTGCACTCTGAACTTGTTTTCTTGAACAGACTTGAAAGCTTCAATACATGATCTTGAAACAAGGTTTCTTGAAGTATTTAAAATATCCTAAATCTACCCAAATACAAGTAAAGTGCGTTTTGTCAAAGGATAAGCCAATTACATAAAATCAAGACATATGTTCTTAACATATGAAACACATATGTCCTAACAATGTGACAGCAAAAAGAAAGCAAAAAGTGTCTAACAGTTCACTTGATTATGTGCATTGCACATGACCATTGGCATATGTTGCCTTCTTTTTGCTGCCACATGACTCATTATGCAGCAAAACTTTTTCCCTATTGAAAAAAAAAAGGGGGAACCATTAACCAATTGATTTTTCAAGCTTTATCAACAAATCAATTCAAGACATGGCCACAAGTTTAGCATGATGGAGAAAAAGAGGTGAAAATTCTTCCAGCCATATCAAATTTGGTTCTTAAAGGCAACAAAGGAAGAAGAATTTGCTGAAGATGGAATAGTTAATTCATATGAATTAGCTTATGTTGATAAAACAAATTATTGGGCACAAATCTAATTAATTTTTTTGATAGAGCAAAAGAAATATAGGAATCAACCTTCCAAAAAAATTATTGTAATAGGTGGCAAAAGGTTGTTTGTTACTCAAATATCAATCAACTACATGCCAATTGCACATCAAGTCAGAAAAGCTGAAGATTTGCTAGAAGACATGGCCACAAGAAAAAAAATCCGGATTTACTCTATGACTTATCTTTACTAGCAGATGGTATAGAAGTCTTACGTTAGATTGATGATAGCTAAAGTCTTAGCTCTTCTCCATCATTAGATGAATAAGAATATCACAACCTCATTAACCATATGGAGGAATGAAATCAACATGCCTGAAGCTTGGTGGATCCTTGTTAATTGCATAAGTGTGAACAATTTCTCTTAAAATTATGGATTACTTGCGGGGTAATGCCAAATTGACCCCCAATGGTCGCAAGACCGATTTGCTTTAAGGTTATGAGTTTCTTAGCATCCACAGTAGTGGAGCTATTTGGCACCACAAAAAACTACTTTATCTATTTTACCTACTCATTTTACAAAACATCCAACAGTAGTGGATCTATTTTAACTTTCAACACAATAAAATAATATAAACATTACAATAAAATAATATATCTACTATAATAAAATAATACATCCCACTATCAGAAAAACATCACAAACCAATCAATGGCACAATTCACAACCAGTACCAACCAAGAACAACCACCCACAACCACTACCAAAAATCCAAATTAGCCAAAAACCACCACACAAATCACCACCAAAAAGAAATCAAATTCAAGCTAACTTGGCCAAATTGAAGTGATTTTGATATTTTTTATAGTAATAAAGTTTACTTTTAATAATGATTTCCTTCAACCCAGAAAACTCAACTATTTGAATTTCCATTACAACTAAACCATAAAACAAAATAAACCCAGAAAACCCAACTCTCATTTCATCTAAATCCTTCCACATAAACCAAAACCCAGAATAAAAAAAACACTAAAAAATCCATTTTCATACACTCCAAACAAAGATCTAAATACCCATTTTCATCATCAAATGAAAAACAAACACAAACGTACAAATGTAACTACATGTATATACATATAAACGTACTCAAAAAGTACTAGAAAACTGAACAAAAACAAACGAGCAGGAGATAGAGATCCAAAAGAAAGAAAAGACATAATATTTTTTTAATGAGAGAAGAAAAAGAATTTAATAAAATATATATATATATATATATATATATATTTTAGCTATAACACCACTGCTATAACATAACATGTATTTTAAGTATTAATGGTGCTAAAAATAGTATTATAACTATTTTGCACCACTATTAATAGAGCTCTTACAAACTTTAATGATCAGGCTTATCCATCACATACAGCATACTTGTGAAACTTTGGGCTAGTTTTGGTGGGGTGCGCCAGGCCCATGCAGTAGTGCAACGCATGGGCGACGCTTGAGAGCCCCAGTAGCAAGCTACTGTGGTGAACTCACCCCCTCAAGAAATAAATTTAATATCGGGTGTGCCAATGGCCCACATATCAGATATTAAACTGATAAGAACAGATACTACACTTGATCTTAGCCAAAAGGCCGAGAAAGGTATGAGTAATTCAGTCACACATGCCATCTTTTATTGTCCAACTTGTACAGGTTCTCCTCTTCTGGAGGCAGTGTGGGACAGGTACTGTGGTAACCTATCACTTATTTTTTACCTCTGATTTTGTATTACTAGCTAAGATGTCAAATACAAGCTCAAAGTTAAAACAGTTTTGTATTAACAGATAACGATTCTTGTGATTGAACCTGATAAGGATTTGAGTCTAGAGAAGATCGAAACTTTGTGTATAATAAATAATTTACGAGATTATCAAAATGATGCAGCGTAAGTGGCTGTCCAGAGAAAAAAAGAAGAAGAAGAAAAAGAAGAGAGGATTGTTTGCAGCATTAGGGGCAGGAAATATTGTCTGTTACCATTGCAAGGATGATGATTGCTAATGAGTAATGACAACATTCAACGTGTTACAATTCCCAAGATGAATGTGGCTTCTGCAGATTCAATATAGAAACATGGTTTAGGGTTTAGACATGAAACAGAACGTTCTTTTTTAATAAGTGAAACATTGAAAGTTCACCAGCCACAAAAACTAATTGGGTCAAATCAATTCACCATGGCCCTTTTTGATATGCAATTTGACTCCATCATTGATGGATGAGCCTAATGATAGAATCACAAGAAAAGTTGAAGTTCTCAAAAGGAGATGCAACAAACTTTACATCATTCGTAGCAGTTTGTTGTGGTATAAATATGAAGGAAAAGGAACAACATTCTATATAAGAAAATGACAAAGTCACTCAATATAATAAATATTACTGCATATTTTGAAAATCTAACCGTTGAATTAAATGTTCTTTACGCTCTTAAAACACATGTCAATTTTTGTATCAATCAGATATTATTTACTATATAATCTATAATCTTATATTTTATGCATAATTTTATATTACAAAAACTTGCAATTTAAAAATTTATTGATAACATAACTATTGATTTTTAAATTTCTTGAAATTTTGCAAACATTGAAGATATAAGAAGAAGATGTAATCCAATGGTAGATTTGTCAAAATTCACCTTCAATAAAAAGATATTGAGTGAGTTTGTAGCCTAAAGTTACAATCAATTTTGTAGCTAAACTTTGTTCATAAGAAAATCAGAAAGGGAAGTAGTCCATCCTTTGTTCTTAGACAAATAAACAAAATATATATTGATTATCTAACATCTTGGGAATTTGTAGGCAGCTGTTGGAACCCACCTCTACCCCTTTTGTTAAAAGTGAACTTCAATGCAACCATCAATGATGACAAAACAAAATCTTAAGGGAGAAGTTCTGACTTTATTGATGTTTAGGATCCTCTTATAGCTGAATCCAAAGCAACCCTTCTTGGTCCAATTCAGTCCATTTTATCTACTTCGGTCCACTTCAGTCTTACTTAGTCTGTTTGGTCTTATTCCATCCATTTCAATCCAATTTAGTCTTTTCCATCCATTTGGTCCACTTCTGTCCATTTCGTCTACTTTGGTATATTTGGTCCAAATCGGTCCAGTTCAGTCTTATTCAGTCCACTTCAGTCCAATTCGGATTTATTTGGTCCAATGCGATCGATTCACTCTACTTCGTCCAATTCGGTCTATATCAATCCATTAAGTTCAGTTCAGTCCAATTCAGTCTAATTCATTCCCCTATATTCCATTCAGTCCACTTGGTCCAGTTCGGTCCATTTAAGTCTGCTTGGTCACTTAGTTCTTATTCGGTCCATCAGTCCAATTGGTTCAATTTGGTCCACATCTATCCATTTGGTTCACTTCAGTCCAATTTGGTCTTATCCGGTCCTTTTCAGTCAATTTCGATCGACTTTGGATCATTTAGTTCATTTTGGACTAATTGGGCCTTAAATTTATTCTTTTTATATATTGCATTTTTAGTTTTGGGCTGAATTTTTTTTTTTCACAATTTTTAGGGGCCAAACTCTGTAGTTTTGGGCTAAAAAAATACAAATAAAATAGACATTAAAAATTAGAGATAGGGGCCTTAAAATTCAAGTTTCAATAATGTAAGTATTATGCTTATATTTGGAAAGAGAGAAAAAAAAATGCTACAATTTTAAACTTATTTAATAATTTAAACTTAATGTAACATGTTACATGTGTTCCATGGATTGAGGGTGTACATTTTTTTTTAATATTCTTGATATGCTCAAATTAGTCAACTGATTATGGTATATTTAAAACCCTTTTAATAACATCATCTCCATTTATATAAAAAAAATATTATAATTATGAAATTTAAATATTTTGATTAAATTATGTTTTTCATATATATATATATATATATATATATATATATATATACATACTAATCTTCTAAAAAAACACCTAAAATTCAGAGATGTGCTTCCATAATAATGATAGGAATGAGATGTTTTTTCAAACTAAATTCACAGAAGTGCTCCTTAAAAAATTTGAAAAATATAACCAAAAATTAATTTAAAAAATTTACATGGTAATTGATTTTTATGAAATCAAGTACCATTAAAAAAAAAAAAACACCTACTTGGTTTAGTCATTTTAAAAAATCAATAGTCGTTTAACGTGCCATCTCTCTCCTTCTAATACTAGCATCCATTTTTAATACTACTCACTAATCTCACCCCTCTCTCTCTCTCTCTCTCTCTCTCTCTTTCTCAACATGGATCCACTCTCGGCGGTCCGCGACTACACGATCCAAAACGAGCTGGATCAAATCGTCAGGTACAACGACGAGTTCCAGTTTGGGTTACTCTAGTACCAATCAACTACACGCCAACTATAGATGAAGTCAAAAAATCTAAAGATTTACTAGAAGACATGACCATAAGAAAATATCTTGCTGTATTGCATATCAAGTCAGAAAATCTAAAGATTTACTAAAAAGACATGACCATAAGAAAATATCTTGATGTGCTGTATGACTTATATTTACTAGCAGATGACATTTCTTTGCGATCATAACAAGAATTTCGCAATCTCATTAACCAAATGGAGGAATAGGATCCGCATGCGTGAAGCTTGGTGGATCCTTGTAAACAGTATGGCTCCCACGAATTAAAAAAGTTGTACATAACCATGCATTATTGGGACACCTATTCATGTATTATTGTACTATGAGACTTCTATTGTACAAGTTAAATGAAGCAACAAGAACTAGCGAGTTATACCAAAACACAAGTTTTATTAATTCAACATGATAAAGGCAACTAGGCAAGACTGTCAACGATTGCTCTTTCACTCCACACTCTTCCTCTTTTCTTTTTTTTGAGCAAACACTCTCCTCTTTTATATAATACTAGGAATGGCTCTGATTAGTCTTCTTGCACGCACAAACTGGTACAATAATGCTACCCGTTGCAACCAGACTTCACATGGTGAGTACAATAATTGGCTGACACTTCACATAACTGTTCGTGGATCATTTGACATGGTTGGATGCTGCACATATCAAACGGTTAACAACAAATTAAATTTCAAATACTTGAGCACTAATCAATCAGCATTAACACACAAAGATACCAGAGTCAAAATCAGCTCTACCTTTATTCTACACTATTAATTCAGCTGTGATTAACATACAGAAAGCAACTGACTGCAGCTTAATGGCTTAGAAAACATGGATAAACCTTAATGGCTTTAGAAAACATACAGAAGATTTGGGTCATCCACATAAATTAAGAAAACATGTGAAGCTTCGTACTAGAATTGGGTGGGGTGCGCCAGGCCCGTGCAGTAGTGCAACGCATGGGCGACGCTTGAGAGCCCCAGTAGCAAGCTACTGTGGTGGGCTCTCCCCCTCAAGAAATAAATTTAATATCGTGTGGGCCGATGACCCACATATCAGATATTAAACTGATAAGAACAGATACTACACTTGATCTTAGCCAAAAGGCCGAGAAAGGTATGAGTATTTCTGTCACACATGCCATCTTTTATTGTCCAACTCGTCCTGGTTCTCCTTTTCTGGAGGCAGTGTGGGACAATACTGCGGTAACCTATGTACACTTCTTTTAGATCTAATTTTGTATTTCTGGCTAAGATGTCAAATACAAAGCTCAAAGTTAAACCAGTTTTGTATTAACAGATTCGATTCTTATGATTGATCCTGATTAGGCTATTGACTATTGAGTCTAAAACAGATCGAAACTTTGGGTATAATAAATAATTTACGAGATTATCAAAATGATGCTCTGTAAGTGGCTGTCCAGAGGAAAAAAAAAAAAAAGAATAGATGATTTTTTGCAGCATTAAATGGCCGGAAATGTAGCCTGTTACCATTGCAAGGATGATAGATGCTAATGACAACATTCAATGTGTTACAATTCCCAAGATGATTGTGGCAACTGCAGATTCACAATATAGAAATATGGTTTAGATAATGCGAATGTTTTGATTTAAGATTTTGAAAGTAAAAAGAACATTTAAACTATATCATTCATTAACTAAAAATTTTACAAAGTGACATGATTGATTAGTTTCGCATCAATAATAGTACATAATTTACTACATCAGTCTTACAAATCTATATCTATATATCTATATAATATTTAAAAGTTGAAACGCAATATTTATTGTTACTATGTTACTTTTGAGCCACAGTAGCATAAAACTTTGATCCATTCAGTCAATTGGGTCTACTTTAGTCTGTTCGGTACATTTAGTATATTCAGTTTTATTTGATCCACTTCGGTTCAATTCAATCCAATTTGGTTTTATTCTGTCCATTTTGGTCCCCTTCGGTCTACCTTGGTCTTATTCGGTCTATTCAATCCAATTAGTTCTTATCGATCCATTCTGCCTATTTGGTCCACTTCGGTTCATTCAGTCCATTCCAATACTACGGTCCATTTGGTCCACTTTGGTCTATTCCTTATACTTTGGTCCACTTCAATCTTATTCAACCTAATTCGGTATATTCAATTCACTCTGGTCCATTTCGGTCTCTTTCGATCCATTCAGTCCACTTTAGTCTTATTTAGTCTAATTCGGTCAATTAAGTCCACTTGGTCTAATTCAGTGAACAACTATCCATTTGGTTCACTTCGGTTCAATTCCATCTTATTCGATCCATTTTGGATTAATTGAGCCTAAAATTTATTCTTTGTAGGCTTCATTTTTAGTCTTAGGCTGGAAAAAAAAAAATTTTGGGCCAAACTCTTTATTTTAGAACTAAAAAATACAAAAAAAAAAAAAAGGCATTAGAAATTAGAAATATAAACCATAAAAATAATAAATATTCCAAAGATTACCCTTGTAGGGGCCAGTTAGTCAAAAGGTACTATTAAAACTGTACGAATTGGGCCTATGGCCCAATCCGAGGATATTTACTAGTCCAGGGATGGTCAAATATGGTTATTATAAGAATGGTAGAAGAAGAAGAAATAAAGATTATATATGATAAGTTCAAAATATGTCCGAGGAGAAAAGTCATCTCGGAAATAGAGATCCGAGGTCAATAGGAATGTCCTATCATCCTGAACATCCTTCAAGGTTGCGTTACGGTTAAAAGTCAAACATTGGATAAGGGAGGAGTAGAGGGAGGCAACAAATGTCTACAAAAACTGCTACCTCCAAATTAAATGCATCCCAACTAACTCTCTGACCGCATTAATGTGGAGGTGATACCTGAACAATGGTGAAGCAGCCTTACAGCTGCTAATTGAAGGTTCTAGGAGGTGTTGGATGGAACAAGAAGGAGTTCCTAGAACCTAACCTACATGTGTGTGATGGGGATGATACCAAAATTACAATATATAGTGTAGAAAGGTGACCTAAAGAGGGAGAAGGAAAAACCAAGAAATCTTTGTAATAATCCTTTGAACTCTTGTAACCTTAATCATTAGCTTAACATTATAACATAGCTCCTCGGATTGTGCCGATGACCGATTTTCTTACCTTACTTGTGTTTGATTCTCTTAAATAAACAATTATTATTGTCTTTCTTACCGAATAGAACTAGTTCTTTCATCCTGTTGAGGGCCATTTGTGAGAGCCCAGACAGAAAGAAAGAAAACCCAATAATAAGGGCAACAAGGAATTGACAAAATAGATAGCAAAAAACCATTAGATCCAAGCAGCAGGAATAATAGATCACAGGCCCAAGAAATAAACAAATGGGTCTTGAAGAAGCAAGTGGGCTCAAAGAAACCCGGGAAGAAAGAAATAGCATCCCATGGGCAATGTATAAGAAAGAAAAGCGAGAAAGAGCTGCCGCAGGCCCAAGGCAATGCAAACTAAGAGAGTAAGGGGTTTATAGCAGGCCCATGAACTTCAAGGATGAGAATAAGGTTATTGGGCTAGGGAAGCCCAATGAAGTTAGTAAAAAAGCCCATGGGAGTGTGAAATTAGCAAATGGGCTAAGGAATCCCAAAGAAAGCAAACGGGCCGTGGATGCCCAAAGGGACATAAGAGCCCATAAGTAAAAGCAAAACAGTGACCATGACAATCCACTGAGAGAAGGAATAAACGGCTGGCCCAAAAGAGGCCCAGGAGAATTAAGTTATTACGGTAGGAATAACAATACAACATTGCAAGAAATAAAGAAAACCAAGAGTGGGCCAAAGAAATATAAGGCCCATCATCAGACAAAATCCAGCTCTTAAATGGAGCGGGAAAGCAAAGAAAAGCCCACATAAGAGGTCAAAAAACACGGACGGCGAGCCTCCAGATCATGGCAAACGCATGAGCAGCAGGCAGATTTTTGGACATATTTGAAAGGAAAGCACGCGTAAGGCCCAGGCACCACCAGCCTGTACCCAGCCAATATGGGACGTGGTGGGGCCATGGGCTAGAGGTAAGAGGTAAAGGGGGTATGGTTTGGTGGTAGGGAGAGGGGAAAAGACCTATTTTGCGGCTCCTGCCCAAGCCCTTTTGGGAGGTACGTCCTGCTGGGATGACAGACCACCCAAAGAGGTAAGGTTGAGGGGGGAACCATTAGGTGCATGCCTTGAGGGAAAGAGAGATAAAGCATTTATACCGTGGCAGGTAAGAGTGCTACGGTGGACTGAGGAATGAAACAAACCTACCTTTGTCTGGCAAGGGTGAGTACTACACAGACTTGGTGGTCGGCAAATACGCCCAGACCAGACAAAGGCGGTTAAGGGGTAAAGTAGTAAAAAAAACTAGTCATGGCAGGCACTATAAAAGGACCTTTGTCATGCCCTGAATAAGGGATCGAAAAACAGAGTGTATTCACGAAGTAAAAAGAAAACAGAGTAAAAGAAAACAAGAAAAAGAAAGGAAAAAGATAAGAGAGAAAACAGAGGAAAAAAGAGAGGAAATTAAGGGAAAAAGAGAGATAACACAATGGGCATGCATAAGTAGGTTGATTTCCCTCTCTCCCCCTTCAAATCCTGCTCTCTTCCAAAACATAACAGGGATTCCTTTTGAGCATTAGCCATTCAGGTTCGACTCCCTCAAAGCCATTAATCCCCACAGCAGGATCTTTTCCTGGGAGATTATTTGCATTGAGAGGAGGCGTTCTCCCCTCTTTGGTTTTGCTTCTGCGGACCAAACTTAAAACTTGACTTTATGCCCATTCTTGAGTAGTTCATATTATTCTCTTTCTCCTTTACTTTCTCTGTAAATGACATTATCACAACTGTAATCATGTTTTATAAGTAGGGATTACTTGGCCATTCTTATTAAATAGTCAGAGTACTCTATTTTGTTATTATTATTATATCTGCCTACTGTAACTCATCTGAAACAGTTTTGCTTGCCATAAGCCTACTCCAGGCAGACAAGGCATAGTTTGTGCACAAACCGGCCCAAGTTGAGTTACAGTTAGACCGGTCTCAACTCCCTTACTCAGAAACATCCGGGTCCATTATCGCAAAAGACAGCCCAGCCCAACGCACAATACGCAAAAAAGCCCCCTACACATCCATACTCTATAAATTCATTGTTTGGGCTCGTTGGACCAAAACTCAATCCTATATTGGGTCCAATCTAAATTCAGTTCTTACAACCCTCAAATTCAAGTTTTAATGATATAAACATACTTATATTTGGAAAGAAAAAAAATGCTACAATTTTGAATTTATATAATAATTTAAATTTAATATAACATGTTACATGTGTTCCAGGAAAGGGGAGTACAATTTTTTTTTTTTTTAATATTCTTGATATGTATAAATTAGTCAACTGATTACGGTATATTTAAAAAGGCCTTTTTAATAACATTATCCCTATTTATATAAAATAATATTATAATTATGTAATTTAAATACTCTGTTAGATTCTAAAAGTTTAAAACAATTGGCAAATTGTGAACACAAACTTATCTAGATATAGATCCTAGAGTCTATAGGTATTATTAGACAATGCTCAATGTGATACAAGTCAAGATTCAAGAACATACAAGCTGCAAAAAGGAGAATTCGAAATCTACCTGGTTCGATCGATCGAAATCTACTTGGTTTAGTCATTTAAAAAAAAAAAAAAAGTCGTTTAACATGTCATCTCTCTCCAGAATTTAGCCTGTTACCATTGCAAGGATGATGGATGCTAATGATAACATTCAATGTGTTGCAATTCTCAAGATGATTGTGGCTACTACAGATTCAATATAGAAACATGGTTTAGAGTTTATACACGACACAGGAACATTCTTCTTTAACAAGTGAAAGATTGAAAGTTTCAATATTATGAAGTGATTTGACGATCACCAGTAACAAAATCTACTTGGGTCAATTCACCTTGGCCTTCCATATTTTTTGATATGCAGTTTGACTCCATCATTGATGGATGAGCCTTATGATAGAATCACAAGAAAAGTTGAAGTTCTCAAAAGAAGATGCAAGAAACTTTACATTATTCGTAGCATATTGTCGTGGTATAATATGAATGAAAAGGAACAACATTCTATATAAGACAATCAGAAAGG
Source organism: Quercus lobata (assembly GCF_001633185.2). Taxonomy (NCBI): domain Eukaryota; kingdom Viridiplantae; phylum Streptophyta; class Magnoliopsida; order Fagales; family Fagaceae; genus Quercus; species Quercus lobata. The sequence continues at coordinate 1,835,210 of NC_044909.1, read as the reverse complement.
GAAGTTGTCCATCCTTTGTTCTTACTTAGACAAATAAACAAAATATATAATGATTATCTAACATCTTGGGATTTTGTAGACGGTTGTTGGAACCCACCTCTACCCCTTTTTGTTAAAGTTAACTTCATTGCAACCATCAGTGTCAGTGATGACAAGCAAAATCATAAGGTAGAAGTCCTGGCTTTATTGATGTTTAGTATCCTCTTATAGCTGAAGCAAAAGCAACCCTTCTTAGACTCGTTACATTTGTTTCCATGGGATGGAGTTGTACATTATTATTTTAATATTCTTGATATGTTCAAATTAGTCAACTAATTATTGTATATTTTAAAAACCCTTTTAATAACATCATCTCCCTTTTTATATAAAACAATATTATATAAATGCAAGCATTAGTGAGGACAAAACCTATATAGTAGCAGTTGGCAAAAATATCAAAGGAAAAGTCATTTTTGTTTGGACTGAGTTTATTGATGTTCAGGATCTTCCTAGAGCCGAAGCCAAAGCAAAACTCATTTTTGTAGAAAAGTTAGAGGCTTTAATTAACGATATAAATACGCAAACTTTGAAAGGAGATGCTATGAATGTGAATATGTGATACTTCCACTTGAAAATTCCTTGGCTTTCCCCATTGGTGAGCTAAATTGTTTGTGTCTTCAAACCTTTTATGATCGGTCCATAAATCATACATATTGAAATTTTGTCTAAATTGAACTTGAAATGGTCCTATAAGTTTGGATTAAAAGGTAGATTTGGCAAACAAATTGGTTGGTCATGTTTGGGTTTAACCCACTATGGTACAAGTCAAATTGTCAAAAAATTTCCAAACCATTGGATTGTTATTTTTTTTGAGAAGAAATATCATGAACTTTCATAAAAAATAAATCAGCCAAAATTGGCTAAAAGTATATCAGTAAGTTGTGAAGAAATAGACTCCATCCACACAATAAAACCACTAAAATATCTTACATGTTTAATTAGGTTATGAGTTACACAGTTGCTTAATCTACGAGTATTAGGAAAATGGGTAAATTCCACTAATATATATCATGAGGTTTTGGCCAATGCCAACAAGTTCTAAGACTTTTTAAAACTAGCTAGTTTGGTCCTTAAAGCCAACTTAGTCCCTAAACAGTTAGTTATTTTTTCTCAACTGTTTTAGGGACTAAATTGGCTTTAGGGACCAAATTGATTAGTTTTAAAAAGTTTTGAACTTAGTTGGCATTAGTCCGAACCTCAGGAAGTGTAAATGGAATTTATCCTAAAAAAATAAATATAGTTGAAGGTATTTATTGACAATTTTGCAAAGGAAAGCAAATTCCCAGAAGAAAAAGGAACTCCTCTTCACTTCTCAAAGCTTTGATAAGTAACTCTTACTATTGGTCTTTGATAAGTCATATCAATATGGTATGAACCATATTTTCTTCACATTTAAAAAAGAAAACTTTAAAATATCTTCTAATCTTTATTTTCTCTCTATACAAATAAAATAACAAAGAAAACACTCAAATATAAGAACAGCTTAAGTATGCATTTGAATGATGTTTTTGTTAGAGTAAAATACTATTTTGGTATGTAAATTTTTAATTTAAATTATATTACTTTGTGTAAAAAAAAAAAAAAAACCATAATACCTGTAAAAAAAACAGCAACGTATTCAACAGCAAAATCTTCCTCTTTACACGTGACATTTTAGATAATTATTGTTCATACAGATTTACCAAAAATGTTTTTGGATAAAGTTTAAAAAAAAATGTAAATAAGGTAATAAGTATTCAAGTTTAGAGCAAGACTTAGGTACAGTACTTAATTACTGTTCCTTAGGTTCCTCTTAAGATTCTATCATGTGGCTTTTTTCACATTAATGGAAGTGTATTTTTAAGTTAAGTAGTTACATGGTAGAATTTTAAGAGGGAAACTTAAGAAATAACACATAAGGTAATGTACATAAGTTTTTTCCTTAAGTTTAAAGTAAACACCTTCTCTGTTTTCTCCAAAAAAAAAAGTATCCATATATAATAAACTTTTATTCTTCTAAAAAAAAGAAACGTTTGTTAATACAGACTGTACTGAACGTAAAGCAATGGAATTGATCACAAGAAGGATCAATTACATTAGAATCTAATGAACCAACAGCAACAATGTAAGTGATCAGCAAAACTGTGAAGGTCACAAAAGAAGCAAAATATAAAACAATTTGTTTAAGGCAAGAATAGTATGGTTTGAACTACTTCCTATGATAATATTGCAATGTAGGCAAGTTCAATTTGTTGTCCTCATAATGCATTCATCTTTTTGACAGTTTTTAATCTCGTCCCTAATTCCTTCATCAGATGACTCTCAATTCCTTATATATAAACCAAACATTATATATAATTGAAGCTGTAATTTTCTTCTTGAATAACATATATATTCAAAATCTGCCCCAGCCACATATATATGAAACTTCCTTTCAAGAATTTCTAGCAAAAGTGTATCAAAAAAAAAAAAAAAAAAAAGTCTAGCAAAAGAAGAAATTACTAACCTTTGGCTGTAGATTTTCATAAATGAAGTAACAAAGGATTTTCTCCAAATAATATGTATAATGAGTTTGCCTGTGCACTCATTGGTATAATGAATTGGTGGCTTTGTAAGATAAAAAAAAATAGTGTAATATGGTGGAAGCCACTGATAACTGCCAATTCCATGCAAATTTTTAATGTATAAGAATGTGAAGTTTAATATTATGGTAGCCTTTCCCTTGTTATGTGCAATTAGTTTTTTTTTTTTTTTTTTTTTTTTTTTTTTTTTTTTTTTTTTTTTTTTTTTTTTCTGAAAGTGGTGAGAAAGATTCAAACCCACGTTCTCCTTCATGGGAGAACTGAGCAATGCAACTAAGTTACAAGGCTCTTGATTATATGGAATTAAGTAATAACGTGAAGAGGTCTATACACTACTAACATGGTAGAAGAATGTTGTGCTTCCTATTCCACTATTTTTTATTCGACAAAAATCAATAATATAAAGTTAACATTATTATCATTTTGTGAAACATGGTTCTGTAATTGACTGTACAACTTATTGTTCGTTATAAAAACAGTTATATAACCTGTGTGCTTATTTATTCGTGGATAAATTTGTAAAATAGAATATCCAAATCGTTCATTTAGGACCCTACTTAGGTGAGACCAGAACCCAGTACTGATCCTATAAGGCACCTCCCTCCACCCCCCCTTTCTCTTTCATGTTTAGTTATGACCATACTTAGGTGCTAATGTTGTCTGTTACCATTGCAAGGATGATGATTGCTAATGAGTAATGACAACATTCAACGTGTTACAATTCCCAAGATGAATGTGGCTTCTGCAGATTCAATATAGAAACATGGTTTAGTGTTTAGACATGAAACAGGAACGTTCTTTTTTAATAAGTGAAACATTGAAAGTTCACCAGTCACAAAAACTAATTGGGTCAAATCAATTCACCATGGCCTTTTTTGATATGCAGTTTGACTCCATCATTGATGGATGACCCTAATGATAGAATCACAAGAAAAGTTGAAGTTCTCAAAAGGAGATGCAACAAACTTTACATCATTCGTAGCAGTTTGTTGTGGTATAAATATGAATGAAAAGGAACAACATTCTATATAAGAAAATGACAAAGTTTAGCTACAAAATTGGTTATAACCTTTGAAACTCACTCAATAAAATAAATATTACTGCATATTTTGAAAATCTAACCATTGAATTACATGTTCTTTACGCTCTTAATACACATGTCAATTTTTGTGTCAATCAGATATTATTTACTATATAATCTATAATCTTATATTTTATGCATAATTTTAAATTACAAAAACTTGCAACTTTAAAAATTTATTGATGATATAGTTATTGATCTTTAAATTTCTTGAAATTTTGCAAACATTGAGGATAGAAGAAGAAGATGTAATCCAATGGTAGATTTGTCAAAATTCACCTTCAATAAAAAGATCTTGAGTGAGTTTGTAGCCTAAGGCTACAATCGATTTTGTAACTAAACTTTGTCCATAAGAAAATTAGAAAGGGAAGTAGTCCATCCTTTGTTCTTAGACAAATAAACAAAATATATAATGATTATCTAACATCTTGGGAATTTGTAGGCAGCTGATGGAACCCACCTCTACCCCTTTTGTTAAAAGTGAACTTCAATGCAACCATCAATGATGACAAAACAAAATTTTAAGGGACAAGTCCTGACTTTATTGATGTTTAGGATCCTCTTATAGCTGAATCCAAAGCAACCCTTCTTGGTCCAATTCAGTCCATTTTATCTACGTCGGTCCACTTCGGTCTTACTTGGTCTGTTCGGTCTTATTCCATCCATTTCAATCCAATTTAGTCTTTTCCGTCCATTTGGTCCACTTCTGTCCATTTCGTCTACTTTGGTATATTTGGTCCAAATCAGTCCACTTTAGTCCAATTCGGACTTATTCGGTCCATTGCGACCCATTCACTCTAGTTGGTTCAATTCAGTCCAACTCAGTCTAATTCGGTCCCCTATATTCCATTCAGTCCACTTAGTCCAGTTCGGTCCATTTTAGTCTGCTCGGTCACTTAGATCTTATTCGGTTCAATTCGGTCCATCAGTCCAATTGGTTCAATTTGGTCCACATCTGTCCATTTGGTTCAATTCAGTCCAATTTGGTCTTATTCGGTCCTTTTCAGTCAATTTCGATCCACTTTGGTTCATTCAATTCATTTTGGACTAATTGGGCCTTAAATTTATTCTTTTTATATGCTGCATTTTTAGTTTTGGGCTGAATTTTTTTTTGGGTCATGCTAACGAGTACTCTTAGGGCATTCATTAATAATTCATTTTGGGAAAGTTTTGATACCACTTTTATGGGAAATGAAAAAAACTGTCAAAATATTAATTACTTTTTTTTTCGTTTCACATAAAAACTTTCTTTAAATTGATTATTAACCAGTACCCTAAGGGCACTCGTTAGCATTTCTCTTTTTTTTTTCACAATTTGTTGGGGCCAAACTCTATAGTTTTGGGCTAAAAAATACAAATAAAATAGACATTATAAATTAGAGATAAGGGCCTAAAAATTCAAGTTTCAATACTGTAAGTATTATGCTTATATTTGGAAAGAGAAAAAAAATGCTACAATTTTAAACTTATTTAATAATTTAAACTTAATGTAACATGTTACATGTGTTCCATGGAATGAGAGTGTACATTTTTTTTTAATATTCTTGATATGCAAAAATTAGTCAACTGATTATGGTATATTTAAAACCCTTTTAATAACATCATCTCCATTTATATAATAAAAAAAAATTACAATTATTAAATTTAAATATTTTGATTAAATTATGTTTTTCATATATATATATATATATATTTATACTAATCTTCTAAAAAAACACCTAAAATTAAGGGTCGTCAATGGGCTGGCTCGGCCCATTTTTACTTAGCTCAGGGGCACAATGGGCTGGGCATAATGAGCTATTAACTAGTTAATGGGCCGGGTCGGGCTAGGCCGAAAGAGAAAACCCCAGCCCACGACCCTGCCCATGGGCAATGCCCATTTTGTCTAAAACGGGCTAGGCTACTAGGTTGGGCCTAATGGGCTACCTATGGGATTGTGTTAGCATATCATTTTATTATTTTTATAAAGAAATAATCATTTTTTATAAGAGAATAATCAATCTATTTTTTTTAAAGGAAAGAATCAAAGAATTTAATACTTAATTACATTTTTTTTTTTTGTTACAGTCAGATTAATTTATTTTATTTTATTTTTTTGTTGATGGAAACTTATTATTTAATTTTTTTTTAATTAAGGCTTCAAATAGTTTTTTATTTTTATCTTTAATAAAAAAAATATCAAATGGTTAATTCAAATTTGCTAGACTACTAGAAAAATATATATTTAATAAACAAAGTTTAGTACAATTACTTTAAGTATCTTAATGGTTGGAAGAGTTCTCTTAAGAAATTGTTCTACAATATTTCAAGATCAATCTTTCATACACCTCTTATATATTTTTGTTATAAATTCTAAGTTATTGGACTGGGCAACGGGTTGGGCCAACAGGCTGGGCTATTAGGCTAGCCCACCGGGTGCCAATGGGCATAAAAACTAGCCCACAGCCTAACCCACTGGGCTACCCATGGGCCTTAATAACAACGGGCCGGGTCGCCCATTAGCCCGATGGGCTGCTGGGTTTCTAGGTCGGGCCGTGGGCCATGTGCTATTTGATGACCCTTACCTAAAATTAAGAGATATGCTTCCATAATAATGATAGGAATGAGATGTTTTTTCAAACTAAATTCACCGAAGTGCTCCTTAAAAAATTTGAAAAATATAACCAAAAATTAATTTAAAAAATTTACATGGTAATTGATTTTTATGAAGTCAAGTACCATTTAAAAAATAAATAAATAAAAAAACACCTACTTGGTTTAGTCATTTTAAAAAATCAATAGTCGTTTAACATGCCACGTCTCTCCTTCTAATACTAGCATCCATTTTTAATACTACTCGCTAATCTCACCCCTCTCTCTCTCTCTCTCTCTCTCTCTTTCTCAACATGGATCCACTCTCGGTGGTCCGCGACTACACGATCCAAAACGAGCTGGATCAAATCGTCAGGTACAACGACGAGTTTCAGTTTGGGTTACTCTAGTACCAATCAACTACACGCCAACTATAGATGAAGTCAAAAAATCTAAAGATTTACTAGAAGATATGACCATAGGAAAATATCTTGTTGTATTGCATATCAAGTCAGAAAATCTAAAGATTTACTAAAAAGACATGACCATAAGAAAATATCTTGATGTGCTGTATGACTTATGTTTACTAGCAGATGACATTTCTTTGCGATCATAACAAGAATTTCACAATCTCTAACCAAATGGAGGGATAGGATCCGCATGCGTGAAGCTTGGTGGATCCTTGTAAACAGTATGGCTCCCACGAATTAAAAAAGTTGTACATATCCATGCATTATTGGGACACCTCTTCATGTATTATTGTACTTTGAGACTTGTATTGTACAAGTTAAATGAAACAACAAGAACTAGCGAGTCATACCAAAACACAAATTTTATTAATTCAACATGATGAAGGCAACTAGGCAAGACTGTCAACGTTTGCTCTTTCACTCCACACTCTTCCTCTTTTCTTTTTTTTGAGCAAACACTCTTCCTCTTCTATATAATACTAGGAAAGGCTCTGATTAGTCTTCTTGCACGCACAAACTGGTACAATAATGCTTCACATTGTGAGTGAAATAATTGGCCGACACTTCACATAACTGTTCATGGATCATTTGACATGGTTGGATGCTGCACATATCAGACGGTCAACAACAAATTAAATTTCAAATACTTGAGCACTAATCAATCAGCATTAACACACGTTACCAGAGTCAAATCAGCTCTACCTTTATTCTAGACTTTTAATTCAGCTGTGATTAACATACAGAAAGCATCTGACTGCAGCTTAATGGCTTAGAAAACATGGAGAAACCTTGATGGCTTTAGAAAACATACAGAAGATTTCGGTCATCCACATAAATTAAGCAAACATGTGAAGCTTCGTACTAGAATTGGGTGGGGTGCGCCAGGCCTGTGCAGTAGTGCAACGCATGGGCGACGCTTGAGAGCCCCAGTAGCAAGCTACTGTGGTGGGCTCTTCCCCTCAAGAAATAAATTTAATATCGTGTGGGCCGATGACCCACATATCAGATATTAAACTGATAAGAACAGATACTACACTTGATCTTAGCCAAAAGGCCGAGAAAGGTATGAGTGTTTCTGTCACACATGCCATCTTTTATTGTCAAACTCGTCCTGGTTCTCCTTTTCTGGAGGCAGTGTGGGACAATACTGCGGTAACCTATGTACACTTCTTTTAGATCTAATTTTGTATTTCTGGCTGAGATGTCTAATACAAAGCTCAAAGTTAAACCAGTTTTGTATTAACAGATTCGATTCTTGTGAGTGAGCCTGATTAGGCTATTGAGTCTAAAACAGATCGAAACTTTGGGTATAATAAATAATTTACGAGATTATCAAAATGATGCTCCGTAAGTGGCTGTCCAGAGAAAAAAAAAAAAAAAGAATAGGTGATTTTTTGCAGCATTAAATGGCCGGAAATGTGGCCTGTTACCATTGCAAGGATGATGGATGCTAATGACAACATTCAATGTGCTACAATTCCCAAGATGATTGTGGCAACTGCAGATTCACAATATAGAAATATGGTTTAGATAATGCGAATGTTTTGATTTAAGATTTTGAAAGTAAAAAGAACATTTAAACTATATCATTTATTAACTAAAAATTTTACAAAGTGACATGATTGATTAGTTTCACATCAATAATAATACAAAATTTACTACATAAGTCTTACAAATCTATATCTATATATCTATATAATATTTAAAAGTTGAAGTGCAACATTTATTGTTGTTAGTTACTTTTGAGCCACATTAACATAAAACTTTGATCCATTCAGTCAGTTGGGTCCACTTTAGTCCGTTCGGTACAATTAGTATATTCAGTTTTATTTGATCCACTTCGGTTCAATTCAATCCAATTCGGTTTTATTCTGTCCATTTTGGTCCCCTTTGGTCGACCTTGGTCTTATTCGGTCTATTCAATCCAATTAGGTCTTATCGGTCCATTCTATCTATTTGGTCCACTTCGGTTCATTCAATTCATTCCAATACTATAGTCCATTTGGTCCACTTCGGTCAATTCCTTATACTTCAGTCCACTTCAGTCTTATTCAGTTTAATTTGGTCAATTCAGTTTACTCCGGTCCATTTCAATCTCTTTCGATCCATTCAGTCCACTTGGTCCACTTTAATCTTATTCAGTCCAATTAAGTCAATTTAGTCCACTTGGTCTAATTCGGTGAACAACTGTCCATTTGGTTCACTTCGGTTCAATTCAGTCTTATTCGATCCATTTTGGATTAATTCAGCCTAAAATTTATTCTTTGTAGGTTTCATTTTTAGTCTTGGGCTGAAAAAAAAATTTGGGCCAAACTCTTTATTTTAGAACTAAAAAATACCAAAAAAAAAAAAAAAGCATTAGAAATTAGAAATATAAACCATAAAAATGCAATAAAAATAATAAATATTCCAAAGATTACCTTCAAATTCAAGTTTTAATGATATAAACATACTTATATTTGGAAAGAAAAAAAAAATGCTACAATTTTGAATTTATATAATAATTTAAATTTAATATAACATGTTACATGTGTTCCATGAAATGGAGGTACAATTTTTTTTTTTTTTTAATATTCTTAATATGTATAAATTAGTCAACTGCTTATGGTATATTTAAAAAGGTTTTTTTAATAACATCATCCCTATTTATATCAAATAATATTATAATTATGTAATTTAAATACTCTGTTAGGTTTTAAAAGTTTAGAATAATGGGCAAATTGTGAACACAAACTTGTCTAGATATAGATCCTAGAGTCTATAGGTATTATTAGACAATGCTCAATATGATACAAGTCAAGATTTAAGAACATACAAGCTGCAGAAAGGAGAATTCGAAATCTACCTGGTTCAATCGATCGAAAGACAAGCTCGACCGATCAAAATACGTATCTGCAAAATTCTATTTTAGCCCAAACTCTACTTAAATATATTGGGTTTCAAGTAAAACACTACTAGTATATAAAGGAAACTCTAAACACGTTTTTATAAGGTTTTTCAAAGAGAGAAGAGTGTGCCTCTTTTGCAGTTAGGATTTTGTACCCAAAAAGCTCTCTCATGTCTTTTACCAGTGTTATTCCTTGAAAAATCTCAAGATTTGGTGTTGTAGAAGTTACTACATTCTCTAGTCATCAAAGGTGCTGATGACCTAAACCTTCAAGGGTGGTCTTGGAGTCACAAACAAGAGAGTTTATGTTTTTTATCACAAGTGTGGGTGCTTGTGTTGCAAGGGCCTAACAGGGAAGGAGTCCGTAAATTCGGAGTTTGCACGTGGTCGTGTCAGTAAGTTCTACATTTGGTGCTAATAGGATATTAGTGGTCTAAGTCTTATTGTAAACTTTGATTCTCTATAGTGGATTTGCTTTTTACTATAAGAATATCTAGGTTAAATCCTCCCAAGGTTTTTTACCGGTTTGGTTTTCCTGAGTCATCATATCATTGTGTTATTTATTTTCTGCTGCTTTACATGACATGACTTTATTGTTTTAAGCTAGATCTGAATAATAAACCTAAGTATGCACTTAGTTAATTGATTAGGTTAAACAATTTAGTTTACAAGGGTGTAAAAACGTACATACTCATACTTTAAAAGGAGAAGCTATGAATGTGATCCTTCCACTTGAAAATTCCTTGGCTTTCCCCATTGGTGAGGCAAATTGTGTCTTAAAACCTTTTCTGATTGGTCCATAAATCGTACATAATGGTGTTCTTAAGACTAAGTGATGTGATTCCAATATAATAGGAATATAGGATTCCTAAAACTAATCTTCTAAAAAAAAAACACCTAAAATTAAGAGATGTGCTTCCATAATAATGATAGGAATGAGATGTTTTTTCAAACCATATTCACAGAAGTGTTCCTTAAAAATTTTGAAAAATATAACCAAAAATTAATTAAAAAAATTTACATGGTAATTGATTTTTATGAAGTCAAGTACCATTAAAATAAACAGCCGCCTACTTTGTTTAGTCATTTAAAAAAAAGACAGTCGTTTAACATGCCACCACTCTCCTTCTAATACTAGTATCCATTTTCAATACTACTCACTAATCTCTCTCTCAACATGGATCCATTCTCGGCAGTCCGCGACTACACGATCCGAAACGAGCTGGATCGGATCGTCCGGTACAACCACGAGTTCCGGTTCGGGTTACTCTAGTACCAATCAACTACATGCCAACTATAGATTTACTAGAAGACATGACCGTAAGAAAATATCTTTGATGTATTGTATGACTTTTCTTCACTAGCAGATAAAATCTGCGCCTAAAGGTTGGTGGATTCTTGTAATCAGCAAGGTGCTAGCCATACCATACTTCGTAAAAAGATATAGACGCCCACGAATTAAAAAAGTTGTACATATCCACGCATTATTGGGACACCTATTTATGTATTATTGTAGCATGAGACTTGTATTGTACTACGAGTTAAATGAAGCAACAAGAACTAGGGAGTTATACCAAAACACAAAACTTTATTGATTCAACATGATAAAGGCAACTAGGCAATAGACTGTCAACGTTTGCTTTTTCACTTCACACTCTTCCCCTTTCATAATCACTAGGAAAGGCTCTGATGAGTCTTCTTGTACAATAATGCTTACAACCAGACTTCACATGGTGAGTACAATAATTGGCTTACACTTTAGATAACTGTTCAATAACTTGTCTGACATTTCAAACAACTCGGATGCTATGGGAATGCATTTACTTTCATAAAGACTCGAAGGATGCAGATGCACTCTACATGGATCATTTGACATAGCATTAAATTTCAAATACCTGAGCACTTATCAGTCAGCATTCCAGAGTCAAAATCAGCTCTACCTTCATTCTACTCTTTTGATGAGCTTAACGGCTGAGAAAACATACAGAAAATTTGGGGTCATCCACATAAAACAAACATGTGAAGCTTTAAACTAGATTTTGGTGGGATGCGCCAGCCCAAGCTATAATGCAACGCATGGGCGACGCTTAAGAGCCCCAGTAGCAAGCTACTGTGGTGGGCTCTTCCCCTCAAGAAATATATTTAATATCGTGTGGGCCGATGACCCACATATCAGATATTAAACTGATAAGAACAGATACTACACTTGATCTTAGCCAAAAGGCCGAGAAAGGTATGAGTGTCTCTATCACACATGCCATCTTTTATTGTCCAACTCGTCCTGGTTCTCCTTTTCTGGAGGCGGTGTGGGACAATACTGCGGTAACCTATGTAAACTTCTCTTACATATAATTTTGTATTTCTGGCTGAGATGTCAAATACAAAGCTCAAAGTTCAACCAGTTTTGTATTAACAGGTTCGATTCTTGTGACTGAGCCTGATTAGGCTATTGAGTCTAAAACAGATCGAAACTTTGGGTATAATAAATAATTTACGAGATTATCAAAATGATGCTCCGTAAGTGGCTGTCCAGAGAAAAAAAAAAAAAAAGAATAGGTGATTTTTTGCAGCATTAAATGGCAGGAAATGTAGCCTGTTACCATTGCAAGGATGATGGATGCTAATGACAACATTCAATGTGTTACGATTCCCAAGATGATTGTGGCAACTGCAGATTCACAATATAGAAATATAGTTTAGATAATGCGAATGTTTTGATTTAAGATTTTGAAAGTAAAAAGAACATTTAAACTATATCATTTATTAACTAAAAATTTTACAAAGTGACATGATTGATTAGTTTCACATCAATAATAGTACAAAATTTACTACATAAGTTTTACAAATCTATATCTATATATCTATATAATATTTAAAAGTTGAAGTGCAACATTTATTGTTGTTATGTTACTTTTGAGCCACATTAACATAAAACTTTGATCCATTCAGTCAGTTGGGTCCACTTTAGTCCGTTCGGTACAATTAGTATATTCAGTTTTATTTGATCCACTTCGGTTCAATTCAATCCAATTCGGTTTTATTCTATCCATTTTGGTCCCCTTCGGTCCACCTTGGTCTTATTCGTTCTATTCTATCCAATTAGGTCTTATCAGTCCATTCGGTCTATTTAGTCCACTTCAGTTCACTCAGTCCATTTCGATACTTCGGTCCATTTGGTCCACTTCGGTCCATTTAATACTTCAGTCCACTTCAGTCTTATTCAGTCTAATTCGGTCCATTCAGTTCCCCAATTTGCCGCTGAATTCTTCAATTATTGCGTCTGAGCCATTTCCCCCGAATTTCTCTAAACAAAACAACACCCAATTGCTCAATCATGAGATCGTTGATTTCATGAGGGTGATGGTGCCATTGAAGGATCGAGAATCATTGTTGGAGTGTAAGTAGAGGGATTAAATTATATAATTTAAATATTTTAATTAAATTTTGTTTTTCATATATATTTTACTATGTATTGTTGTTGAGTGCAAAATACATATCCATGCATTATTGGGACACCTATTCATGTACTACTGTACTATGAGACTTGTATTGTCCCTCAAGTTAAATGAAGCGACAAGAACTAGGGAGTTACACGAAAACACAATTTTAATTGATTCAACATGATAAAGGCAACTAGGCAAGAGACTGTCAACGTTTGCTCTCACTTCACACTCTTCCCCTTTCTTAATTACTAGGAAATTAAAGGCTCTGACGAGTCTTCTTGCACAATAACGCTTACAACCAGACTTCACATGGTGAGTACAATAATAGGCTTACACTTCAGATAACTGTTCAATAACTTGTCCAACATTTCAAACAACTCGGATGCGATTGGAATAATTGCATTTACTTTCATAAAGACTCGAAGGATGCAGATGCACTCTACATGGATCATTTGACATAGTTGGATGCTACACACATCAGACGGTCAACAATACATTAAATTTCAAATACTTGAGCACTTATCAATCAGCATTCCAGAGTCAAAATCACCTCTACCTTCATTCTACACTTCTGATGAGGCTGTCATTAACATACAGAAAGCTTAATGGCTACAGAAAATTTGGGCCATCCACATAAAGCAAACATGTGAAGCTTTGAACTAGAATTGGGTGGGGTGCGCCAGGCCCGAGCTATAGTGCAACGCATGGGCGACGCTTAAGAGCCCCAGTAGCAAGCTACTGTGGTGGGCTCTCCCCCTCAAGAAATAAATTTAATATCGTGTGGGCCGATGACCCACATATCAGATATTAAACTGATAAGAACAGATACTACACTTGATCTTAGCCAAAAGGCCGAGAAAGGTATGATTGTTTCTGTCACACATGCCATCTTTTAATGCCCAACTCGTCTTGGTTTTCCTCTTCTGGAGGCAGTGTGGGACAATACTGCGGTAACCTATATACACTTCTTTTTTACATCTAATTTTGAATTTCTGGCTGAGATGTCAAATACAAGCTCAAAGTTAAACCAGTTTTGTATTAACAGATTCGATTCTTGTTATTGAGTCTGATTAGGCTATTGAGTCTAAAACAGATCGAAACTTTGTGTATAATAAATAATTTACGAGATTATCAAAATGATGCAGCGTACTGTCCAGAGAGAGAAAGGAAAAAAAATAATAATAATAATAATAGAGAAATTTTTGCAGCATTAGTAGCAGGAAATGTAGCCTGTTACCATTGTAAGGATGATGGATGCTAATGACAACATTCAATATGTTACGATTCCGAAGATGATTGTGGCTTCTGCAGATTCAATATAGAAACATTATGGTTCAGAGTTAATTTATACATGACACAAGGAACATTCTTCTTTAATCAAATAATAATATCTTTTGAATAATTCATTTTATGAATATTTTCATTTAAAAATTTTAAAGTAAAAAGAACATTTAAAGTTTTAAACCATATCATTTTTTAACTAAAAATTTTTAAAAAGTGACATGATCAATTAGTTTCACATTAACAATAATACAAATTTTACTACATATAAGTCTTACAAATTTATATTTATATAATATCTAAAAATTGAAGTGTAATATTTATTTTTGCTACTCTACATTAGTCTATTCGGTCAATTGGGTCCACTTCAGTCCATTCGGTCCAATTTGGTCAATTCATTCAATTTGGTCCAATTTATTCCATTGGTTTCACTTTTCTCCAATTCAGTTTTATTCAGTCCATTTTATTCAACTTCGGTCCATTCACTTGGTCCAATTTGGTCCACTTTGATCTTATTTGGTAAATTGGTCCATTTCAGTCCATTTAGTCGAATTCAATCTTATTCGGTCCATTCGATCCAATTCAGTCCAATTTAGTCATATTTGGTCAACTTCGGTCCATTCCATTTACTAGGTCCATTCGGTCTTGTTCCGACAATTCGATCCAATTCTGTCTTATCGGTCCATTTAGTCCATTAAGTCTACTTGGGTCTATTCGGTCCTATTCAGTCCACTTCAGTCCTTTCGGACCATTTGGTAGACTTCAGTCCACTTTGGTGTTATTCAGTTCAATACGGTCACATTTAGTCCACTTAGGTCCATTCAGTCTTCTTGGTCCAATTCGGTCCACATCTATGCATTTGGTTTATTTTGGTCTAATTTGGTCTTATTCGGTCCATTTTGGACTAATTGTGACTTAAATGTATTCTTTTTGTAGGTTGCTTTTTTAGTTTTGGGTTTTTTTTTTTTTTTTCCAACAAATTTTTTTGGGCCAAAATTTTTAGTTTTAGGCTAAAAATTAGGCATTAGAAATTAGAGATAGGGGCCCCAAAAATGAAATAAAAATAATAAATATTCCAAAGATTATCTTAAAATTCAAGTTTCAATAGTATAGACATTACACTTTTATTTGGAAAGAAAAAAAATGCTATAATTCTAAATGTATATAACAATTTATAATTAATGTAACATGTTACATGTTGGAATGAGGGTGTACATTTTTAAAAAAAAAAATATTCTTGATATGTTCAAATTAGTCAATTGATTATGGAATATTAAAAGGCCTTTTAATAACATCATCTTCATTTATATATATACCACTATGTATTGTTGTTGAATGCAAAATACATTATATGTTCCATTACATAAAACTTATAAAAATAGAAAATACTTTTAAATAACACATGCACTATTTAACCTACAAATTTTACATTATATTCTTATCAAATAATTATATTACATTTTCTCCGGTTTGCGACTAGCATGGATGAAAATGAAAAACATTCTTAAAGAAATTAGAAAGGGAAATAGTTGATCCTTTATTTTTCGACAAATAAACAAAATAATCATATAACATCTTCGAATTAGGGATGGCAATGGGGTGGGATGAGGCCGAAGGATGGGGTCTTCACCCCGTCCTGAATGGTTTTGTCTTACCCCATTCTCGCCTCCTCCTGCATGATGGGGCAAATTTCCTTGCCCCATCCCCACCCCTTAGGGCTTCACAAGGCCCCAACCCGCATTGCAAAACTTTACTTCAAATTAATATGTCACACCTTGCTACATAGCTATTAAATTTTTTATTTTTAAATAAATAAAAAAAAAATAAAAAAAAATAAAAAAAAAAAACTTGTTTCATTAATAAAAATATACTTAAAATTACAATTAAATTATCAAAATAAATTTTAATAAGAACTGAATAATTTTATCCAAAGTGTTTAACAATATAATATCACAACAAAATAAAATAAAATAATCTTAATATTCATGCATTTAAATACTTAGTAATACAAACTAAGTTTTTAATACTAATAGAGCGGGGTGGGGCTAAAAAGCCTAAACCCATCCCCACCCCGCCTAAATGTGTAAAAAAAAAAAAAATCTTGCTCCATTTTTGCCCCACCAGCTTTGCAAAGCAAGAAAAAACTCTCGTGGGGTGGGACGGATCAGGGCAGGGCAAGGAGAAATTATCAAGCCTACTTGAGATTTTGTAGGTTCAAAGGCCAAAAGAAGTAGTTATAAGTAGTTATTGGAACTCACCCGTACGCCTTTTTTTTATAGTTAACTTCAATGCAACCATTAGTGAGGACAAAGCTTATAGTAGCAGTTGGCAAAAATAATAAAGGAGAAGTCATCTTTGTTTAGACTGAGTTTATTGATGTTTAGGATCCTCTTATAGCTGAAGCCAAAGCAAAACTCATTTTTGTAGAAATATCAGAGGCTTTAAGAATATAAATACACAAACTTTGACAGGATATGTTTATTGCACACGTTATTTCTAGAGCAAAATTGTGTCTTGAAACCTTTTCTGATTGGTCCATAAATCATACATATTGAAATTTTGTCAAAATTGAACTTGAAACGGTCTTACAATTTTGGCTTAAAAAGTAGACTTGGCAAACAAATCGGTTGGTCATGCTTTGGTTTAACACAGTATGGTACAAGTCAAATTGAGTATGTGTCAAAACAATTTTGGACCATCGGATTGTTATTTGTACGATTCTTACTGTGTCTTTTATACATAAATCCTTAAGTTTATAATTCAATAATCATTAATTCAATAATTCCATTAAAAAAAGAGATACACACACGTAATCTTATAATCTTATGCATATTTGTAGAGCTATTTACTTGATCGCAGACATTTTTGGAACACCTCTAACAGAAGAATAAATAGACAATTATTAAAGAACTTATTGTAAACCTCCTTCATATATGAATTTATCTAATTTAGAGAGGAAGAATTTGCAACAATGTCTCAATTTCAATTCAAACACGGGTTTGATTCGCACTCCTTATTTTGAGAAATATTTACCCTCATAAAAGGGAAAAATGGAGTCTTTGTCTCAAGAAATGCCTTGAGATAAGATAGATGTATAGAGCATTTCAACGAGAGAGTACATTTTCAACTCTCTCAAAATGGAATCTATTCCAAACATATATGTCATGTTTCCATACTTCAACAAAGTACAAATATCTAAATTTGATATTTTTAGATACTTTTTCAGATGTATTTACAAAAAACGACAACTGTTTAACATGCCAATTCTCACCTTCTAATACTAGCAACTCTCTCTTTCTAATACTAGTATACACGACAGCTGTTTAACGTGCCAACTCTCTCCTACTAGTATCCACTTCGGTACTACTCACTAATCTCCACCGATCTTCACCTATACAGATTTTTTTTTTTTTTTGAAGACACCTATATAGATTCAAAAGTGGGTGATGGCAATGGTAGTAACCATGCCATAATCTTTGTATGAATAAGATGGTTATGAAATCATAAGTCCATAACGCAAATTTCAACACAAGTGAATAAGCTATGACTTTTTTCCGAGTATCAAAATAAGTCGATAATTGTTGGGTTAAAAAACAATTATCGACTTAAAAACACAATTGTTTAAGTAAATAGAAGAGTAGGGATTCTGGGACTTCCAATGTACCAGTTAATCAATGTTTGAACTGGAATCGTCCGGTACAACGAGGAGTTCCAGTTTGGGTTACTCTAGTACCAAACAACTACACGCCAACTATAGATGAAGTCAAAAAATCTAAAGATTTACTAGAAGACATGACCATAAGAAAATATCTTGTTGTATTGCATATCAAGTCAGAAAATCTAAAGATTTACTAAAATGACATGACCATAAGAAAATATCTTGATGTGCTATATGAATTATGTTTACTAGCAGATGATATTTCTTTGCGATCATAACAAGAATTTCACAATCTCATTAACCAAATGGAAGGATAGGATCCGCATGCGTGAAGCTTGGTGGATCCTTGTAAACAGTATGGCTCCCACGAATTAAAAAAGTTGTGCATATCAATACATTATTGGGACACCTATTCATGTATTATTGTACTATTAGACTTGTATTGTACAAGTTAAATGAAGCAACAAGAACTAGCGAGTTATACCAAAACACAAATTTTATTAATTCAACATGATAAAGGCAACTAGGCAAGACTGTCAACGTTTGCTCTTTCACTCCACACTCTTCTCTTTTCTTTTTTTTGAGCAAACACTCTTCCTCTTTTATATAATACTAGGAATGGCTCTGATTAGTCTTCTTGCACGCACAAACTGGTACATTAATGCTACCCGTTACAACCAGACTTCACATGGTGAGTACAATAATTGGCTGACACTTCACATAACTGTTCATGGATCATTTGACATGGTTGGATGCTGCACATATCAGACGGTTAACAACAAATTAAATTTCAAATACGTGAGCACTAATCAATCAGCATTAACACACAAAGATACCAGAGTCAAAATCAGCTCTACCTTCATTCTACTCTTTTGATGAGCTTATTGGCTGAGAAAACATACAGAAAATTTGGGGTCATCCACATAAAACAAACATGTGAAGCTTTAAACTAGATATTGGTGGGATGCGCCAGGCCCAAGCTATAGTGCAACGCATGGGCGACGCTTTAAGAGCCCCAGTAGCAAGCTACTGTGGTGGGCTCTCCCCCTCAAGAAATAAATTTAATATCGTGTGGGCCGATGACCCACATATCAGATATTAAACTGATAAGAACAGATACTACACTTGATCTTAGCCAAAAGGCCGAGAAAGGTATGAGTGTTTCTGTCACACATGCCATCTTTTATTGTCCAACTCATCCCGGTTCTCCTTTTCTGGAGGCAGTGTGGGACAATACTGCGGTAACCTATGTAAACTTCTCTTACATATAATTTTGTATTTCTGGCTGAGATGTAAAATACAAAGCTCAAAGTTCAACCAGTTTTGTATTAACAGATTCGATTCTTGTGATTGAGCCTGATTAGACTATTGAGTCTAAAACAGATCGAAACTTTGGGTATATTAAATAATTTACGAGATTATCAAAATGATGCGCCGTAAGTGGCTGTCCAGAGGAAAAAAAAAAAAAGAAGAATAGATGATTTTTTGCAGCATTAAATGGCAGGAAATGTAGCCTGTTACCATTGCAAGGATGATGGATGCTAATGACAACATTCAATGTGTTACAATTCCCAAGATGATTGTGGCAACTGCAGATTCACAATATAGAAATATGGTTTAGATAATGCGAAAGTTTTGATTTAAGATTTTGAAAGTAAGAAGAACATTTAAACCATATCGTTTATTAACTAAAAATTTTACAAAGTGACATGATTGATTAGTTTCGCATCAATAATAGTACAAAATTTACTACATAAGTCTTACAAATCTATATCTATATATCTTTATAATATTTAAAAGTTGAAGCGCAACATTTGTTGTTGTTATATTACATTTGTTGTTGTTATATTACTTTTGAGCCACATTAGCGTAAAACTTTGATCCATTCGGTCAATTGGGAACACTTTAGTTTGTTCGGTCCATTTAGTATATTTAGTTTTATTTGATCTACTTCAGTTCAATTCAATCCAATTCGGTTTTATTCTGTCCATTTTGGTCCCCTTTGGTCCACCTTGGTCTTATTCGGTCTATTCGATCCAATTAGGTCTTATAGGTCCATTCGGTCTATTTGGTCCACTTCGGTTCACTCAGTCCATTCCGATTCTTTGGTCTATTTGGTCCACTTCGGTCCATTTTTATACTTGAGTCCACTTCAGTCTGATTCAGTCTAATTCGGTCCATTCAGTTCCCCAATTTGCCCTTGAATTCTTCAATTATTGCGTCTGAGCCATTTCCCCCCAAATTTCTCTGAACAAAACAACACCCAATTGCTCAAACATGCGATCGTCGATTTCATGAGGGTGATGGTGCCATTGAAGGATCGAGAATCGTTATTGGAGTGTAAGTAGAGGGATTAAATTATGTAATTTAAATATTTTAATTAAATTATGTTTTTCATATATATTTTACCATGTATTTTTGTTGAGTGCAAAATACATTATATGTTCCATTACATAAAAATTATAACATAGAAAATACTTTTAAATAATGGTGTTCTTAAGACTAAGTGAAGTGACTCCAAAATAATAGGACTATGGGATTCCCAAAACTAATCTTCTAAAACAAACACCTAAAATTAAGAGATGTGATTCCATAATAATGATAGGAATGAGTTGTTTTTTCAAACCAAATTCACAGAAGTGCTGCTTAAAAGTTTTGAAAAATATAACCAAAAATTAATTTAAAAAAATTTACATGGTAATTGATTTCTATGAAATCAAGTACCATTAAAAAAATAAAAATAAAACAACAACAACAGATGCCTACTTGGTTTAGTCATTTAAAAAAAAAAAAGTTGTTTAACATGTCATCTCTCTCCTTCTAACACTAGCATCCATTTTCAATACTACTCACCTCTCTCTCTCTCTCTCTCTCTCAACATGGATGCCCTCTCAACGGTCCGCGACTACATGATCTGAAATGAGCTTGATCGGATCGTTCGGTACAACTACGAGTTCCGATTCGGGTTACTCTAGTACCAATCAACTACTCGCCAACTATAGATCAAGTCAAAAAATCTAAAGATTTACTAGAAGACATGACCATAAGAAAATACCTTGATGTATTGTATGACTTTTCTTTACTAGCAGATGACATCTCTTTGCCATCATTACACAAAAAAGAATATCACAACCTCATTAACTAAATGGAAGGATATGAGATATGCATGCCTGAAGCTTGGTGGATTCTTGTAATCAGTAATAAGGTGCTAGCCATACCATACTTTGTAATCAGTATAGACGCTCAAATTAAAAAAGTTGAACATTTCCATGCATTATTGGGACACCTTTTTCTTTTTTGATAAGTGCATTATTGGGACACCTATTCATGTACTACTGTGCTATGAGACTTGTATTGTCCCTCAAGTTAAATGAAGCGACAAGAACTAGGGAGTTACACGAAAACACAGTTTTAATTGATTCAACATGATAAAGGCAACTAGGCAAGAGACTGTCAACGTTTGCTCTTTCACTTCACACTCTTCCCCTTTCTTAATTACTAGGAAAGGCTCTGACGAGTCTTCTTGTACAATAATGCTTACAACCAGACTTCACATGGTGAGTACAATAATAGGCTTAGACTTCAGATAACTGTTCAATAACTTGTCCGACATTTCAAACAACTCGGATGCGATTGGAATAATTGCATTTACTTTCATAAAGACTCGAAGGATGCAGATGCACTCTACATGGATCATTTGACATAGTTGGATGCTACACTTTTGATGAGGCTGTCATTAACATACAGAAAGCTCAATGGCTACAGAAAATTTGGGCCATCCACATAAAGCAAATATGTGTAGCTTTGAACTAAAATTGGGTGGGGTGCGCCAGGCCCGAGCGATAGTGCAACGCATGGGCGACGCTTAAGAACCCAAGTAGCAAGCTACTGTGGTGTGCTCTCCCCCTCAAGAAATAAATTTAATATCGTGTGGGCCGATGACCCACATATCAGATATTAAACTGATAAGAACAGATACTACACTTGATCTTAGCCAAAAGGCCGAGAAAGGTATGAGTGTTTCTCTCACACATGCCATCTTTTATTGCCCAACTCGTCCTGGTTTTCCTCTTCTGGAGGCAGTGTGGGACAAAACTGCGGTAACCTATATTCACTTCTTTTTTACATCTAATTTTGTATTTCTGGCTGAGATTTCAAATACAAGCTCAAAGTTAAACCAGTTTTGTATTAACAGATTCAATTCTTGTTATTGAGCCCCTGATTAGGCTATTGAGTCTAAAACAGATCGAAACTTTATGTATAATAAATAATTTACGAGATTATCAAAATGATGCTGCGTACTGTCCACAGAGAGAGAGAGAGAGAGAGAACAAAAAACAAGAAGAAAAATAATAGAGAAACTTTTGCAGCATTAGTGGCAGGAAATGTGGCCTGTTACCATTGTAAGGATGATGGATGCTAATGACAACATTCAATATGTTACGATTCCCAAGATGATTATGGCTTCTGCAGATTTAATATAGAAACATTATGGTTTAGAGTTAATTTATACATGACACAAGGAACATTCTTCTTTAATCAAATAATAATATCTTTTAAATAATGCATTTTATGAATGTTTTCATTTAAAATTTCTAAAGTAAAAAGAACATTTAAAGTTTTAAACTAAATCATTTTTTAACTAAAAATTTTACAAAGTGACATGATCGATTAGTTTCACATTAACAATAATACAAATTTTACAACATATAAGTCTTACAAATCTATATTTATATAATATCTAAAAATGAAGCGTAGTATTTGTTGTTGCTACTCTACTTTGGTCCATTCGATTAATTGGGTCCACTTCAGTCCATTCGATCTACTTTGGTCAATTCAGTCCATTCGTTTTACTTTTCTCCAATTCAGTTATATTCGGTCCATTTTATTCAACTTCGGTCCAATCACTTGGTCCAATTTAATCTTTTTTGGTAAATTGGTCCATTTAGTCCAATTCGATCTTATTCGATCAACTCAATCCAATTCGGTCTTATCGGTCCAAATTTAGTCTTATTCGGTCTACTTCGGTCCATTCAGTCTTATATCAACCATTCGATCCAGTTCTGTCTTATCAGTCCATTTAGTCCATTCCGTCCACTTGGGTTTATTCGGTCCTATTCTATCCACTTCAGTCCAGTTCGGTCTATTTGGTTCACTTCAGTCCAATTCAATCCACTTTAGTCCTTTCGGTCCATTTCGTAGACTTCGGTCCACTTTGGTATTATTCAGTCCAGTATGGTCACATTTGGTCTACTTAGGTCCATTCAGTCTACTTGGTCCAATTCAATCCACATCTGTCCATTTGGTTCACTTTGCTCCAATTTGGTCTTATTCGGTCCATTTTGGACTAATTGTGCCTTAAATGTATTCTTTTTGAAGGTTGCTTTTTTAGTTTTGGGTTGATTTTTTTTTTTTTTTCCACAAAATTTTTTGGGCCAAACTCTTTAGTTTTGAGCTAAAAATTAGGCATTATAAATTAGAGATAGGGGCCCTAAAAATGAAATAAAAATAATAAATATTCCAAAGATTATCTTAAAATTCAAGTTTCAATAATATAGGCATTATACTTTTATTTGGAAAGAAAAAAAAAAAAGCTGCAATTCTAAACGTATATAATAATTTAAACTTAATGTAACATGTTACATGTTGGAATGATGGTGTACATTTTTTTAAAAAAAAATATTCTTGATATGTTCAAATTAGTCAACTGATTATGGAATATTTAACAAGCCCTTTTAGTAACATCAACTTCATTTATATATATACCACAATGTATTGTTGTTGAATGCAAAATACATTATATGTTCCATTACATAAAACTTATAAAAAAGAAAATACTTTTAAATAACACATGCACTATTTAACCTACAAATTTTACATTATATTCTTATCAAATAATTATATTACATTTTCCCTTAATTTGTGTAGGTTTGCAACTAGCATGGATGAAAATGAAAAACATTCTTAAAGCAATTAGAAAGGGAAATAGTCGATCCTTTATTTTTCAACAAATAAAAAATATATATAATAATCATATAACATCTTCGAATTAGGGATGACAATAGGGTGAGATGAGGCCGAAGGAAGGAGTCTTCACCCTGCCCTGAATGGTTTTGTCTTACCCCATCCTGGCCTTGTCTTGCATGGCAGGGCAAATTTCTTTGCCCCATCCTCACCCCTTGGAGCTCCGCAAGGCCCCACCCCGTGTTGAAAAAATTTACTTCGTATTAAAATGTCACACCTTGCTACATAGCTATTAATTAAAAAAAAAAAAAAAAAAAAAAAAAAAAAAACTTGTTTCATTAATATAAATATTCTTAAAACTACAATTAAATTATCAAAATAATTTTTAATAAGGACTAAATAATATTATCCAAAGTGTTTAACAAGATAATATCAAAATAAAATAAAATAAATAAAAATATTAATATTCATGCATTTAAATACTTAGTAATACAAACTAAGTTTTCAATACTAATAGAGTGGGGCGGGGCTAAAAGCCTAAACCCATCCCCACCCTGCCCGAATGTGTAGAAAAAAAAAACTTGCTCCATTCTTGCCCCACCACCTTTATAGGGCAAGAAAAAACTCTCGCGGGGTGGGACGGGTCAGGGCAGGGCAGGGAGAAATTGTCAAGACAATTTACTTGATCGTAGACATTTTTGGAATACCTAGGGATAAA
This sequence comes from Quercus lobata, assembly GCF_001633185.2. Classification (NCBI taxonomy): domain Eukaryota; kingdom Viridiplantae; phylum Streptophyta; class Magnoliopsida; order Fagales; family Fagaceae; genus Quercus; species Quercus lobata. The sequence continues at coordinate 1,810,537 of NC_044909.1, read as the reverse complement.
TTGACAATTTTTATAGAACTTATTGTAAACCTCCTTCAGATATAAATTCATCTAATTTAGAGGGGAAGAATTTGCAGCAGTGTCTCAATTTCAATTCAAACATGAGTTTGATTCGCACTCCTTATTCTGAGAAATATTTACCTTCTGAAAAGAGGAAAAAATGGAGTCTTTATTCAAAGAAAAGCCTTGAGATGGGGTAGATGTATAGAACATTTCAACGAGAGAGTGTTTTTTCAACTCTCTCAAAATGGAATCTATTCCAAACATATATGTCATGTTTCCTTACTTTAACAGAATACAGATATTTAAATTTGATATTTTTAGATACTTTTTCAGTCGTTTAACATGCCAACTCTCTCCTTCTAATACTAGTATCCACTTCAGTACTACTCACTAATCTCCACCGATCTTCACCTATATAGATTCTAAAGTGGGTGATGGCAATGATAGTAACCATGCCACCATCTTTGTATGAATAAGAACGGTTATGAAACCATAAGTCCATAGCGCAAATTTCAACAAGTGAATAAGCCATGACTTTTTTCCGAGTATCTTTTTTTGAGAAGGTCCGAGTATCTAAATAAGTCAATAATTCTTGGGTTAAAAAACAATTATCGTCTTTAAAAATGCAATTGTTTAAGAAAATAGAAGAGTAGGGATTCTGGGACTTCCAATGTACCAGTTGATCAATGTTTGAACTAGAATTGGGTGGGGTGCGCCAGGCCCGAGCAATAGTGCAACGCATGGGCAACGCTTGAGAGCCCCAGCAGCAAGCTACTGTGGTAGGCTCTCCCCCTCAAGAAATAAATTTAATATCGTGTGGGCCGATGACCCACATATAAGATATTAAACTGATAAGAACAGATACTACACTTGATCTTAGCCAAAAGGCCGAGAAAGGTATGAGTAATTCAATTACACATGCCATCTTTTATTGTCCAACTCGTAAAGGTTCTCTTCTTCTCGAGGCAGTGTGGGACAAATACTGCGGTAACCTATCACTTCTTTTTTACATCTGATTTTGTATTTCTGGCTGAGATGTCAAATGCAAAGCTCAAAGTTAAACCAGTTTTGTATTAACAGATACGATTCTTGTGATTGAACCTGATAAGGCTATTGAGTCTTAAACAGATCGAAACTTTGTGTACAATAAATAATTTACGAGTTTATCAAAATGATGCAGCGTAAGTGGCTGTCCAGAAAAAAAAGAACAGATGATTTTTTTGCTGCATTAATGTAGCCTGTTACCATTGCAAGGATGATGGATGCTAATGACAACATTCAATGTGTTACAATTATCAAGATGATTGTGGCTACTTCAGATTCAATATAGAAACATGGTTTAGAGTTTATACACGACACAGGAACATTCTTCTTTAACAAGTGAAAGATTGAAAGTTTCAATATTATGAAGTGATTTGACGATCACCAGTAACAAAAACTCAATTCACCTTGGCCTTCCAGATTTTTTGATATGCAGTTTGACTTCATCATTGATGGATGAGCCTTATGATTGAATCACAAGAGAAGTTGAAGTTCTCAAAAGAAGATGCAAGAAACTTTACATTATTCGTAGCATATTGTTGTGGTATAATATGAATGAAAAGGAACAACATTCTATATAATACAATCAGAAAGGGAAGTTGTCCATCCTTTGTTCTTACTTAGACAAATAAACAAAATATATATTATATAATGATTATCCAATATCTTGGGATTTTGTAGACAATTGTTGGAACCCACCTCCCCTACCCCTTTTTGTTAAAGTTAACTTTATTGCAACCATCAGTGTCAGTGATGACAAAGCAAAATCATAAGGGAGAAGTCCTGGCTTTATTGATGTTTAGGGGTTGTTTGGATTTAGTATTTTCCATCACCCATCACTCTGTTTTCATCACCTATAACTCAAAATTGGTGGGTCCCACAACTGTTTGGTTTGTTTGGATTTGTTTTCAGCTTTTGTTTCCATCACTTAATTCTCTGATTTTTGAGTAATGAGTTATGAAAACTAAAAACAACTTTTAGGTGTTTTTGAGTTATGAAAACAGAGTTATGATGACATTTTAGTAAATACACACATATTTGAGAGACCCACAGTCAGAGAGTAGTCAAATCTGGTCTGGTCTTCTTCTTCTTTTTTCCTTTCACGCTGAGTTTGGTCTTCTTTTTCTTCTTCTTCTATTTTTTTTTTCTTCTTCTTTTCTTTCCTTTTCACATTGGTTTTTTTTTTTTTTTTTCTTTCACGCTGGATCTGGGCTTGATTTCTCTATTCTTCTACTCTTCTTCTTCTTCTTTTTCTTCTTTTCTTTCCTTTTCACATTGGGTTTCTGGGTTTGGTTTCTTTTTCTTTTTTTTTCTGTCACACTGGGTTTGGGCTTGGTTTCTCTATTTTTCTCTTCTTCTTCTTCTTCTTCTTCTTCTTCTTCTTTTCTTTCCTTTTCACATTGGGTTTCTGGGTTTGGTTTCTTTTTTTCTTTTCTTTTTTTTCATTCATTTTCACTAGGTTCGGTGAGTTTGGGTATTGGGGGTTGAAGGAAAGAAGAAAAAGAAGAAAAAGAAATAAGAAGTAAAAGCTGCACCAAACCAATTCGTGGGTCCCACAAAAAGTAAATTTTTTTGAGTTATCAAAATTGGAAACAAGTGCCAAATATGCCACCTTAGGAAGTTGTGGTATTTTAATTGTAAGTGGTTAGTTATAGAGTGATGAGTGATGAAAATTGAGTGAGGAGTGAAGAGTGATGGATTTTTAAAAACCAAACAGCCCCTTAGTATCCTCTTATAGCTGAAGCAAAAGCAACCCTTCTTGGTCCAATTCGATCCACTTGGTATTATTCGGTCCAATTCGGTCTTATTCGGTTTATTTGGTCTTATTCCGTCCATTTGATCCAATTCAGTCTAATTTGGTCCATTCAGTCTACCATTGTCTACTTGGTCTGCTTCAGTCTTATTCAGTCCACTTCAGTTCAATTAGGCCTTATTCGGTCTAATGTGGTCCATTTTCTCTACTTCAGTTTATTCTGGCCATTCATTCCACTTCGGTCCACATCAGTACATTCACTTTATTTCGGTCCAAACTAGTCTTATTCGGTCTAATTGGTCCAATTCGGTCCACCTTAGCTCATTCGGTTGATTTCAGTCCAATTCGTCCACTTCATTCCTACTCAGTCCATTCAGTCCACTTGGTCCAACTCAGTCCACCTTTGTCCATTTAGTTCACTACAGTCCAATTCGGCCACCGTCTATATTTTTTAATCCACTCTGATTCATTCAGTCCATTTCTGTTCATTTAAACTATTTTGGACTAATTGAGCCTTAAATTTATTCTTTTTGTAGGTTGTATTTTCAGTTTTGGGCTAAAAAATACAAACAAAATAAGAAATAGAAATTAGAGATAGGGGCCTAAAAAATGCAATAAAATTAATAAATATTCATAAAATTACCTTAAAATTCAAGTTTTAATAATATAAGTATTATACTTATATTTGGAAAGAAAAAAAAATGCTACAACTCTAAACTTATATAATAATTTAAAAGAGAAATAATATGTCTACAACATTTTTACAACAAATCCTAAGTAGCAAGTTTTACTGGTTGTTATTGTTAGGATAAAAAAGTAATCCTAGTGTTAGTTTCAAATTTGAACTAATAATAACTAACCACTTGTGATTTGTTGTAAAAATGTTGTAGACGTAGCATCTCTCAATTTAAAAACATATTACATTTGAGTCCAAATCTTCTATCCTACTCTTCCTGCTCCACTATATATTCTACAAATGAAAACATATCACATGTTCATCTAATTGATTAAATGCTAAATTTATGTCTTCTATTATTTCATCCTAAATTTATGGTTGGAGGCTCTGAAAGGACAGCCATAGATCAAGTGCCAGCCACCATACTAATTCAATAATTCATTTGAAAGGACTAGTTTTGAATCAAAATTGTGAAAGTGAAGTCGCACCAGTTTCTTTAAAGTACTCAAAAGCACTTAGTGATGCCACATTACTTTCTTCTTAAAGGGTCACTCACAAGAATCAGAGCTTCAGTTGCCAATTAGTAGAATTGTAAAGAAATTGAAAATTTGACTAAGTTTTGCACATAGGTTAGTCATCTAAAAAAAAGTACAACGTCCATGATGGAATTATTAATAAAGATAAATTTAAATAGATTTGACATAATTGATAATTCAACACACAAGTATAAAAAATCTTGTAAAAATAGCATATTGTCAAATGATTGAAAATTCAAAATAAACCATTATTTCAGCAATAGCATATTACTGAAACAGTTCAGGGTTCACACTAGACTATCTTCATATCAAGATAAAACAGTTCTTCGCTAAATAATAATTAAATTCAGAATCTTCCCTTGAGGGTAGAAACGACACATTTATAGATAATCATACTTATGTCACTGTCAAAGAACAGGTAAGTTTCACTGCATGCCGATCCTGCAACTTGATGAAACAGCAGCATATAAAAGCAAAACAAGACTACCTTCCTGAAGTAAATTATATACAGGTTATATTGAACTATTAAAAATGGTATATGGTTCTCAGTATGATTAGCATCATCATTAGCTCAAAAAGAGTTCTACTAAGTGTACGTTTGGGTCCGGCTTATACGTTTGCGTTTGCGTTTGCATTTGCATTTTTCTGTTCTTTTTTTTTTTCTTTTTTTCACGCATTTTGGGACAAATTTTACTGTTACGGCTACTATTTATAAACAGTAGCCACAAAGTTTGGCTTGTCAAACAATTTTCAGTCAATCAGTGCACACCATACACTGTTCACAGATCCACAAATTTTACTTTTCAGCAACTTTTTCATTAAAAATGGGTCTCACGGTACTATTCACACATTTTACAGTGTTTTTCAGTTTTCAGTTTCAATTTTCAGTTTTCAGCTGTATCCAAATGGACCCTAAGATTATAAAACTGAAGATGCAAATTTCCTTCTGAATAACATATGTATTCCTTTCATGATTTAAATTAAGTTCAAAATCTGTCCTCAGCCACATATATATATATATATATATATATATATAATATAACAAATTTCATGACATAAATTTCTAGCAAAGCAGAAATCACTAAGAACCTTTGGTGCAAATTTTCACAAAGTAACCAAGGATTTTTCTCAAAATTAAATGCCTGCGTTATTATCCAGCAGGGACTAAAACTGAAAAATATAGAAGGAGCACATATCTTAAATACTAGAACTTAACCAATAAACCAATCCAATGGTGCTTTGAGATGTAAGACGAAAAAAAGTTCCTGCTTAATAGCAAGGCCACCAGCATCCATTGTTTCCTGTTGTAATCGACGTAACATCTCCCAAATTCTTCTCCACAACTAGATGGACATATGCCAAAATCAACAGGGCCAAAACAGCCACAGAATAGAAAGAACATCACTGAATCGAGAACAACTCTAATCAAACATCTAACAAGAAATCCAATAATAAAGTTACTGCATCATTAAAAGGAACATACGAGTAACTAAGGGGCATTTCCACAGTCACATATTATAAGCAAGACTGATCAAAAAAGGATCATTGAGTCATAAACTGATAACTGCAAGGAAACAAAATAGTCAAAATTAAAGCAACAATTATGTCATAAAGATGAAAGTATGATACTTTATGAATATAGAATATTATGATAAAGAACATCATAAAATCTTGATTCTTGAGTGAACTTCAATTTCAACTTTTGAGTAGTCAGACAAAATGTTGAAAGGCATTAACTTAGGTAACAGCGTTTAAATTTTTTATTTTTTTTAATTGATCTAGACATTGCATTATATGATTTTCTTTTTACAATTTGTTTTTATTCTTTTCCTCTTTGAATCTGATTTCTGAGCTCAAGGTCAAAGGAGAATGTTGGATTTTATTTTTTAACCGGTCACAACAATTTATAACAGTAAACTTTTTTACTATTAACATTTGAATTTTAGCAAGGAGAATCCTACTCTTTATTGGTATAGATGAAAACTGAAGAAGATGCATGTTCGTGACTGAAAAACACAGGAAAAAATGTAGTTTAACATCCCTACTGAGTTCTGACTTCCACACTTTTCTGAACAATAAAAATCATTTGATAATATATAAGACAAGCTAACAAGTGCATGATAACCCACTTACCTTCTTCTCAAAATTGGAAAAAAAGAAAAGAAAGTGCTTGATAACCATAAACTTCCAAAAAAAAAACTAAGCAGTGTGAAAACATTAGGTGACACATCCACGATGAACCATGGCGACATTCAGCATACAGAGTAATGATATAAGGCACACCAAAGGATATAAGTTTAAATAATAAAATTATTATGTCTATAAGTGTATTTGCGTACTCTTCACTTGCAATGGCTTGTTCTGTCAAAGCTTCCTAATCGTTAATGCATTGTCCAGATGACTTAAAATTTGTCATATGACTTGATTATCAGTTCACCTTTCTCTGTATGTACTCTGCCTTCCCTCATTCTTGCCACCACGTTGTCTTAAATGAAAATTTTATACCACAAAACTATCAGATGCTACATGCATATGATAGACAATTAGGATCCTTCTTCAAAACATAGAAAGGTGTGTCCTGTTTGTATCATTGTGCAGATAACTTTAAACCAACATCTGTTTTCAATTAATTAAATCTTTTCTACCAGAAAATAGAGATAATAACAAGAGAAATTAAGGGAAATAACGTCCTAAAGAACACTTGCAGGATGTACAAGAGAAAATTTTGGATACCCTTATCCAAAATATAATTTCTGTCTACTCAAAATGACAGATCCAAAAGAAACAACGAAAGAGAAGATGAAACAGTGTTCTATTCCCATGGGGAAGATTCTTGTGTTCTCTACATAGCCATATTTCTTCTGTGCGTGCATTATAGTATCGACAGCACATTTGCACTCCTCACATATATACCTGGCGAGACATTTTCTTCCTTCTCTACAGGAATGTGGACCTCAATGAGTCAAATGGCCCGATAAAATGAATCAATGCCAAAATTTTTGATTTTTTTACTAACAGAATGCCACATCAAGAAAGCACATCCGTACTTCTAACTTGACCTTTTTCTAGTTAAACTAATTCCCATAAACTAATCTAATCTAATCAATGCAAGAGGGATTGAGAGTGCAGGATAATAGTTACAATCAAACTGATGCACCTTTGGGATAAATTGTGAGGTTGCCTAGAACAAGAGAAACTACTGAGAGCATTCACATCCCATATCTTCATACTATTCTATTTTACCATCTCAAAAAGTCACTTTATCAATTATACAATATCATTTTATAATACACTCAGCATCCCAACTTTTATTTTACTATACTACACATGAAAATAATATAAATTATACAATAAAATATATTTTATTCTCTCTCTCATTTTTGTCTCCCTTCCTCTTTCTCAACTAGTGGTCAAAACTCAATACACCATCCACACAACAACCACCCTCTCAACCACACCACCTCCACACAGCAACCCAGTCACCACCACACAACAACCACCATGACACCAAAACCCGTTAACCAACAAAACCCTTCTTCTTCTTCTTCATCCTCAGGATTCATCACCGTCTTCACCGAGATCAATCACTTCAACCCAAAACCCCAACTACAAGAACAAGCCTTTCCCACCACCATTGAGATCTTCCTCTTCTGTGACCCGATCATTGACCCAAACCCACACCACCACCACGATCTTCGATCTCTGCCGATCCACACCAACCTCAAACCCAAAATCAACACCCAGCTCCGTCACACCAACCCCCATTCAAAAATCAACACCCAAATCCAAAATCTCCAATCCACGCCCAGATCAACCCAGATCAACACCCAGCTCTGTCACGCCCAGATCAACCCAAATCCAAAACCCATAACCCATAACCCATGGCCCACCACCCCGATCCACCACCTGACCCATGATACACCGATCGGAGCAAACCACACCCACATTGGAGCAAACCCATTGAAGCCACATCGAACCCATCAGAGCAAATAGCACTGAGAGAGAGGAAAGGGAGAGGGAGAAATCTAAAAGAGAGAGAGACGAGGAGGACAAAGTTGAGAGAGTGGGAGAGTTAGAGTAGATGAGAGAGAAAATGAATAAAATAATATTTTTATTTTTACAATTGAGCTACAGTGCAAAATTGCTAAGCAATTGCTACAGTGCAAAATTTCGGGCCCAAAATTGCTCAGCATCCGAAATTGTCTATGTACACTATTGCAAAAAAATTTGCAATTGTGCTACAGTGCAATTCTAACAGTGTAAAATTTCGGGCCCAAAAAGCATTGTAGCACAATTGCAAATTTTTTTACAATAGTTTACATATACAATTTCGGATGCTGAGCAATTTTGAGCCCGAAATGCCAAATTTTCCTTACATTTGGCATTTCACAGACCCAATGCGAATGCTCTAATCCTAAATATGGGAACCTTGGATCCCTAATTGTAGTAAACAATATGACTATCAGTATATCACAAAGCCATTATAAATCATCATTAACTCAAAGAGCTATAGAGTAAGACAACAAAATAACACTTGGTATCTTAAGAAAACTAGCAACATCAGATGAATAGAAACTAGCAGTTACAAATTCAAAAAAATTTATTATCCATCCCTGTAACATTACTTGCTGGAAGAATATAAACTACATATCTTTCATTACATTTTTTAGTGGTAAAAGAATTTTTATTTTTTTTAGAAAAGTATACAATGAAGTGACACCCAGCGAAAATAAAATAGCCAATTACTATAACTTCAAGATTCATTAGTTTTGCATTCAAGTGGAAAGTATTACACTATTTTTTTGACATGGAACAATTACACGATTAATATATGCAAATTAACAGTACAAGTCCTTGTTAGTACAGACTGTACTGAACGTAAAGCCATGGAATTGATCACAAGAAGGATCAATTAAATTAGAATCTAATGAACCAACAACAACAATGTAAGTGATCAGCAAAATTGTGAAGGTCACAAAAGAAGCAAAATATAAAACAATTTGTTTAAGGCAAGAATAATATGGTTTGAGCTACCTCCTATGACCGGTTCTCTTAGAAGCTCATTGGGTTAATTTGATACTTATACCAAGTATCAGGTCCATAGGTTCGAGAACTGGTGAGAGAGAGCTACCTCCTATGATAATATTGCAAAGTAGGCAAGTACAATTTGTTGTCCTCATAATGCATTCATCTTTTTGACAGTTTTTAATCTCATCCCTAATTCCTTCAACAGATGACTCTCAATTCCTTATAAGCCAAACATTATATATAATTGAAGCTGTCATTTTCTTCTTGAATAACATATATATTCAAAATCTGCCCCAGCCACGTATATATGAAGAATTTCAAGCAAAAGTGTATCAAAACCCAAAAAAAAAAAAATCTAGCAAAAGAAGAAATTACTAACCTTTGGCTGTAGATTTTCATAAATGAAGTAACAAAGGATTTTCTCCAAATAATATGTTATCATCCAGCAGGAACAAAAAAGAAAACGCCCGGCTTAAGTAAAACTACAACTTGACACCATTAAACCAATCCATCCACTGACGTAAGCCAAAAAAACCATTTCTTCTCAATAGTCAATGGCAAGGCCACCATCAGTTGTGTCACCTGTTGCAAATTTGTAATCTAGCACATGATATCTCCATAATTCCTTTCCACAACCAAATGAACATAACCAAAAATCATCAGAATTTCTTAGTCTAGTTTTAAAATAGACTGATCAGAAATATAACTTAGTCCCTAAAAACAGTTAGTTATTTTTTCTCAACTGTTTTATGGACTAAATTGGCTTTAGGGACCAAATTGGTTAGTTTTAAAAAGTTTTGAACTTAGTTTGCATTAGTCCGAACCTCAGGAAATATAAATGGAATTTACCCTAAAAAAATAAATATAGTTGAAGGTATTTATAGACAATTTTGCAGAGGAAAGCAAATTCCTAGAAAACAAAGAAACTCCTCTTCACTTCTCAAAGCTTTGATAAGTAACTCTTACTATTGGTCTTTGATAAGTCATATCAATATGGTATGAACCATATTTTCTTCACATTTAAAAAGAAAACTTTAAAATATCTTCTAATCTTTATTTTCTCTCTATACAAATAAAATAACAAAGAAAACACTCAAATATAATAATAAAAAATGAGCTAAATCATACATGAATCCTTAAGTTCATAATTCAATAATTCTATAAAAGAAGAAAAGAGAATATATATATATATATATATATATAACACATAAAACAAAGTTGAATCACATATAAAAATAGCTTAAGTATGCATTTGAATGATGTTTTTGTTAGAGTAAAATACTATTTTGGTATGTAAATTTTTAATTTAAATTATATTACTGTGTAAAAAAAAAAAAAAAAAAAAAAACACATAATACTTGTAAAAAAAACAGCAACATATTCAACAACAGAATCTTTCTCTTTACACGTGACTTTTTAGATAATTATTGTTCATACAGATTTACCAAAAATGTTTTTGGATAAAGTTAAAAAAAAAATTGTAAATAAGGTAATAAGTATTTAAGTTTAGAGCAAGACTTAGGTACAGTACTTAAGTGTTATTCCTTAGGTTTCTCTTAAGATTCTATCATGTGGCTTTTTTCACATTAATGGAAGTGTATTTTTAAGTTAAGTAGCCACATAATAAAATCTTAAAAGAGGAACCTAAGAAACAACACCTAAGGTATTGTATATAAGTTTTGTCCTTAAGTTTAAAGTAAACACCTTCTCTTTTTTCTCCAAAAAAAAAGTATCCATATGTAATAAACTTTTATTCTTCTAAAAAAATAAACTTTTGTTAATACAGACTGTACTGAACGTAAAGCAATGGAATTGATCACAAGAAGGATCAATTAAATTAGAATCTAATGAACCAACAGCAACAATGTAAGTGATCAGCAAAATTGTGAAGGTCACAAAAGAAGCAAAATATAAAACAATTTGTTTAAGGCAAGAATAGTATAGTTTGAGCTACCTCCTATGATAATATTGCAATGTAGGCAAGTTCAATTTGTTGTCCTCATAATGCATTCATCTTTTTGACAGTTTTAATCTCGTCCCTAATTCCTTCAACAGATGACTCTCACTTCCTTATAAACCAAACATTATATATAATTGAAGCTGTAATTTTCTTCTTGAATAACATATATATTCAAAATCTGCCCCAGCCACATATATATGAAACTTCTTTTCAAGAATTTCTAGCAAAAGTGTATCAAAAAAAAACCAAAAGAATTTCTAGCAAAAGAAGAAATTACTAACCTTTGGCTGTAGATTTTCATAAATGAAGTAACAAAGGATTTTCTCCAAATAATATGTATAATGAGTTTGCCTGTGCACTCATTGGTATAATGAATTGGTGGCTTTGTAAGATAAAAAAAATAGTGTAATATGGTGGAAGCCACTGATAACTGCAAATTCCATGCAAATTTTTAATGTATAAGAATGTGAAGTTTAATATTATGGTAGCCTTTCCCTTGTTATGTGCAATTAGTGTTTTTTTTTTTTTTTTTTTTTTTTTTGCGTGTTTCTTAAATGAAGTGGTGAGAAAGATTCAAATCCTGGTTCTGATTCAAACCCAAGTTCTCCTTCATGGGAGAACTGAGCAATGCAACTAAGCTACAAAGCTCTTGATTATATGGAATTAGGTAATAACGTGAGGAGGTGTATACACTACTAATATGGTAGAAGAATGTTGTGCTTCCTATTCCACTATTTTTTATTTGACAGAAATCAATAATATAAAGTTAATATTATTATCATTTTGTGAAACATGGTTCTGTAATTGACTGTACAACTTATTGTTCGTTATAAAAACAGTTATATAATCTGTGTGCTTATTTATTCGTGGATAAATTTGTAAAATAGAATATCCAAATCATTCATCTTAGGACCCTACTTAGGTGAGACCAGAACCCAGTACTGATCCTATAAGGCACCTCCCTCCACCCCCCCCCCCTTTCTCTTTCATGTTTAGTTATGACCATACTTAGCTGCTAATGATTGTTCCAACTCAGTTATGTTTTGTTTTTGATAAGTAATAGAATTTTTATTGAACATGAGTAGGGCTACTCTATGCTCACGTTGATGTGCATAAAGCACCTTTAAAAAAAATACAAGCAAATCAATCAGAAGATCTAAGAGAAAGTTGAAAATAATTCCTTCAACAGATGACTCTCAATTCCTTATAAGCCAAACATTATATACAATTGAAGCTGTAATTTTCTTCTTGAATAACATATATATATATTCAAAATCTGCCCCAGCCACATATATATGAAACTTCTTTTCAAGAATTTCTAGCAAAAGAAGAAATTACTAACCTTTGGCTGTAGATTTTCATAAATGAAGTAACAAAGGATTTTCTCCAAATAATATGTTATCATCCAGCAGGAACAAAAAAGAAAACGCCCGGCTTAAGTATAACTACAACTTGACACCATTAAACCAATCAATCCACTGACGTAAGACAAAAAAAAACCTTTTCTTCTCAATAGTCAATGGCAAGGCCACCATCAGTTGTGTCACCTGTTGCAACTTTGTAATCTAGCACAAGATATCTCCATAATTCCTTTCCACAACCAAATGAACATAACCAAAAATCATCAGAATTTCTTAGTCCAGTTTTAAAATAGACTGATCAGAAATATAATTTAGTCTCAAGAAAGTCAAACATCTAACAAGCAAATCCAGCAATGAATAAGCTACTGCATATTTAAAAGGAACGTACGGGCAATTCAACAATTAATCACATCATAGCCAAGAATGATCACAAAAAGGGATTACCGAATCATAAACAGATAATTCCAATGAACCATAGTCAAAATTATTGCAAAATTTATTTCATTAAAGATGAAAATAGGAAAATTAACATGAACAACTACTACTTAAAAAAGCTCCTAAAAAAGTCATGGACATTAATCATAGATTGCAAGCTTCTGGTACATCTCTCTAGAGATAGCTTCATGCATGACAGCAACAGGGTTGATAATCCCACCATTTTCCAAGAACAACTTGACCAAATTCTTAGAAAACCCACTCACCAGAGCCACCCCACTCTGATCGGATGGAACAGGAGTGGCCTTAGAGTTCCTAAGGTTCCAAAACACAATCTCAGGCACCTTATTGTACCCCTTCTCCCTAAACTTTCTCTGTATAACCTCATAGTCAGTTTCCCACCCTGACCTCCTCAGCCTAGCCTCTCTCTCTCGCTGTTGTCTAGCCTCATTCCGCCTCTGACTCCTCTCATTCACATCGCTCTCCGACTCGTCACTATCCATATCCGAAGAATCATCATCCATACCGTAATAACCACCATACTCATAATGCCCGGATGCTTGGTCAAACTCCATATCACTGAAAACAAACACTTTTTGTATAAGTTGGTCCTCAGTCAAGTCTGCTTGAACAGCCACATCCAGAATCTGATCAAACACAGCCTGAAAGTTGGTGCTCCCACCCCACTGCATATTTCTAATAAACTGAGTCTTTTCACTCAGGCTATCTCCTTGAACCATTTGAATGGTAGGGTTGGTGTCAAAAGTTATCACTTGACCTTTCCATGGGTCCTCACTAAGCTCCGAGATCATCAACCCTAGAGCCACACAAACATTCATAGGTTGACCATTCATACTCCCCGACACGTCACAAACCGCAATGCAGTTACTCAGCTTGCCCTTCTTCAACAAGTCATCCACCATTCTCTTCCACTGAAGCTCCGCCACCTGTCCTCCATCGCCGTCATTCAACGAAGCGATAATCTCATGTGGGAGCAACGCACCCGCCGCGATTGTTGCCTCACCATGCTTCACGCTTTCGAGGTACTCCTGGAATCGCTTGTTGTCGTGTTTCAGAAAGAGTTCCTTGTAATTCTTCATTGCCACCGAAGGTACACGGTTGTAAGGCAAGGTTTCCCACATATTTGCACTCATATACACTTCGGGGAGTTCCAGAACCTTATGGAGTGGGACCAAAACTTGCTTTCTCAACCTATCTCGGACTCTATAAGCATAGTGAGCATCTTCTAGGGTTTGATATTCCGGGTCAGACTCTTTAGGGAAAACCCGTTTAGCAATGCTTTCGCATATCAACAAGGACTTGTCGTAGGCCGAGTCAATCGTAGGGCACCATTTCGCTGCAAGACTGATATCTCTATGCTTTCCTTCATTCAAAGCTTGCATATCAGCCTTCAACATGTCAGCAAAAACATCGGAAACAGCGTCATGCAAGAACCGATAATCCGGATCTCGGTTATACCTCTCGAAAGCTTTCTTGGCCATGGCCAAGACCCGTTCTTTCCTCATCGTCCTTGCGTGCTCTCTTTCGAGATTGACTTTAGCGATATTCTGCTTAACCCTCAACTCCTTGGGCAACTTTGAAGTCTTCTTATTCTTGTTCTTATTCTTCTCGGTTTTTTTCATATTTGCGAGGTGTTTTCTCGCGAGAGAACGCATTCTGCCTGTGACTCTCCCCCTGCCTTGCATTCTTCTGCCTATGCCCATGGCTGCTTTTCTCTGGTCCCATTCTCTTTTGGCGATTTCGCGTGCCGACTCGCCTTCGAGAATTAGGTAAAGAATTTCCAGGAGGTCTTTGAAGTAACCGAAGTCAGCGAAGGATCTAGCATTGAGGGCTAGGGTTTTAGGGTGGTGTTTATGGAGCCAAAGCGCCGCCGTATAGAACCGTTGCTTGTCGGATTTGCCAGTGCCACGTACGCCACGGAGGTTACAGATGAGTTTGAGTGTGGTGAGAGGGTGGTAGGCCCAGGCTTTTTGGACTCGCTCGACGGTTTCATAGGATGGTGTGGAGGGGACAACGTGGAAAAAGAAATCTAAACATGGGTTTCCTGTCGCTTCGTAGGTTAACGAACAGTTTTCTGTGAAGCCGAGTGTGGGTTCTTGGGTTGAAAGATTTAGGGTTTCTACTGAGGACTCGATGGCGGTAGTGGTGATGCTTTTGGTGTTGATCTGGGGTGGGCCGAGAAGGAGGGAATCTGACGCCATTGGGACTGAGATTTTTGATGGAGATTTGAGAGAGAGAGAAAGACGTAGTTTGATTATGAATTTGTAATTGTGAATAGGGTTTACGCCAGGAGTGCTTATATACTGGGTTTGGTGGGCTTTAGTATGAACTCACCGATGCTAATTGATCCATCAGATGAAACCGAATGCACCTCAATTTTTTACAGTTGGGTTATCGGGGAGGGCTTGATAGTTGGCCCATTTTGGCTGTCGAACCAACTTGAGAAAAACCCAAACCCAAACCAATCAGATCACTTAACCAAAAATCAATAAATACTTCAAGAACCCAGCCTCCAGGTACAAAAATTTAAAGGATGCAAAACTCACAACACTCAGAACATTTGGGGAACTAACCTGGCCATGTTGGCTGTCTGCTATATTAATCACTTGCACTGTCATCCTCCAGTCACTAACCCGGCGCCGATCACTCACTGCCAACCTGCCACCGCTTCTTCGTTACCTTTGTCCCAACATAAAAGCCGCTTCTTCTTCACCTTGTCCCAGCATAAATGTTCTCTCTTCTCTGTATATTATTCTTGTTTTGTCCGCCTCTGATAGCCTAATAAATGTGAATGAATGACGTTTAAATGGGCTAAAAGTAAAAACTGAAGTTAACTTTTTCAAATTTTGTCTTTTTGACATCACACGGCTTGGTACTTCTATTATTATTATATTATCATTTTATTAAAAAGATGGAAACATTATTGAGATGTAGCAAACTAGTTAGTAGTAGTGATTAGATTCTCAAAAAAAAAAAAAAAAAAAAAATGTTAGCAGTAGTGATTAGGGGTGTTTATTAGAGGAGATTGAGTAATATTGTTTGAGTGTTTTTTATATATGTGTTGATGAAAATGTGTGTAAAAATATATATAATGTTGTTTAAAATGCTCAAAATTGTGTTCAAACTAAGCTATCAAACAGGGCTAGATCTTCATACATTTTAAAAGACTATTAAGTTTTGTTAATAAATTATATAAAATTTGACTAATAAATATATAAATAATATATATAACGGTAAACTCGAAACAGTACACCGATATTTACTAGTATCCGAATATATTTTACTGCTGATTAAATCAATATAATCTCCAATATGATATTAACTTCCTTAATTTTGAACTCATTTTCTTCTGGGTACTTCGTACTGAAGCACATAGTTGCTTTAAGTATTTAGAGGAAGGGAGGCAATCAAAGCACTGTTGGTAAAAGTGTGCGAAGCGTATTTGAAGAAGTGCGCCTTTTGGAGTTTTTCGATCGGCTCAATGTTCTATTTTATGAGATTTTTAAATATATATTGTGGGGCCCAATAATTTGTGGACCAAGCCCATTTACTCGTTGGGGTCCAAAGGCCCAAGCCGAGGAAGGTGATGGCCCGGGCTCGGCAATACAAGTACGAAATAGCCTTGGGACACAGCCGAGGATGATTCAGTCCTCGGCATGTCCGAGATCTCACAAGAAGAAAGACCAAAAATGGTATAGAAACAACTTGAGAAAAAATCTAAAATATCTGTGCCAATAGAAAAGGGTATGCTGGAAAGTGTAACGATCAAGGAAAGCTGCCCTTACTGCCATTCAATACTCTGCACCTGACAGAGCCATACTCTCCAGCTTTTTCAACCACCCCCAACCACTCCGGGTATGGGCTGATGGGACAAGTATCAGTCTTGGAATGTCGATCCTACACGTGGACGAAGGATAAAAAAACACAGGCTAGTATAAAAGGAAAAGTAGGTAATTCATAGCGGTGGCTGGGAAAAATGGCCAAAAACCAAAGCCTCCCAGCCCGCCTCCAGGAGAAAGATTCCAGGGGCGAGAACGACTTAACCATGTACGGATATCACGAAAAACCCACCGCCTGGTGACCGAGACCTAGCCTTTCAAACCCATGTTCTACAAATGATATTGTTTGGGCCTTTTTATGTGCGAACCCAACACTGTTACGGTTCGTTACAAAATCGTGTCCTTACATATATAAATAAACTTTTGCATATATATATATATATATATATATACAAGAACCCGAGTTTGCATATATGTATATATGCATATATGTATATATACATATATGCGTCATACGGCTTAATCAAAATTTATACATAAATAATTATTTTATTAATTTACTTAAAATTAATAATAAAATTAAATGAATATTTTACTTTTAAGTTATATAATGAATGTATGTTGTCTGAGATTAAAGCGTTATAAAATGCGCGCACACACACACACACACACACATATATATATATATATATATATATAATTGAATGGAAAATAGTAGAGGTACCTAAAATATATACATACATATATATATATATATATATAATGATTTTCAATAATACATTGAACTTTAAGACTTAATTAATCACATATATTTAAATGAAAAATCCTTGAATTTAATGGTTGAAAACTATCCAAAACAATAATTAAGGCTCAAACTTTTGTACTCATTTATTATCTTCTACAATAATTGGTTTAGGTTTTAGTTACATAGTGAGTGTTTGGATTCCACTGAAAAACCCCTATGTCTACATTTGCGTTTTATTCAGTGGGTCCTGTACACTATTCTCGAGACCTACAAGTACGAAATTTAGCAAATTTGACTTTAAAATTAGGTCACATGGCACTATTCACACATTTAAAAATTATTTTGCTACAGAGTTTTCAGTTTTCAACAATAAGCGATATCCAAATAGACTCATACTCACACTTTCATCTCTCAAAGTGATAGAGAAAACAAACAGGTTTATTCTTTATTCTTTTTCTAAATTTATATCTTAACTACCATTATGTCGTGTGATGCACAGCTTAATCAAAATTTATATGTAAATAATTATTTTATTAATTTACTTAAAATAAATAAATATTTTTACTTTTAAGTTACATAATGAATGCATGTTGTGTGAGATTAAAGTATCATAAAATACAGATATATATATAATTGAATGGAAGATGGTAGAGGTACCTAAATATATATATATATATATAAAATGATTTTCAATAATACATTGAACTTTAAGGCTTAATTAATCACATATATTTAAATGGAAAACCCTTGAATTTAATAGTTAACTATCCAAAACAATAATTAAGGCTCAATTAAGTAATTAAGAACAATCTAAATTATTAAACATTTAAAAATTCTATCACCACACAACCTTAATGTGATGGTCACTCTACAAGTATAAGTGCTTGTATGATGGTCACATGAGAATTTAATTTTTGTTCTCGAAAGCATGGAAGAAGACATTGAAACTTGAGTGAGTTTCACCCTACCAAGTTTAAGTTTAAACTTAAAATTTAAGTCTTGTGTGTTGCACGCTACATGTGTGTATATATGCATGAAAATTGATTTGAATGTAATATTTATTGTAGAGAAGAGGTGGTGTAGTCTTACCCCTGTCTGGTTAATTCTTGTTATAATCCCTTTGTGTAGCGTGTGTATATGCATGAAAAATTATCTAAATTTAACATATATTGTAGAAAAGAGGTGGTGTAGTCTAACCCCTGCCTAGCTAATTCTTATTATAATCCTTTTGTTTTAGAAGGAGAGAGAGAAACGTTGCTTTTTGGAAAAAAAAAAAAAAGTAAAAAAAAAAAGTCAGCGTATAATATATAATAGCTAAGATATTAATCTTTGGAAGTGGTATCTCATACAGATTAGCATTTCAATTGTGGGTTTTGGTAGTTAGAAGTTAATGCATAGTGGTTAATAATTATAAAATTGCTTAAAAAATTTTTTTAAACCAATTCCTTTAAAAAGTTTGAGTAGAGTTTAAATCACGTTAATAAATTTTCTCTCTATTCAATTTTTTTTAAATCATGTTAATAAAAAGTTATTGATAAAACTATTATCAGTAAACATTTCCTAGGCTTATTTATTTAGCTTTGTTGCTAAATTTATATAAAATCTTTTATTTTATTTTATTTCTTTTATTTCTAAAGAATATAACACAACCAAAAACCTATAAACAACAATTTACATTCAATATAAAATATAATCAAACTTATTCATAATTTAAAATTAAGAAATTAACACAAATTAGAAATTAAGATATAAATTTATAAAAAGAACAAAGAATAAACCGGTTTGTTTTCTCTATCACTTTGAGAGATGCGAGTGTGAGTATGTAACTAAAACCTGAACCAATTATTGTAGAAGAGAATAAATGAGTACACAAGTTTAATATTATGAATTGGGTTAAAACGTATGTGAGAAGTTTTTAATAATTTTTTTGAAGTTAAAGAAAAATAGCTTAAACAAAATGAAAAAATAATAATGAAGAAAGAATACATACTTGTTATGGGATTTAGGCATTCACATTTTGGAATAAACTTCACTTCAAAAAGGATATATATATATATATATATATAGTGGTAGAGTTTCATTTGATATAGAATTAAAATCCAAATGGAATTAAGATTTCTAACCAATTTGTTTGTTGCTATCTCATAAATCCCATAAAAAGTGGAAAAAAATTAATATGAATAGAAAGAAAAAAGCAATTTTTTTTTTATGGAAAAAAGGAAACCTTTCTTTTATAACCCAAAAAAAAAAAGACAAACAAACAAACGTTTTTTTTTTAGAAGAACAAATGTTTATCATATATAGATACTTTTTTTTTTTTTTTGAGAAGAAAGAGAATGTGTTTACTTTAAACTTAAATACTTATTACCTTATTTACAATTTTTTTTTTAACTTTATCCAAAAACATTTTCCGTAAATCTGTATGAATTATAATTATCTAAAAAAAGAAGTCACGTGTGAAGAGGAAGATTTTGCTATGGAATACATTGTTGTTTTTTTTACAGGTATTATATTGTTTTTTTTTTTTTACACAAAGTAATATAATTTAAATTAAAAAAAAAAAGAATAGATGAAGATTGTTGTTTTTTTCAAGTAGTAATATAATTTAAATAAAAAAAGGTATTAGACAAAGAGTTTGAATTGTAATCAAATTAAATTTTTTAATAAAAACTTATAAATTATAATAATAAAAAAAAAGATTAGATAAAGAGTTTAGATTGTAATCAAATTAAAATTTTTATCAATTTAGAAATTATAGGAGAAGAAGATAAGTACAAAAAAAATATATTTATTTTTTTTAAATTCTAAAAAAATTTCTGTAATTTAGTACAACCACTTGGCGTAATTATGACTTCTAAGCCCAACTTTTATTATATAGTATACTAGCCGCTAATCCATGCAATGCACAAGAACTTAAATTAATTATGAAACTATACAATTGCATAAATTGCTCCTATCTTACTTGAATTTGTGTTACAATTTGATGAAGAAGTCAAAGCTTAAAATATTCGTAAATCGGAAGATTCATTACCTAGAAATTGTTGAAACAAAACAAAATATATATGGCTACACAATAGAGAAATATTAGTTATCTTTAAAAGAATTACACATGGTATAGTTGTTGAAATCTACCAAACATGTTTAGATATTACTAAAACTAATGCAAAAGGTCAGATGTTAAAACTTCTCAAATGCCAAAAAATAATTTTAAAAAATTAGAAGATTCTAAACCTAGAATTATTGAAACAATAGAAAAAAAAAATATATGACTACAGTCATCGGAGGCAGAGCCAAGGGGGGGCGAGAGGGGGCAAGTGCCCCCCCTGACTCCTCCAAAAATATTCCATATGTACTACTATTAGGAAATTTTTAAAATGCTTTACCCTCCTTGATGTAGAAATTAAACAGAAATTAGGAAAAAGGCTTCTTGGCCTTGCTGAAATAGAGGGAAAATGACAAGCTTACCTAATGCCCAATAAGTCAATGACACCATGTAAGGAAAAAAAATAGGAAACAAGGAAAAAGTTTCCTAACACAAGCAAAAATAAATGGAAGAATTTCCCTTAGGCACAATAACACACACCAAGAGCTTTGACTTGTTAGCTGTTAGCTTTTAATTATTATGCACTTAAGCTTAGTATAATAATAATAATGCATTTTAGTGTCTTTCTTATGACATTTCAATTGATAGTCCTATATTTTACACTTTTTTTTTTTTTTTTGGTCCTCAATTTCTTGACATATCAGTTTTAAATTGTGGGTTTATGCTATGAACTAAAATTTTAATTATTTTGAAAAATAAATAGAAAGTCGAACTTTTCCTATAGTTTCAAAAACAATCAAAAAAAGATAGTGAGATGTGTATACAACTTTGCAAGTAAATTGCTATATTTTAAATATTTTTCAAATTAATTTATTTCCACAATTTATTTTATAGTATTAACTTAAATGTCTAACTATAGTTTACGTATAATTAGTTTTTGTATGACACTTATAGTTGTTTTTATAATTTTTTTTAATATAGTTTTTTTTTTTTTAATATAGACTTCTAATCTTGCCCCCCCTGAATTGAAATCCTAGCTCCGCCACTGACAGTCATTACACACAAAAGAGAAATATAAAAGAAAGATGCTGCTGAAATATGCCAGACGGTTTCATATAATGCAAAAAATAAACCCAAACATTTAGATGAAACTAAAGAATTAGAAAATTTGGTGCCTACAAATTATTGAAAGAAAAAGAAAAAAAATGTAGCTACACATAGAGAAATATAAAAGAAAGATATTCTACCCTCAAAAGAATAACCCATTACTATAATTGTTAAAATTTGCAAGAAAATTTTAAATATTACAAAAACCAAAAAGTCAACAGTTAAAACACAATGGAATTATTTAGATGAAACAATCTGCTAGTGGCCCAGTGGGTTGAACTTAGTGCCAAGTTTACCCTAGGATAAAAGCTTGTTGTTGAGACTTGAGATTGAAATTATACATATAATGCGACTTCTTTTTCTTCCTCACCAATCAAGCCATCACCATTGAGAGCCAACTATGTTGGTACTCAAGGGCATAGCCAGAATTTTTTACATGGGGTGGCCGATTTTTGACAACAATGATTATCATCGTTGTATGGACAATCTATATTTTTAGGTTGATATGGACCTTCTTTGAGATAAGCTCATCGGATTTCATCTTGTTTTTTTATAAGAAATTCACATATTTGTTTACGTGATCCTGTATCACAATCTATCTCTTTCGATTGAATTTTTGAACATTTGGAGGGGTGTTCATCAAGCATTGAAGTATCAACATTTATTTCTACAGTCACATTTGTTTCTACAGCCATAGATGTCCTAAATTCTGAATTGCTAACATCTTTTTTCTTAAAGAATGTATCAATTGTTTTTCGTTTGCTCATAATTCTTTTAGCATTAAGAATATGACTCAAAAATTAACCCGAAAAGAACTTAAAAAATAAAATCTTAATTATAAATTTTTACTTAATTATATGGATGTCATTCATACTCAAGAAAAAAAATAAAATTTTCACTATAATTTAAACAGTCAACCCATCATCATTCCTATTATTAAAATTTTCCTGTATTTTAATTTTTTTTTTAATTAAGAATAACCCCTCAAACAAAAGCAGAAATTAAACACACAAGTGCACAACATAAATCAAATAATTTAACAACACCCACTACCACACGATATCTAACTAATCAAAAATAGGTAATAAAATAAATAAAAAATTACCTTAAAAACTTTGTCTTCACAAAGTGCAAAGATGAGTGTGGGCAGTGTGGGTGTGGCAATGCCTAGTAGATCTTCCCTTCAAGACTCATCACAAACAACCTCCCCATGCCTTCAATCATATATTTCTCTAAAAATTTATGAAAAATTAAAGAGAATGTGAATATTTTAAGTGTAGATAGTTGGGGGAAAAAAAGGACACTAAAAAGAGATGAAGGTGTAGTGCTAAAGAAAGAAAAGAAAACTAAAAACTCACTGGTCTAAGTTCTAAATCCTAAAATCTAAAAATGAAACATGTTGAATGCCTGAATGATTTATTTTAAGAAAGCAAGAAGAAAGAAAATAATGGTCAGTTTTTTTTTTTTTTTTGGGGGATCATGAGGACTGAGTCTGAAAGGAGGGCTGAGCTGAGGGTTTTGTTTTGTTTGGGGGCTGCTGGTACCAGTGGGCAGTGGCGTGTACACAGAAGACTAGAAGAGAATAAAAAGAATAACAAAAGAAAGGGTTCCGATTTTGAAATTGAGAATGGGTGATAAAGTGTTATTTTGTTGGGTAGTGCCTTTGGGTATTTAAATATAAGTGGGTCATGTTTTGTTTTATTAGAGGATAAAAGAGGCTTACAATTGAAACTAGAGCATGCTAGGAGTGAATTGAACAAAAATTAGGGGGGGGGGGGCAGGATGTTCATCATGTTGGAAAAATACATGTTTTGTATCTCATACAAAACATACGCAACGGAAAAATAACATATCTACTTTATTCGCAATTGATAACATGTACTATGTAAATTTTAGAATTCAAAAAAAAGAAAAGCATACCTTAGTATGGTGAACTTCAAAAACCAAAGACTAGAAGTACTTGGAAACACTTTTAATCTTCTTTCCAATTCCACTAACGCCCAAGAAGTGTGGTCTCTCAATCAGTTCAAGGGAAAATAAGAGAGTGGCTTACACTCACATACACATAATTTCATTCCACAATAGTGTCTCACAAAATTCTGTATGGTTCTTTTCTTATATCTTACTAATTATCTAATTGGGCTAGTTTTTTGGGTCATTCCAATTAGGTTTTAGTATGTGACTTGGAGTGGAATCAAAAGTTACCATTAATTATATTTAATACCACTATATAAATATAATTGCACTCTAAGCTTCATTAATAAATTATATCCCAAGACTTTATTGTACATGCAACCCCTTCATAAAATATTTATAGTGATGCAAAGTCATGAATGTAGACTACCACTTTGAAGATTATTACATCTTAATCCTTGAGTACCCGGTTTAATCCTTTAAGTTATTCATCATATATTTATGAAATCTAATTGATTTCATAAATAGTTGGATTTCATAAATATATACTTTAGCAACTCCTTATTAAAGTAGTTAGGCCTAACATTCTGAATAATCAAACCCATTAAATTTATCTCAAAGAAATATTTTATATCTTCATTAAGAAATTATGAATTCCATCTAAAGAATATATGTTCCATCAACACTAAATGTGGCTGCCCAACATACTAAGATTTTAATCGTGACTTTAGATCAAACTCTTGATATATCAAAACAACTTACACCTCATGATCAGGTCCATTATTTTCTCAGGATTAAGAGCGATTTATTATTCATTTGACAGTCGTTAGGAGAATAATAAATCTCACAGCGGTCCAGTTCAATATGTCTTAACTCTTAAAACATATCAACATATCAACTAAAAGTCTCAACTTTCATGATCAAGACAAATCATCTTAGTTGATATTTTATAGTCTTTGCAGATGAAATGTCCAATTTCATTACTGACTATGAACTAAAATTTTGAGTTTACAAAAAACTTGTGATTTATATCTTCTGTGACTAAATCACATATTATGCATTTAATGGACTACATGATAATGTTCAAATATTCATGTCACCATTATTTTAGATAATAATAAAACAACTTTATTAATCACAACATAATATCATACATAGTATCACACAATAGGATTTAAGGGTACATATCCTAAAAATCTCCCACTTGCCCTAAGACTATTGTGCACTAATCTAACTCTCATTCCCTTCAAATGTAACTCAAAAGTCCTTTGAGGCAAGGTTTTGGTAATGGGATCTGCTAGATTACTTGCAATATACTACATCTCCTCGAGCAACAATGTCTTGAATGATGTGGTACTTTCTTTCTATGTGCTTTCTTTTTTTGTGATTCCTTGAATCTTTGGATTGTGCAATCACTCCACTATTATCGCAGAACAATGTGATAGGAACTTACTTAATTCTCACAACACCAAGATCAGAAAAGAATTTCTTAAACCAAACAGCTTCCTTTACCGCTTCATAAGCAGCAACATATTTAGCTTCCATGGTGGAGTTGGAAATACAAGATTGCTTAATACTCCTCCAACTTAGGGTTCCACCTCCCAGGGTGAACACACAACCTAAAGTGTGTATATATATATATATATATATATATATTTGATGAAATTTTGTATTTTTTAGAACTCTACTTTGGATTGATACAATTTATGTTTGTATTTTTAAATTGTTATTTTTTTTTCTATCTAATTGAAGAAATTAAAAAATAAAATAACTTATAGTGAGGTGTAAAAAATTTAAATAATTTTTTAAAAAAATAATAATAATGACGTGGCAAGTTCTAGAGAGGTCAACAAAAAGTCAAAGGCTTCGGTTTAAGTTTGAGTTTGAGTTTAAGTTGGATTTGTTAGAAAGATAGAGTTTCACTCCTTGTTAAATTTGGATTAAACAAAAATAATTTTATTTAAAAAAAAAAATGATAATGACGAGTTTGAGTTTAAGTTGGACTTACTAAAGAGATAAAGTTTAACTCATTGTTAAGTTTGAACTAAATAAAAATAATTAAATAAAATGATAATTTTATTTAAATATTAATGACACTGATAAGTTTGAGTTTAAGTTGGATTTGTTAGAAAGATAAAGTTTCACTCCTTGTTAAGTTTGGACTAAACAAAAATAATTTTATTTAAATATTGTACTGATGTGAAAAATTGTGAAGATTTTAGAGGCGTCGGTTTTATATATATATATATATATATATATATATATATAGATTATATGATTTATAACTTGTGTTAATTTCTTAATTTTAAATTATGAATAAGTTTGATTGTATTCTATATATTGAATGTAAATTGGTGTTTATAGGTTTTTGGTTGTGTTATATTCTTCGTAAAAATAAATAAGTAAATAAAAGAGTTTATAAAAATTTGGCAACAAAACTAAATATATAAGCCTAAGAAATGTTTACTAATAATAGTTTTATCAGTAACTTTTCATTAACGTGATTTAAAAAAAAAATTTTGAATAGAGAGATAATTTATTAACGTGATTTAAACTTTACTAAAACTTTTTTAAGGGGTTGGTTTAAAAAAATTTCAAAGTAATTTTCTAATTATTAACTACTATGCGCTAACTTCTAATTACCAAAACCCACAATTGAAATACTAATTTGTATGAGATACCACTTCCAAAAATTAATATCTTAGCTATTATATATTATACACTAACTTTTTTTCCCCTCAAAAGAAGCGTTTCTCTCTCTCCTCGCAAAACAAAGGGATTATAATAAGAATTAGCTAGACAAGGGTAAGACTACACCACCTCTTTTCTACAAAAATGTTAAATTCAGATCATTTTTCATGCATATATACACACATGTAGCATGCAACGCACAAAACTTAAACTTGGTAGGGTGAAATCCACTCAAGTTTCAGTGTCTTCTTCCATGCTTTCAAGAGCAAATTAAATTCCTATGTGAGTCTTTCTACTTCAAATTATTAAATGTTTAATAATTTAGATTGTTTTTAATTATTGAATTAAGGTTTCTACTTAAACATGATTTCAATTATTATTTTGGATAGTTTTTAACTATTAAATTCAAGGGTTTTCTATTTAAATATATGTGATTAATTGAGCTTTAAAGTTCAATGTATTATTAAAAATTATTTTATATATATATATATATTTATATATATATATGCATTTTATGATATCTTAGTCTCGCACAATATATATTCATTATGTAACTTAAAAGTAAAATATTAATTTATTTTTATTATTTATTTTAAGTAAATTAATAAAATAATTATTTATATATGAATTTTGATTAAGTCGTGCATCGCACGGGCATAATACTAGTTAAATTTTAAAATAAAATCTTTTTTTCATCCCTAAACTTTTTTTTAAATCTTTCTTCATCTCTATGTTGTCTCAATTATTAAAATTTATTTTTTACATAAAATAACAAAGAAAACAAGTACCTTCTTGGTTTAGTCGTTTTAAAAAAAACGACCGTCGTTTAACATCCCATTTCTCTCCTTCTAATACCAGCATCCACACTTCCCAGTACTGTTCACTAAAATCTCCACCTCTCTCGCTCTCTCTCTACTCACAATATGGATCCTCTCTCGGCGGTCCGCGACTACACGATCCGAAACGAGCTGGACCGGATCGTCCGGTACAACGACGAGTTCCGGTTCGGGTCGGACTACTCGTTCCCATGCTCCATCGAAACCGGGTACCGATCGAAGCAAGGCAATCTCTACACCTTAGAAACCCTACTGTTCTTCAT
The DNA here is from genome assembly GCF_001633185.2 of Quercus lobata. Taxonomy (NCBI): domain Eukaryota; kingdom Viridiplantae; phylum Streptophyta; class Magnoliopsida; order Fagales; family Fagaceae; genus Quercus; species Quercus lobata. The sequence goes on along the minus strand of NC_044909.1, from coordinate 1,783,345 downwards.
CAACAACCACCAACTCAAGCACATCGAGTACATACAGAAGGCTCGCACGCAGGGAGTCACCGCCGTCACTTTGCCGGACCGGAAACCCTTGCTCGATTATCTCACCGGAAAAGTCTCCTCCTCCGATTCGGTTCAATTAAACGACGTCGTTAACCTAAACCCCCAAAAGTTCCCCGATTTACCCCTGAATTCTTCGATTATTGCATCCGAGCCATTTCCCCCAAATTTCTCCGAACAAAACAGCACCCAATTGCCCGAACACGAAGTCGTCGAATTCACGGCGGCGATGGTGACCTCGATGGAGCGGCCGTTGAAGGATCGAGAGTCGTTGTTGGAGTGCAAGCAGAGGGATTTCTACAGCGTTCTGGTGGCGTCGACGAAGCGAGAGGAGGAGCGGCAGCGAGTCGAGTCGCAGCAGAGGAAAGACGGGCTCGTCGCGAAGAATCGGCTGATGGGTTCGGAGGAAACTCGGTACGGCGTTGACGAGTCGATGAATTACGATAACTCGATGACGCCGAAGCCGAAGATGATGCATTTGATGATGAAAGGGAGCAAGATTGGCGAAGGGGTGCCGATAATTCTGGTGCCCAGTGCGTTCCAGACTTTGATTACGATTTACAATGTGAAGGAGTTTTTGGAAGATGGGGTTTTTATACCTACGGATGTGAAGGTGAAGCAGATGAAGGGGGCGAAGCCGGACTGCGTGACGGTGCAGAAGAAGTTCAGTAGGGATAGGGTGGTGACTGCTTATGAGGTTAGGGATAAGCCTTCCGGGCTTAAACCCGAGGATTGGGATCGTGTTGTGGCGGTTTTCGTGTTGGGGAAAGAGTGGCAGTTTAAGGATTGGCCGTTTAAGGACCATGTTGAGATATTCAATAAGAGTGAGTGTGATTGTTGTTTTTTATGCTGTGTTAGAACTAATTTTGAATTGGGTGTGGCTGTGTTTTTTGGCTTATAGAATGGCATTTGGGGTTTTGGGTTTTAGGGGAAATGGGTTTGTATTTTGCTTTATTTAAAGTTATGTACTTGGGTTGAGGAGGGTTAGATTAGGAATGGTCCTTTTTGCTTTTTTTTGGTTATGAATTCGTGTGTTCTTTGTGGAATTGACTCTGAGTTATGTGTTGGATTGGTGTTTGCAGTTTTAGGATTTTTTATGCGGTTTGAGGATGATAGTTTGGAGTCGGCGAAGACTGTGAAGCAGTGGAATGTAAAGATTATCTCAGTGAGTATTGTTTTTCTTGATCTGGTTGGTTGTTTTGATCTTAGTTATGTTGAATGGGATATGAGTATATCGGTGTTTGCAGCCATGTATTATTAGGATTTGATGTGAATGTATATTGCAAATGTGCAGATTAGCAAGAATAAGCGACACCAAGATAGAACTGCAGCGTTGGATGTGTGGGAAAAACTAGAAGACTTTGTTCGGTCACGATCACATTCTTGATGTGCACCGACTTTTTAGATAAGTTGTGTGAATATTTGTGACGTTTCTGAGATTTTTAACCCTCGTACTCAACGCAACTTTGTATTTATTTGTTCTGGTATTGGAATAGATTGATTGCTTTTGCTAAAATTCTCTTGAGATTCTATTGCTAGGCTTCGTGAGAGTTTATTTAAACTAATTTGCCAATTGAAAAAAGTTGAGCACAACCCTCGTTCCTGTGCTTACTTTTCTCATTAGCTAAGCCTAAATTTCCCCGAGTTTGCTTTGGTTATACTTATCAATGCTGCGGAATTCATTTCATGCATATAACAGACTAGATGATAAGATAAATGTACAAACTTCTCGTAAACAACTTCTGTGCAGCTTGGTAGTAGCTTATTTCAGTATGCTCTTAACCAACCAAGTTGAAGCAAAGCCAGGCTCAACTTAGATCTGTTATTGAGTAGTTGGGAAATTCATTTAGCTATGTTGGCAGATATTTTCAGGATCTTTTATGAAAACATTATCAATTACCAAAGAGTGAGTATCAGTGAACAAGGCATTGGTTGAGGTTATGAGAATACTGATGTATATCTTATTGGGGGATGGGAAAATAGGAATTATTAGAATAGACCCTTCATGCTAAGGTGTTGATGTCTTATCTTTACAATCTTCTTTAGGACTGCTCAACAGCTAAGCATATTTGAGCCAAGAGCCTTGTAGCTTAGTGGAATTGCTTGGTCTCCTTTATGAGGACAACCAGAGTTTGAAACTTTGAATCCCCCCTTGCCTACTTCTTGTAACAATTAAATCTATTAAAAAAAAGAAACAAGAAAAAAGAAAAGAAGCTAAGCATATTTGAATATCCCCTACTCTTTTCTTTTTGTTATCTGGTGTGGCTAAAAGTAAAAGATAATTCAACTCTTAATGATCTGCAATGTTATTAATTGGGTTTCAAATTAATTTGAACTGTAAAGAAAAAATATATAATGGAGCAGTCTGAAATAGAACTCAGTTCCTCACACTAATAAATTTTTTGACTAGGAAGACTGCATTCATATTTGATCATTAAGTAGAAAAAGCATAGCTGCAGCTTTCCTATAGTTGCTAAATGGTTCTAGAAAGATGTTTGATGTCATTGGGGGTAGGTAGGCAAGCGTGATTGATCTGAGATGATCTTTTGACCCTTCCTAATATTACCTATTTACACTAACAACCTGCTATGAAAAAGCCTCCTGTTGTATGAATGTTTTCCTGCTGACCTGTCTAGATGTAATTTAGAAGCAATTTTGTCACAGTATCTAGCACAACTAGTCTTCTCATTTTACTTAATAACTGGTTAAAATTTTAGTTCAAACCCATGTTTGAGAGTTTTTTTCAAGCTCATTTGCCAATTGAAAAAGGTTGAGCACAAGCCTCGTTCCTGTGTATATTTTTCTCATTAGCTAAGCATAAGTCACCCTGAGTTTGATTTGGCTATGCTTTTCAATGTTGTGAAATTCATACAGATTGGGATATCAGAAATTAGGGATGAAAAGATAAATGCATAAACTTCTCATAAACAGCATGTGTGGAGCTTGGTAGTAGTTTATTTTTAGTATGCTTTTAACAGACCAAGTTGAAGCAAAGCCAGACTCAACTTAGTTTTGTTCTTGAATAGTTGGGAGCTTCATTTAGCTGTATCTGCAGATATTTTCAGTACCTTTGATAGAAACACTACTAAAGAGTGAGTATCAACTAACAAGTCATTAGTTGAGGTTATGAGATTATTGATGTATAACTTATTATGGTATGGGAAATTAGGAATTTTTAGAATCAAACCGTCATGGTTGGTGTTGTCATCTCATCTGGCATGTCTTTACAATCTTCTTTAGGATTACTCAAAAGCTAAGCATATTTGAATATGCCATCCTCTGTTCTTTTATTATCTGGTGTGGCTTAAAGTAAAAGATAAAAACAACTTTAAATTTCCTGCTACTTTATTAACGGGCTTTCAAATTCTGGATTGTAAGGGAAAAATATATAATTGAGCAGTCTGAAATAGAACTCAGTTCCTTGCACTGATCTATTGATTGACCAGGAAAACTGCGTTCATCTTTGATCCTTGAGTAGAAACGCTTAGCTTCAGCTTTCCGATTGTTGCCAAATGGATATAAACAGATGTTTAATGTTATTGGGGGTAGGCAGGCAAGGGTGATTGATCAGAGATGATCTTTATGCCCTTACTATTACCCTTTTACACTAACCAGCTGCTATGACAAAGCCCTTCTATTGCATGAATGTTTTGCCTCTAGTCCAGCAAGATGGATTTTTGGTTTTAAAAGCCATTTTGTCACAGTATCAAGTACAACTGGCCTTTTTATTTCACTTAATCACTGATTGTAAAAATTTTGGTTCAAACTGACTTAGAAACAACAGGTAAAACCATTAAAAACCTCCAATAATCTTTTCCTAAACCATAAATTAGAATCTTAATCAATGATTCCAGGTATGACTTTCAGACTTGCTTGGCAATTGGACCAAAAAATATCTTAGATGAGTATACTTGCTTGAACCTAGGTGCAATTTGTATAGAATCAACTGTAATCTTTAATGGCACATCCATGGGGATTAAAAGTCTTCTTCCTGCAGATATGTCACATGATGATGAATGCAGCTACACTGTGGCTGTAGTTTTAAGTTTTGTACTCAAATTCACATGGGCCAGGAAAAAAAAGGATATCACATGCGCAATCTATATTATTACCCCATGTCTTAGGGTTGCAGTTCTATTTTAATTTGATTGCAACAGCTTCTTCGACTGGTTGTATGCATATATTAATGGTCACTGCAAGTGTTTTTTTATTTTATATCTGGTACTTATCAGGTGCAGAGGCCACAGAGCCAATGAGGGGGATCAAAAGAAATGAAAAACATTTCCTTGACTTAGCAAAAAAAGAAAAGAAAAAGACATTTGTTCGCTTGCCAGTATGCCTTACCGAAGAGCTTTTAATAGTGTTGATGGAAGATTTTCACCAATGATGATTGGCCTTTTGTGATGTAATTGGGAAATACATTCGTTTCTGGCTTGGCAAAGAAGCTTGGGATGTTTCATTTCCTACTAGTTAGTTGCAATTTAAACAAATCAAGGGAGCAGGTTCCTTGTCCAGGGCTGGTGCCATTCTTGTATCTGTTTCTGCTTTTGCGTGTTACTTGTGCTTAGAGCAATCAGCTTCTTGTTCGTACAAGTAGCGAATCAATTATTTTACCTTTTGTGTAAGTGATGATGAAATGTGTGTGATGATGAAATGTGTGTGATAATGATAACAACTTATGTTGGTAGGCAACATTGAAAAATAATAGGGATATGCATTTGCAGCATATACAGTCATTCATTTTCAGCAACAATTTTCCTTATTTAAACTTCATTATTAGAGGTTTGTCACAGCTGCTAATCATTTTTTGTATATTGAAGGATCAAATACCATGTCGGAATACAGACTATAGTGGGAAGTAATGAAATTTGATATGCCTATAAATTTTCTTTTCTGGCGGTGATGCAAACTTAAATACCAAAGATTGCTGAAGTTAATATTTTCAGTGAAGAAGTTCTAGAATCCTTGCTTTTTATAGTTTCATTTTGGTTAGTTTACTATCTTATTGTTGAATTGGTTGTTGACACTGGAAGTGACACTGCATGACTTCTTGGTAATATGTTTAGGTGTCTGTTGTATTACTTATGAGGCAGAAATCATCTTTATTAAGAAGGGAAGAGCACAAGATGTCTCCTCAATAATATAAGAACATATCAACCCCTGACGAGGTCACAAAAAATAAATACGTAAGAACCCCACAACCTAAGGGAAGTCATAAAAGGAAGAATACAGTAATAATCATCAAGAACAGGTAGGAATGTTTTGCTGTGAAAAGCAGGCTAACAAATGAGATCAATATGTTGTAAAGACTGTGGCAACTGTTGCTGCACATATAAGGAAGAAGAGATGAGAAATCGACAACTTGATGGAATTTCCGGCTGATGAACCGCCTTCTGTTGATGGCACGGTTTTAGATCCACTTCCTACACAAGTGAACATCAACACGAATGAACAAAGTAGATAAATGAATCCTTGAGGATTCATTGATGAATAAATGATAAATAAAACTTGTTTAGTGCCACTTATTTATTAAGGTATATTGAAAAGATTGACTTTTTAAACCCAGAATGTGGTTTGTATAAGTCAACATTTGACTGATCATGATATTTTTGCATGTAATTGAACAAATGAAGCAGTTTGTACCTGAAGGTGTTGTATTTGAAGATTCTGTTGATCCTGCAGGAGAGGCGGCCGGTGATGCAGCTGCTAATATTCAGGAAGTATGTTAGCGGAGATGAAAATGATGATTTAATATTTGTCTAAAATGGTAGCCAGGGAGGATTTTGCATCCATACTCAAGGCTATACAAGCAGATTAAGGGCCTGTTTGGTTGTGTTGTTTAAATAACACAACACACATGTATTTCCACAACACTTTTTTATTCACATGTATTTTCATAACACTTAAACAATGTTACTAAAATAATATTACCAAATGGCCCTAAAATGTTAAAAAAATGAGAATGATAATGTGTTCTTACCATTGCAGCGGCTGATAGGTGGGGTCTGAACATTACAAGCACCAGGCAGGGCTAGAGCCCGAGTCTGGTTAATGTTGATTCCCAATGACGCGCCACCTCCATTAAGGACTTGACACAAGCACTGTGGTTGCGAGCGGACTACACTAGCAAGCTGTGAGCAGCAGCTTGAAGATGGTGTTGAGGAGTTGCCGGTAATGTAGTTAAGGCATGGTGACATACTGATGATCACATTTGAACAACTTGACTGAGCCGTAGCTCCTGCCCAGAGCATAGTCACCAAGACTAGGACCAGAGCCATCTCCATTTTGCCATGAGCCATTGGAAGTTGTCAAATATGTGCTAGAAATGCCTGTGGATTGCTCTGATCTTGTATCACTTAAGTTTTGGATTAGTTTGGTGGAGCAAGGGGGGAGATTTATGGCTTTTAATAGGGAAATCAAGAAAGAAAGAGAAATGAATGATGGGTTTGTGTGGTTCAACAACTTCTCCTACTTTCTAACGGGCTTCTAATGCGTGGTCCTAGACATTTGGCGTCCTTAGAAGTTCATGTGCTCTGACCTGGAGACTTGCAATTTTCTTCAGTAGTTATGCCTAGGAAGAAAATATTAATCTTTGAAGTTCGTTTATGTTGGTGACTGACTCCAATTATAATTGAGAAGTCTAAAATACAAATTTCCTTAACCAATCAATTGATTAACTAGGAAGACTGAATTCATCTATGATCCTTGAGTAGAAAGTGTTTGTCACGGAATCTAGTACAAATGGCCTTGTCATTCATATAAGTCCAATTCTTAACATTTTGGTTCAAACTGACAATTTTTTCTTACGGTGTCAGACTTCAGAGTGAATTTTTATTTTAATCCCTTACAAAATTTCAGCTGATTTAGGTTGCTTTTCTTTCCTTTGAAACTTCTTTTTTACTCCTTTTATTGTGATTTAGATTTTGGGGTGATGAATTTTGATTGGTGTTTGATATTTTGCATTATGGGATTTGATGATGGAGTTTTGTATGGCTCTGCTCAATGTTAAAAATAATGCCTCTTTGTGACATGGGCTAGGTGTTTACAATATTTTGGGCCTAAAGTAGAAGTATTGAAAGGCCGAAAAGGCCATAAAAATAGACTAAGAAATGAAACAGGCCCATGATTCAACGTGGCAAACACAGAAAACCAAATCCAAAACCAAAGCCTTGCATATGTACTCGTTTGGTAAGAGATTTATAATAATATTATTTATATTTTTTGAAAATATGTATAATGTTATTTAAATAATGAAAACTGTTGTTTAAATAACAATAACAAACAGACCCTATATTTATTAGACAACCCGTGACTCTCTATGCAAACTTAGAAATAAAGAGTGTTGAGAAAAATCGTGTACCGGAGATTTGGGCATGGCTTGAGAGAGATTCCAGAGTGGACCTTTTTCTTTTTCCTTCCTACTTCATTAAGACACACCAACAATAGCATTCCTCTAAACTCTCTGCTAACTCAGTTCTTCTGACAAACCAATACAATTTCTCTAACTCTCTACTACATTCCAAAATCCAAACAGAAATATTAAACAAACACGATCTATCAAAGTATACACGGAACACACGGCTCCACCTCCCATTCTACACCGCCATAGATCTTGATAGACTTTTCAAATAATTCTCTAGTATATGTGTAGTCTTACATTGAAAATAATTCTCTAGTATATGTGAAATCTCATATTGAATAATGATAAGATAAATTAATAGTTTATATAACATAATTGAATATCTGCTCATTGAGCTTGGGTACCTGAAAGGCTTAAGCCTTTTTGAGTCTTATACAAGAACTTACGCCTCACTGTATTTTTATTTATCCCCTCTCTTCCTCTCTCTATCTCTTCCTAATACAGCAAAGTCTTAATCATCTCAACCACATGACCGTTCAACCCAAGCAAAGTCTTAATCATCTCGTTCAACCCACAGCAAGTGTAAAAATGAGATGAACAATCTCCCATCTAATCACCATTAGGAATGAGATTGAAGCATACTTATGACCGTTCAACCCAACTGATGGCAGTGGCATTGCTCGAGCCAAACGGCTCGAAGACACCCACAGTAATGTTCTGCTTATGCCCAATATATATATATATATATATATATATATATATATATATATATATAAGGGACGGACCCAAGTGGGGTCCAATTTTTTTTAGTCATTTTATATTTCATTTTTGTAATTGAGTCTATTTTTCCCAATCAGTTTAGTTAGCTTAACTCAAATAGCAACTATTTAACCAAAAAACTTAACAAAAACAATAAAAATATTAACAATGGTAATTGTATTTTAGCAAAAAACTATTTTACCACTAAAGAGCAAAAAAATCATATGTTATTGGAGAAGTTAAAGCTAAAGCTAAATTTTTTGCAATTATATTAAACTGATATAAATACTTGTAAGGACGCGATTCGTAACGAACCGTAGCGGTGTGGGGTTCGCACGTAAAAAGGCCCAAAACAATATCATTTGTAGAGCGTGGGTTTAAAAGGCTAGGCCTTGATCGCCAGGCGGTGGGTTTTTCGTGGTATTCGTGCGTGTTTAGGTTATCTTCACCCATGGAGTCTTTCTCCTGGAGGTGGGCTGGGAGGCTCTGGTTTTTGGCCTTTTTTCCCAGCCCCTTCTTTAGGTTACTTATTTTTCCTTTTATATTTGCCTGCGTTCATTGTCCTTCGTCCACGTATAGGGTCAACCTTTCCAAGATTGATACTTGTCCCATCAGCCCATACTCAAAGTCGTTGGGAGTGATTGTAAAAGCCAAAGAATGCGGCTCTGTCAGGTTCAGAGCATTGAATGGCAGTAAGAGCAGCTTTCCCTGGATATTTTAGATCTTTCTTCCAAGTTTCAGTCTTATACCGTTTTTACCCCTCTTTCAGGGGGGACTTTGGGTCTGCCGAGGACTGAACTGCCCTCGGCGGTATCCAAAGGCTATCTTGCCGATCTTGGGCCATAGCCCTCCTTGGCTTGGGCCTTCGGATTCTCCCCGACGGTATCCATAGGCTATCTTGTCGAGCTTGGGCCATAACCCTCTTTGGCTTGGGCCTTTGGATTCTCCCCGGGTAGATGGGCCTGGCCCATAAATCGTTTGGGCCCCACAATAGCCCCTCAAAACCCAGCTGTCCAACCTCTTGGTTGGAAAGGGGGGTTTTGGTAATGCCGAGCTTTTATGATGGCTCCTTTAATTCGGCCCTTCATTAATGCTGGCGGCTTTCCGTCTGTCCAAGAAATATACTGATCTACGAGGCGTTTTTTTGATTTTACTCCTGACGCGTTCTCGTCGTTTGATTATTCAAAACACGCTTTTAATGACTTCCCTTTACGAGACTCATTTACATTCGACGGTTCGTCTGACGAGGCGGAGAAAAGGAACGGACACCTCTTCGTTTTCAGATTCTTTTGGAAACCTGAACGAATTCAATGCTTTCCATTTTGCCCTTCCTATAAGAAGACAAGTAGGAGGCTATCACTTTCGTGCAGAGACCCTTTTATTTTTCTGAGATTTGAAACCCTTTGCCTCCCTAAGCGTTTTACTTAACCCAGTAGTTATACACTAAATCATAGTACATTCACCATAACAAATAATGAAGAAACCACACCCCTCCTCAAAGCGTCATGTTCTAGTAAAGCTCGAAATGGCTCGGTCAGGGCAAGGATGGCGGAGGTTTAAGATTCGTCTTACCTTCCTTTCAGCCAAAATCCGAAACAGGGACTCGTCACGTCAAACTTTCGGCATGACTGAGTCGAGAACACCCATCATCAGTACCAACTGCGCTCTCATGAGCATACCTAATATGGCTCCAGTGTGTTGGGAGTCAGGATTGAGGCAGGGACCAAGTGCCCCTACTTCTTCCTCTCTTCGTTCACTGGCGCCCCCTTTTGCCTCCCTTTCCTAGTCTTCCCAGCACCAGTCCCATCCTGGTGCTTTTCTTTCTCCCTCTTTTGCTCCTTTTTCTTTCCTTTCATCTCTTCTCTCTTCTTCTCCTCCTTCTTTACTCATGTCCTCCATATTCTTCATTCATCTCCTCCATCTTCTTCTTCCTTCTCCTTCAAATTCTTCTTCCTTCTCCTTCATCTTTTTCCAAAGAAGGTTCTTCTTTCGATATGAGCAATTCTGAGGTAGAAATTGGAGAGATTTTGAAGACGAGTTTAAAAGACACCCGGCTGTTTACTTATCTGTACTGCGAATGTTAGTGTTGCTTCGGCAGCTCACCTTTTGTTTGAGCCCTTCTTTGTACGTTGTAATAATTTTTCATATTAATAAAAATTGTTGTTATTTTACTTCGCATGTTCTGTCTCTATATTTTTACAAATTTGCAAACGCTGCTCAGCACGATAATATAGCATTTGAATCAATGACAACTAAGGCCAAAATGCTTGCTAATAAAAAGAAGTCACCACAACTTTAACAGAATTGCTTGAACTAGCAATGCGTACCTATGAATAACGGTAATTGCCCGAAATAATGCCGAGATTAGAACTGAATGCTCTATGCGGTGTAGGAAGTAATCGTTCGAAGGCATATCGCCCGCAAAAAATGAACAGCCCCCTTAGGCTACCGAATAGTGGAGTGCCCCACCATCATTCTAACACTTTTATTGGCCTTAACATTTTACAGTATCTGAGTCGGGGACTCTTCCCATCCGAGCAGTTATAAAACTCGTAATTTTTCTTTTTTGTACTTGGTTTCCCCATAGGCTTGGGTCCGAGGACCATGCAATGCCTTGATTCTGTCCAAAACTTGTAATTTTTCTTTTTTGTACTTGGTTTCCCCATAGGCTTGGGTCCGAGGACCATGCAACGCCTTGGTTCTGTCCAAAACTTGTAATTTTTTTTTTTTTTGTACTTGGTTTCCCCATAGGCTTGGGTCCGAGGACCATGCAATGCCTTGGTTCTGTCCAAAACTTGTAATTTTTTTTTTTTGTACTTGGTTTCCCCATAGGCTTGGGTCCGAGGACCATGCAATGCCTTGGTTCTGTCCAAAACTTGTAATTTTTCTTTTTTGTACTTGGTTTCCCCATAGGCTTGGGTCCGAGGACCATGCAACGCCTTGGTTCTGTCCCTGAGCCCCCATGCAAAACGGGCCTGGGCCGCGAGTTTACTGGGCCCGCAAATCAAGGGGTATTTCCGTAGTCTTTGGTCACGCGATATTTTTTTGGCGTCCCAGTGTTCGAGGTGCGCCTTCACGAGACTCCTTTAATCTCATGGTTGCAGATGGCGTGGGAAATCGAGCCGGAGACATTTTGTCTGTAGCGTTCCTTGGGACGCTGCTTGAATTAAATGCCACCACCTTATCTTTTTAAATAAATAGGAGAGAAAGTTGCCTTACCTGCGCGCAAATCCTTAAGTTTCTTCCCTTAGTGTATCATGTCTGAGGCGAGGGTTGGGGAAAAGGAACTCTATCCGCCACGGAGGCGCCGTGTCCTCCTGAGACCCAAAGTAGTGAGGCACGGGCCAAGGAGGCGTAATTTAAAGGGAACATTCCGTTTCGACGGAGGGGAAAGGGTGTTTCTCCCCCTTTTAGTCAAAATCCGAAGCAGGTTCTGTTCATGCCAGAATTTTGGTGTGTCAGAAGAAAGATTTTCCGCCATCAGCGCCTCTACCTTGTTGCAGGCAAATTTTTGGTGAAGGCTCCTCAACTTCCGGCTCCCTGCACCTTTCCTTCAGCGGTGTGAGGCTCAAGTTGGGTTCTTTTGCTGCCTGAGTTATAGGCATGCAAAAGCATTGAGGAGGAATAAGGTCTCGAAGAAGTAGCCAACCTCTCCTCTGTGCTACCTCCTCAGCTTTATCTTCATTTTCTTGTATTTTTCTTTACTTATGTAGTTAGCTTTAATGTAAGCTTGTTTCAGCTTTTCATTGTACACTGTACTGTTCCTTTGTCTTAATAAAAGATGTGTTTATTTCTTTATACATACTTTTTCTTTTCTACAACAACTATTTGGTGCATGAATATTAAATGTAAGCTTGCCCCTAATGATATTCCGAGCAGAAAAATGCCTTAACACAGATTCCTACTGGTTTAAATTCACAAATATTATCAAGTATAACAAAGGTAGTCCTCAATAAATTAAATTCTTGGAACTAACCGGGATAACCGCCGAGTGCTGCGCGATGCATGCCAGACCACTATCCGAGAGCGATAAACTCTAAATAATTCGTCCGAGAGGGTAGCCGAGTAGCGAGGGACTTTGATTGTGCTTTTGGGTAATATATTGCACCGTATCGCATCAACCCCTTTGGTACTGGGGATCCGAAGGTAGACCGGGGAATCCGTGCAATTAAGGGATTAACCCAACTGTTCACGAGGAGTTCTCTTCGGGTGGATTTTGAGGTTTATGTGCCATAGTTTTTTTTTGAAATAGTTGGTTTCCCCATAAGCTTGAGTCCGAGGACTATGCAATGCCTTGGTTCTGTCCAAAACTTAGTTTTCCTCATCCAGGTAGTTGGTTTTCCCATAGGCTTGAGTCCGAGGACTATGCAATGCCTTGGTTCTGTCAAAACCTAGTTTTCCTCATCCAGGTAGTTGGTTTCCCCAGGCTTGAGTCCGAGGACTTGCAATGCCTTTCTGTCCAAAACCTAGTTTTCCTCATCCAGGTAGTTGGTTTCCCCATAGGCTTGAGTCCGAGGACTATGCAATGCCTTGGTTCTGTCCAAAACTTAGTTTTCCTCATCCAGGTAGTTGGTTTCCCCATAGGCTTGAGTCCGAGGACTATGCAATGCCTTGGTTCTGTCCAAAACCTAGTTTTCCTCATCCAGGTAGTTGGTTTCCCCAGAGGCTTGAGTCCGAGGACTATGCAATGCCTTAGTTCTGTCCAAAACCTAGTTTTCCTCATCCAGGTAGTTGGTTTCCCTAGAGGCTTGAGTCCGAGGACTATGCAATGCCTTGGTTCTGTCCAAAACCTAGTTTTCCTCATCCAGGTAGTTGGTTTCCCCAGAGGCTTGAGTCTGAGGACTATGCAATGCCTTGGTTCTGTCCAAAACCTAGTTTTCCTCATCCAGGTAGTTGGTTTCCCAGAGGCTTGAGTCCGTGGACTATGCAATGCCTTGGTTCTGTCCAAAACCTAGTTTTCCTCATCCAGGTAGTTGGTTTCCCCAGAGGTTTGAGTCCGTGGACTATGCAATGCCTTGGTTCTGTCCAAAACCTAGTTTTCCTCATCCAGGTAGTTGGTTTCCCCAGAGGCTTGAGTCCGAGGACCATGCAATGCCTTGGTTCTGTCCAAAACCTAGTTTTCCTCATCCAGGTAGTTGGTTTCCCCAGAGGCTTGAGTCCGTGGACCATGCAATGCCTTGGTTCTGTCCAAAACCTAGTTTTCCTCATCCAGGTAGTTGGTTTCCCCAGAGGATTGAGTCCGAGGACCATGCAATGCCTTGGTTCTGTCCAAAACCTAGTTTTCTCTTCGTGTGGGATCTTGGCTTTAGGGGAGTTAGCTCCTCAGCCAAACCCCTAGAGTTTATCCATACGATTAACGCTACCAAGTGCCTAGTTTGCTCTTTACAGGGGACCTTGGCTTTAAGGGAGTTAGCTCCTCAGCCAAGCCCCTAGTCAAGAAATGTAGCCCCTAGCAGAACTTTATACTAGAACTCTATAACCAATGGTTAGAAATAACAAAGAAACTCTATCGACCCACCGCCTATGCCAACACACAAGCCTTCCCCACAGACGGCGCCAATTGTAAGGACGCGATTCGTAACGAACCGTAGCGGTGTGGGGTTCGCAAGTAAAAAGGCCCAAAACAATATCATTTGTAGAGCGTGGGTTTAAAAGGCTAGGCCTTGATCGCCAGGCGGTGGGTTTTTCGTGGTATTCGTGCGTGTTTAGGTTATCTTCACCCATGGAGTCTTTCTCCTGGAGGTGGGCTGGGAGGCTCTGGTTTTTAGCCTTTTTTCCCAACCCCTTCTTTAGGTTACTTATTTTTCCTTTTATATTTGCCTGCGTTCATTGTCCTTCGTCCACGTATAGGGTCAACCTTTCCAAGATTGATACTTGTCCCATCAGCCCATACTCAAAGTCGTTGGGAGTGATTGTAAAAGCCAAAGAATGCGACTCTGTCAGGTTCAGAGCATTGAATGGCAGTAAGAGCAGCTTTCCTTGGATATTTTAGATCTTTCTTCCAAGTTTCAGTCTTATACCGTTTTTACCCCTCTTTCAGGGGGGACTTTGGGTCTGCCGAGGACTGAACTGCCCTCGGCGGTATCCAAAGGCGATCTTGCCGATCTTGGGCCATAGCCCTCCTTGGCTTGGGCCTTCGGATTCTCCTCGGCGGTATCCATAGGCTATCTTGTCGAGCTTGGGCCATAGCCCTCTTTGGCTTGGGCCTTTGGATTCTCCCCTAGTAGATGGGCCTGGCCCATAAATCGTTTGGGCCCCACAATACTAGTTGACTGTAGCAAGTTATTAAGAATAAAATACAATATTTTATTAGGATTATATCTCTTCTTTTAATTAAAAAACTCAAATTCCCTATCTTCCTTATTATTTTAATGAGTTGTTTATATTATTTTAAATGAAGTAATAAAAAAAAAAAATAGAACATTTGATATTGGGTGTAATGTAAAGTGAGATGATAAAATAGATAAGGTAGCTTTTTAAGGTACTAAAAACTAAAATTTTTATCATCACCAACACGGTGAATGCTCTAACTTGGAAAAAAAAAAAAAAAAATCTTAGCCAGCGTAGTATTTGATGATTCTCTCTTTATCAATGGGTTGACAGGACTCGAACGTTGATCTTTGGGCTATTTCCTGTAATACAAAAGACACAGAATCAGAGGGGACCGGCCAAAAATCCTCCGATGATCAAGTTAGTTACTTGGAACTCTCTGTAACGAAGAAATGTTCTCTCAAAAGTAAAAGTGTCTGAATCCCTTACCTTTCATCGAAGAAGCCTTATATAGTGTGTGTGGAACGGTTATCTGTTTAGTAACCGTTTCCAATGTCGAGGAGTCCGGAGAATTGGGAGTAACTTCCATAACCGCTGTGGAAGTTACCTAGGTCGGACGGGCCGATGAACTCGTCCATCCATAGTAAGGATGGACGACACCTCCAGGATGATCTCGTCCATTTTTAGTGGAAGATGGACGAGATCATCTAGGAAGGCTTGACGTTCATAAATGATCAGTAGATCTCACGAGGTATTGCTCGTCCATGTATGGACGAGGTTCGCCAGTACGCTTGCAATTTTCACCGCCTATTGTAGCTTCTTTCGTTGGACGAGATATATGGACGAGTTATGGACTTGGGATTATCTATGACACCATCAGTTGCCCCCTTGTCCATGTGAGTCGTCCAAATGGTTGAACGTCCTTGGACCGGTGTAATTGGTTATTAATTATTTGCACCACGTGTCATTTTTTTATTGGCGACTGATTCCGTCGATTTATATTTCCGAGGTAGATGCCACGTGTCGCTTTCGTATTGGTTGGGTCGTTTCGATTACCCAGGTCAGCATCCTATAAATAGTGGAATGCCTCCCTTAACCCTTTTCATTCCAGAGATTTTCTTCCTTGACATCCGTCGTCTAGAGCCTCGTCTAGGAGTTCCTCTGCGTCTAGAGTCTTCTTCCGTCTAGAGCCAGGTACTCTTCTTCCCCTCGTCTTTAGGCTTTAAGTTTCTTATTAGAGATGTCTGCTGCTTCCTCATCTACTGATAGCCTTAATAAGGCTATAGACGAGTACTGTGAGGATACTAGTGAGAGGTCTAACTCTAGCAGTGCTAGTGATGAGAGTGGAGGAAGCACGGACGAGAACTACTTTTCTGGAACCCCTAGGCTCCCTATTGAGGTCGTCCAAGAACAGCTTAGGAGAGCTTCTGGCTCTCAAGCTGGTTCTTCGTCCAATCCTACGGACGAGGTAGAAACCGTCTTCAGTTGCGCTGTAGGCGTCCATTCTAAGACAGACGAACAGAGGTTAAATAGCCTTAAATCCTGGTATCAAATTCCAGACGAGTTTAACCCTAGGCTGCCCGTCCGTGGAGAGTGGTGTTGTGAGCCCCGTTTTGGTATAGGCGTCTATGAATCTTACTTCTTAGGTGGCCTTAGGTTTCCTTTAAATGCCTTCGCTAGAGAGTTATTAGTTAAGTTAGGTTTAGGTGTTTGTCAATTCAATCCTAACGCATGGAGACTAATTATCTCCATGCAAATTTTGTGGAGGGAAGTTTTTAGTGGGGACCGTCCTCTTACAGTGGACGAGTTCCTTTATTGTTATAAACCTTCTGCCATAAGTCAATCTGAAGGTTTTTATCAGTTTACTGCTAGAGGGAATGATTGTAGGTTGATCAAGTCCCTAGCTTCGTCTGATAGGAAATGGAAGACGGAGTTCATTTTCGTTTCAGGCTTCTGGGCAGGGAACCCTGTGGACGTTGGCAGGGATCCCTTTCCCCCTTACACTGGGGACCTAGGGAACCTTCGTCCAGAAGGTATGTCCCTTCCCCTTGTTTATTTTTATTCTCGCTTCTATTTGGTATATTTACAATCTCTAACCTTTGTTTGTTCATTGTGCTGTAGCTGCCAAACGTCCGTCTTTGAGCAAATTTCACCGCGACCGCGTCCACAAGGCTCGTCTACATACAGACAGGAGCTTTCGTTCTCTTGTCACGCTTAGACGTCTAGCCAAGTGGGGTTTAGGTCCTGAGCCTTCAGACGAAGCTATCGCCCACGAAGTTACTGTGCGAAAAAGTAAGTTTTTAGCTAAACCTCATTTTCTTTTTCCTCCTTTTCTTTTTCTTTTTTACGTATACATTCCTAACTTGTTCATCTCGTCTTAGGAATGTCAACAATGAAAGAGAACAGAGGGAAGGAGATTGCAGGAGAGGGGAAACGTCCTGAGGGTCAGACCCAGGATCGTCCTGAGGGTCAGACACGTCCATTGGCTGGGGACAAAAGGAAGTTCTTGCCAAAGAACATTGACTTGGAAGGGCTCCCCAGTCGTAGAGACAAAAGGGTTAAGTCAGGCTTGTCCAAGGTGGTCAAGTCCAAACCTCCCCAGTCCCAGCCTGCCGTCCAGATAGTTGATGTGGACTCGTCCACTCCAGTGGAGTCCACGCCGTCTAAGACTCCACCCAGAACTCCTTTGGCCAAGTCTACCACGCCTGGCTCGTCCCAGCCTTCTACGAACATTATTGAGAATGAAGACCTGGCTTGGGAACGTTTCCAGATAGCTGTCAAGGACGAGGATATAAACATGTGCTATAACATGGGCTTGAAGGAATTTGAGCATTCAGGCGTCCATAACCTCTTCAAGGTATGTCAGTATCTCTCATCCTTATTTGGGTAGCCACTTTTCCTTATTTAATCACTCTATGTTGCTTTGTCTATTCATAGGCCATGTCAAAGTTTATAGCAGCGTCTAGACAGGCAACAGAGTTGGACAAGACGAGAGTCTTGTTGGAGACGAGGATTCAGCAGGTGAATGCTGAGTGTAAAAAATGGGCTGGGGTTGCTGAAAAAGCTAAGGACGAGGTCAAGGAACGTAACAAGCTGATTGAGGAGCTAAGGACGGATGCAGTGGAGAAGGATACGCGCATTGATCATTTGCAGAAGATGAACGATGAATTGAATGCTCGTCTCTCCAAGGCAAAAGAGGACGCTGTGGCTGAGTTCAAGTCGTCCAAAGAATATACAGACACTTTGGATCGCAATTATGCAGCTGGTTTTGAAGATTTCAGAATGGACGCTATTGAGAACTTCCCTGAAGTTGATTTTAATGCAATCAAGCTTAACCTTGCTGCTGCCACAAGCTCTCTTCTCCAGACTGGCTCTGATGACGTCAACGTGGAAGACGACGCTAGTACCCAGCCTCAGGACGCACCAGTTGTGAATGCTCCCCCTTCTTAGGACGAGACTTTTAACCTTGATGGTTTTCTTTTTTTTTTTATTTGGTCCTTTGTTTTTGGACCTTCTTTTATGTAACAAGAATACATTATACTCGTCCATGGTTTTAGGACGGGTTTTTAAGTAGTTTCTGCTTTTCAAACTAATCAAGGGTTTTTTGGACGTAGGAAGTCCACCCTTTGAATGAATTTTTATTATCTTTGCATGGACGAGTGATTTCATTTTCATGGACGAATGTTGCTAAGCTATTTTAACTCCAACTTTAGCTCGTCCATGTCGAGATTACATATTTTTCATGTAGTCTAACTCGTCTTAGCAGGTAGTATTTTTAATTAGCTTGATTCGTCTTAGGACTTGCAAACTAATTTTACTTACCAACTTACTTATTTTGCCAACTTTTTCTCTCGTCCAGATTTTGGATTGTTTCAGTTGGCTCCGTCTCGTCTATGAGTTGGACGAGTGTGGATGTGATTTTTTCCTTAGAAAATTTAGACGTTACATCTCTGCGTCCAGAGATTTTGTTCGTCTTGGATCTTTCAACCCTCTTGAGGATTGACTTGGACGACAATATCATGGAGAAATTTCACACAACATTTAGCACATAACATAAATATTGTTTACAGACAAGGCATATGCACACTGATGCCTTTTTATTTAATAAATACATACTTCATGACTTCGTCCATAACCATAATACAACTATAATAAGTAATAAGATCATAGTTTCAAACTCCACACATAAGCAACACCAAACATAATAGTATCAAACACAAACAGCATCATACGTAGTAGTAGGGTTAATTAGACAGATAAGACCCAGTCTCGTCCATAGGTTCACTCTTACTGGTAGTACCTCCTCAGGTGCTCCACATTCCAAGGATGTTCCAGCTTTCTCCCGTCCAGGGCCTCCAGGTAGTAGGATCCTTGCCTTTTACAGTTGATAACTCTATAGGGTCCTTCCCAGTTTGGGCCCAATTTCCCATGTGCCGGGTTCTTGGTCGACAAAGAGACCTTTCTCAGGACGAGATCTCCAATGTTGAAACGCCTAGGCTTCACCATCGCGTCATACTGCTTAGCCATGAGATTCTTATACTTTGCTGCCCGGTGTTCTGCGTTTGTCCTTACCTCGTCTATTAGATCGAGGTTCAGACGAAGCTGATCTTCATTATCCTTGTCTTGATACATCATCACCCTGTGATTAGCCATATGTACTTCTGCAGGTATGACTGCATCACTTCCATAGGCTAGTTTGAAAGGAGTCTCTCCTGTAGGTGTCCTCACTGTGGTCCTATATGCCCATAAAACTCCTGGTAATTCATCTGGCCACACTCCCTTTGCCCCCTCAAGCCGAGTCTTGATGATTTTCAACAAGGATCGGTTTGCAACTTCAGCCTGGCCGTTGGCTTGGGGGTGTGCAGGCGAGGAGTAATGGTTCTGAATTCCAAAATGTAAGCAGAAGTCCTTGAAGAGTGCATTGTCAAATTGTCGTCCGTTATCAGACACCAATACCTTCGGCACTCCAAATCTGCATACGATGTTCTTCCACACGAAGTTTTTCACGTTTTGTTGTGTGATATTTGCCAACGGTTCTGCCTCCACCCATTTGGTGAAGTAATCGATGCCCACCACTAGAAACTTCATCTGCCTTACTCCCAAGGGGAAGGGACCCAAAATGTCCAGTCCCCATTGTGCGAAGGGCCACGGCGCCAACATTGGGGTGAGGTATTCTGATGGTTGCCTGGGGACGTTGCTAAATCGCTGGCACTGGTCGCAGACCTTAACATATGCTTTAGCATCAGCTTGCATGTTCGGCCAGTAGTACCCTGCACGGACGACCTTGTGGACAAGTGATCTTGCTCCCGAATGATTGCCACATGCCCCTTCATGAACTTCTCTCAGCACGTAGTCTGCTTCGTCCGGAGCTAAACATCTAAGGTAAGGTTGAGAGAAACCTCTCTTGTATAAAACTCCATTCATAAGGACGTATCTAGCTGACCTCACCCTCACCTTTCTGGCCTCGTCCTTCTCTTCTGGTAGTCGTCCGTCTTTCAAATAGGATATAATGGGAGTCATCCAATTTTCTCTGTTATCAACCTGCTGTACTTCCTGGGCATCTATACTTGGCACATATTGAACTTCATCTGACTTCTCTAATGATTCATCTGCTGAGGCCTCCTTCGCTATAGTATCAGCTTCCACGTTCTCCTCCCTCGGGATTTGAACGAAGTCAGCTTTTTCAAACCTTTTCACAAGGCGCATCACCCTACCAAGATACTTCTTCATTCGTTCTTCCTTCGCCTCATACGCCCCATTCACTTGCCCCATGATCAGTCGGGAATCCCCCATGACACATATGGACTTTGCTTCCACGGACTTTGCCAATTCTAGCCTTTTGAGGAGGGCTTCATATTCGACTTCATTGTTTGTCGCTTGGTACTGTAGACGGACTTTATGTTTCAGTTTATCTCCCTCTGGGGACTGCAGGACCACACCAATTCCTCCTGCATGCCGTGTGGACGAACCATCCACATGGACGATCCATCTCTTACTGTCCTCTGTCTCGTTATGACTTGGGGTAAACTCCGCAATAAAATCTGCTAGGGCTTGAGCTTTAATGGCATGCCTTGGTAGATACCTGATATCGAACTCACTTAGCTCCACAGCCCACTGGATTAATCGTCCTGCAGCTTCCGGCCTATTCATTGCCTTTTTGAGAGGATGATCTGTCATAACATTAATGACATGTGCTTGGAAATAATGCCTCAGCTTCCGTGATGCTGTGATTAGTGCGAAGGCCAACTTCTCCATTTGCGGATACCGTCCTTCCGCTCCTTTCAATGCCTTGCTTGTATAGTACACAGGTCTTTGCACTTTATCTTCCTCTCTTATCAATGCCGAGCTCACGGCATGCGGGGTTACTGCTAGGTACAAATATAGTTCCTCTCCTTCCACTGATGGACTCAACAGCGGTGCCATTGTAAGGTATACCTTCAAATCTTCAAAAGCTCTCTGACACTCGTAGGTCCATTCGAATGCTTTTTTGAGAACCTTAAAAAATGGCAAACATTTATCAGTAGCTTTAGAGACAAACCTGTTAAGCGCAGCGACTCGTCCAGTGAGGGATTGGATTTCCTTTGTATTTTGCGGTGGCTTCATGTCCAATATTGCTTGAATTTTATCTGGATTCGCTTCAATTCCCCTGTGGGATACCATAAAGCCAAGGAATTTCCCTGATGATACTCCAAAGGCACATTTGCTAGGATTTAGCTTCATGTGATACTGCCTTAATGTCTCGAATGTCTCCTGCAGGTCGTCTAGATGTCTTCCTTCGTCTTGACTTTTCACCAGCATGTCATCTACGTAGACTTCCACATTCCGCCCAATCTGTGGACGAAACATGTGGTTGACCAACCTCTGATATGTCGCCCCTGCATTCTTTAAGCCAAATGGCATCACCTTATAGCAGAATAAGCCTTGACTGGTTACAAAAGATGTCTTCTCTTGGTCAGCCTCGTCCATTCTTATCTGATTGTATCCTGAAAAGGCATCCATGAAGCTAAGCAATTTGTGTCCTGCAGTTGAGTCTACTAACTGGTCAATGCGCGGTAGCGGGTAGCTATCCTTGGGGCAAGCCTTGTTCAGATCAGTGAAGTCCACGCACATTCTCCACTTGCCATTCGCTTTTTTGACCATTACTACATTGGCCAACCAATCCGGGTAATACACTTCCCGAATGAACTTTGCTACCATCAGCTTCTGGACCTCGTCCTTGATTGCACTATCTCTCTCAGGGGCAAACACCCTCTTCTTTTGCCGCACAGGCTTAGAGGAAGGACATACATTCAAACGGTGGGTAATGACACTAGGGTCTATACCCGGCATATCCTCGTGACTCCACGCGAACACATCGATGTTTTTCTTCAAAAATTGGACGAGGTCCTTTTTAATCTTCTCTTCTAAATCTGCTCCAACCCTGGTACACCTCTCAGGGTTAACTTCATCCAAGGAAATATCTTCCAATACTTCAGTAGGCTCTGCTACAACCTTCTTTTCTTCAATATTCATTGCTTGAACTTGTTCATCCATGGCCAGCATGGCCAAGTAACATTCTCTTGCTGCCAGTTGGTCACCTTGTACCTGTCCTACCCCGTGTTCTGTTGGAAACTTGACTGATAAATGGTAAGTGGAGGTAACAGCTTTCCAGCTATTCAAAGTTGGTCTCCCAATGATGGCATTGTAGGAGGATGGACAATCTACCACAAGGAAGTTGACGTCCTTGGTAATTTGTCGTGGATATGCCCCCACTACCACGGATAAGGAAATGGTACCCACTGGTTGCACCTTCATCCCACCAAAACCTACTAGGGGGAGTTCACTGGACGGAGCTGGTCTCGTCCTAGTCTCATCTGCTGAAAAACTGGATAGTATAAAATGTCTGCTGAGCTTCCATTGTCCACAAGCACTCTTCTGGTTGTGTAGTTTGCAATTAGTAGGGAGATGACGAGGGCATCATCATGAGGGTGATGAATTCTGTCAGCATCCTCGTCCGTGAAAGTGATTGCCTGCTCGTCCATAGACCTTTCTCTCGGTGATCGTCCGGTAAGCTGGACGCTCTGTACTACCTTCAAGTATGCTTTCTTGGACTTGGACGACTGGCCAGTTGAACTTCCCCCAATGATGACTCTTATCTCCCCGAGTGGTGGTCGCGATGAATCTTCCATCTTTCCCTTCTATTTCTCGTCCCTCTGGTCTCGTCCAAGGAAACCCCTCAACTTCCCTTACCTTATGAGATTTTCAATTTGTTGCTTCAAGTCAAAACACTCGTCCGTGCTATGACCATGATCCCTATGAAAGCGACAGTACTTGTTCCTGTTGCGCTTGTTGGGATCACCCTTCAGTTTCTCTGGCCACTTCAGCGAAGGATCATCCTTGATTTGCATAAGGACTTGCTCAAGTGGGGTGTTTAAAGGGGTATACTGCTGGTTCCGTACTGGAGGGCCTGGCTTCTTACTTTCTCGATCTCTCCTTTCCTCCGTCCGTCCTTTCTTTGGACGGGTGCCTTGCTCGTGATGACGACTGGGATTTGCATCCATTCTCTCGGACCTCTTCCTCTTCTTAGCGATGATTGCATCTTCTGCATTCATAAAATTCTGAGCCGAATGGACGAGTTCGGCCATGGACTGGGGCTCTTTTTCATAGAGCTTGTGTATAAACAGATCCGAATTCACCCCGTTGTGGAAGGCTGCCAGTAGAAGCTTATCATCTGCTTCATCCACACTGAGAGCTTCTCTGTTAAAACGGGTGATAAATGACCGAAGGCTCTCGTTCTCTCCCTGCTCTATTGTCAACAAACTGGACGAGGAACGCTTGTGCCTTTGTCCTCCAATGAAATTGTTAACAAACAACTTACTCAACTCTTCAAAAGAACTCACCGAATTTGGAGGTATTTTGCTAAACCAAACTCGCGCTGAACCCTTAAGGGTGGTAGGGAAGGCTCTACACATTATCTCATCAGGCACCCCTTGAAGATGCATGGTGGTCTTGAAAGTGACTATGTGATCAAACGGGTCACGTGTTCCATCATATGAATCCAGTGAAGGCAACTTGAACTTTGATGGTAGGGGGTGACCATTGATGGAAGCCGTAAAGGGAGAATCAGTCATGTGAACCAAATCTTCTATCGGATTCGCCCTTTTCATACTTTCCTTCATCTCCTCCATAACTCTCTTCATTTGGTCCATTTCTTCCTTCAAGTGTGGTACCGTTCGTGAAGTGGTGTCTCTAAACTGGCTTCCAATTTCGGTATTGTCTCTTCCGCCATGACTCTCTGTTTGTCCACCTTCACGTTCTTCATGTGTTTGCCTCCTCATATTAATCTCCATTCGTAATTCTTGGTTTTGGCGAGTCAACTCCGCCATAGCGTCTGCCATTGATTGTGCATGTTGGGCAGATGACTGCATGACTGGTGCAGACTGGCGATCACGATGCGGGTTGCTGCTTCCCTGATGGCCTGGGCTAGTAGCCCTTGATCTAGTCCGAACCATCAAACCCTTTGTCACGGAGAAGTAAATTGCGAAACAATTCCTTCCCACAGACGGCGCCAACTGATGATTCTCTCTTTATCAATGGGTTGACAGGACTCGAACGTTGATCTTTGGGCTATTTCCTGTAATACAAAAGACACAGAATCAGAGGGGACCGGTGGGGACCGGCCAAAAATCCTCCGATGATCAAGTTAGTTACTTGGAACTCTCTGTAACGAAGAAATGTTCTCTCAAAAGTAAAAGTGTCTGAATCCCTTACCTTTCATCGAAGAAGCCTTATATAGTGTGTGTGGAACGGTTATCTGTTTAGTAACCGTTCCCAATGTCGAGGAGTCCGGAGAATTGGGAGTAACTTCCATAACCGTTGTGGAAGTTACCTAGGTCGGACGGGCCGATGAACTCGTCCATCCATAGTAAGGATGGACGACACCTCCAGGATGATCTCGTCCATTTTTAGTGGAAGATGGACGAGATCATCTAGGAAGGCTTGACGTTCATAAATGATCAGTAGATCTCACGAGGTATTGCTCGTCCATGTATGGACGAGGTTCGCCAGTACGCTTGCAATTTTCACCGCCTATTGTAGCTTCTTTCGTTGGACGAGATATATGGACGAGTTATGGACTTGGGATTATCTATGACACCATCAGTATTAAAAAAAACATTATTTTGTTTTTGTTTTTATCTTTGTTGGTAAATGATTGCTTCTTAATGTATTTAGAAATAACAATTTTGCATATTTACAATTTTTTTAATACTATATGGATATTTGTTTGGAGGTTTTTTTTTTTTTTTTTAATACTTTGTCCCTCACTAACTAAAATCTTAGGTCTGTCCCAAATATATATATATATATATATATATATATATATATATATATTAGGATACACGAAAATCAATAGGTTGGAATGCTTTGAGCTATGGTGATGGTTGTAGGTCCTGAAAATAAAGAAAGAACTGTCAAGGGTGACCAGTGTAACCCGACCAAAGACCCTCTGATGGTTAAGTCAGTTTTCTCTTTAGAATACAAGGATGGAAAATAGTAAATGGTTGAAATCGTTGAACTTACCTTAGGTGAATGAGACTTACTCCTTTTATAAAGAGTTTGAAGTGAGTCTACTTGTTTGGGTCCACTACCATCATGGGTGATATGTGTGGTTAATGGAGAAAGTAGGGTACATGGAGTGGATTACGGGAAATTCCCTCCACATTTTAGGAGTGTATATCATGGTTGGATTATATGAAGCCCTTTGAGAAGTTCACCTAAGAATGTTAGGAGAAGAAAAATTAGTCCTTAGGAAAGGTGGCATTGCTTAACGCAAGAGGAAAGTTCGCACCAACTCCTGGAGGACCATATCCTAGTTGACATTGATGGAAGAGAGTTCCAAATTTCGGCAATTTAAATCGATGCTATACTTTGTGTCATCCCTATGAAATTAATTAAATATTTCGAATCAGGAGATCAAAAAAAAAAAAAAACAAAAATATTATTATTATTATTATTTTTTGTTTTTTACAAAAACCTTACCCCATTACCCAAAATCCACAAAGATGCACAACAAAAAGTACAACAGAAAAAGAAATGCACCAAAATATCAGAAAAAAAAAAAAAGTTCATCCAAAAAAAGATTCGGGCATGGCTTTAGAGTTTAGAGAGATTTGATAGTGGACTTCTTTTCCTTCCTACTACTCCATTAAATTCATTAAGACACACCAATAGCATTCCTCTAAACTCTCTGCAAACTCAGTTCTTCTGACAAGCCAATACAATTTCTCTAACTCTCTGCAACACACTTCTTCTTGTATTTGGTTCTTTATATGTGGTGCCATGTGCCAAACTTTGTCTCTTTCAACAGAGAGATTAAAGGGAGAGTTTTTGGGTATGATTGATTCAAACATTATTACCTTTCTCTTACTCAAGTTGGGAAACTCGTTTGTTTCTGGTTGATTTCTCCCCAGTGTTTTGCGTGTCAGGAGAAAGGGGAAAAAAAAGAAAAAAGAAAAAAAGATAAAGAGTTTCAGCGTATTTACCCAGTTGACTGAAATTTAAAGGAAAATGTTTGGTTGCTGGAAAACGTTTTCCGGAAAAGGAAAATGTATTCGGGTGTTTGGCTGTCTCGAAAATCGTTTTACGGAAAATCAATTCCGGTGTTTGATTCGTCCAAATATTTTACGGAAATCGTTTTACGGAAAATTAATTCCGGTGTTTGGTTCGTCCAAATATTTTACGGAAAATACTTTACGGAAAACGTTTTCCCATGTTTAGTTCGGAAAATACTTTACGGAAAATAGTTTGGATCATTTTACGGAAAATGATCTAGAATCTGACCCAAAAAATCGTCCATCCATGAATGAAGTTTTGGAGGAATTGGAGAAGATCAATGCTATTAAGGAAAAAGTAGCTGAGCCGAAGCATAATCCTAAGCCCAATAAACGCAAAGAAGATAGGCACCAACACCACCAAAACCATGGTGTTAATCGAGCTGGAGCTAGAGCTTAAAAATAACTAGTTTGAAGCTATATTTTGCTCTTATAGATAAAATTCAAGAACCTGCATTCCCTATACATATCTGTAACAATACAAAAATTATGGTCATTTGGTTCAACATCAAACATAATCATTCGAATATACCCATAATATTTATATAAAAACAGCCACATCAATCGTTCACCATTGGCATTACACCTCAATGGCATATAAAAATGATACTTATTTGTGGTATCTGAACAGTACAAATACATAATTTGGGCAATTGTATCGTCCCAATAATACAAAAGAGTACATATATAATACATTGATAGGTCAATATTAATACTACAACAAAAGTTAATTCCTAAATCTACCATCACAGTCAACATGAAATAAGCAAATCAAATTTGTGAGAAAAAATAACCATCTAACCACAGCTTCCTCAACCTAGCATTCTTGGCTAAAAATCCACGTGCCGTCTTCTCATTCTCACAAAGATGATCGAAGGCAGTAACGAGCATATCTTCGCTATATCCATCCGTCATCATAGCCATTACCTCATTATACAAAGTTGTATAATCTACCGGACCCCGATTAATTTCTTTCAGAGCGACAGCTATTTCCTTCAGTTGATCAGACAGATCAGTCAACACACTATCATCAGCATTAGAAGCTGCACGCCCTCTTTTGCGGGACTTGGAAATTCCCGACCCAGTGGTGGATGATTCATTTGCATTCTTCCCCTTTTCAACCACACATTCCTTCACATTATCTGCAACAAACTCTGCACTATCCCCATTATCTGGCTCATTTTCGATATCCACTCCGGACTTAGCAAAGCCACCTGTGGCTGTGTCCTTTCCCACCACAATCGCTAATTCATCGTAAAACTCAATTTTTTTGTTCAGATACTCGGCATGCTTCCGATGTGCCTGTAAGGGAGAAAAGAACGTATATAACAATGCAATAATAACTTCACTCATAAATTCAATATAAAAGACTATGCAATAACAATTAAAGCAAATACTCCATACTTTTTCCTACATTTTCTCAGTAATCAAACAAGTAATGCAAAAAAACTCTCAAATAAGGATGAAACAAGTAAATACATTATGTTACTATTATGCACACTTCACTGCTAAGAGAGCCCAATTAAAAAAAAAAAAAGAAAAAAAACACAACAGCAAGCACAAATCTTTTGGTTAAAACCTTTGTTTTCTTTCATTCACTTCTTCCTAGCAACCAAATAGAAAGATCAAAGAAAACAGTGGGTCCTTAATTTCCTATTATTCCCAAGTCATAGCTGAAAAAAAACCCATTAAAAAATTCACCTTAAAAAGAAAGTATCAATCTTTTCTTTACTTTCCCAACATTTTATTAGCAACCAAACCGAGAACCAAAGAAAATTGTAGCTTAGACACATATACACATATAGATAGATGAAAACGCATAGATATGTATAGATATAATACATAGGTAAGGTGACATGAAAGTTATGTTTGGAAAACCTTATAAAAGCAATGGAATTCTTAAAAGAATGACACTATAAATTTCATATAAAAGGCAAAAACATATATTATTATCTATATTAAGAAAATATAGTTGGAAGCCATACCATAACTTCTTCTTGGTATGTTTTAGCGTCACAAGTTATCATTTTCAGATTTTCGTCCCAACCGAATCCACTCTTCTTTCTAAGCTCTTGAATAGTTGCCCACATGGACCTTAGAGTTCGCATCCGGTTCTCCACAAATACAGGGTGGCACTCAACCCCAAAATGGGCTGTTATCTCCTTCGCTACAAGAGCAAAGGAGCCGGCCCTAAAAGTATTAGAGGGCTTATTGCCCTTTCCAGCCTCCTCTGTAAGTATCTTTAGCATCATCTCATGCATAGGTGGCAGCCACCTAAATTGCTTGCTGCCGCTAACTTTTTCTTTGCCCTTTGACATTACTACATATGAAAATAGTATAGTGAGAGTAGCATTTAGTAATTACGCTCGAAACATGAATAACAAATTAAACACACATACAACCACGCTTATGAATGTGCACAACAGAATGGAACATGCTAACTATGGAAATGACAATGTAATACCATCAAATAACAATGTAATGCTAAAAATACTTTTTCATTACATCACCAAAAGTCTATATTACATACATTGTCTTTACAAAAAAACAAAAAGAAAAAACACATTACAATCATAGAAATCTAAATAAAGTACTACTCTCCACTCCTGATATAATCAGACCACATGGCTTGGCATATCTCATCTCTCTTAGCATTCCATGATCTACTATCTTGGACGGACTCCCGATGGGATTGTGTTTTTTGTTGGTGGTCACTAAGCTCTACTTGGTTCATTGCATCTTCCATAATATGGTCATTTGGTTCAACCCCCATAATGTGATTATGAACCACACAACACGCTAACACTACTTTCACTTGGGTTGGGCAAGACCAATATGGTTCTGCATCCAACATTCGAAAACGTTTTTTCACCACTCCAAACCCTCGCTCAATGGTAGTTCTCAATGAAGAGTGTCGGAGGTTGAACAATTCTTGCGCATTCTCAAGAGGACGATCACTAAACTCTTTCAAGTGATATCGTACACTCCGATACGGTGACAATATTCCATTTTTATTACCATACCCAGCATCACCAAGATAAAATTTACCTACATATATTAAAAAAAAAAAAACCAAATCACTACTATGTTTAGGAAAACACATAATATTTATTAAACTAACAAACCAAAAGGGTGAAGTAATCGTGTAATACCATTGGGAATTGAAAATCCCCCTGGCCTAGCAAATGCATCATTTAATACACGTGAATCATGTGCACTGCCTTCCCATCCAACCAACACATAGGTGAACTTTAAGTCAAAACTAATGGCAGCTAACACATTTTGCGTGGTTCCATCTTTGCGACCACGAAATCTTCCTTGTATTTCAGGTGGCACAGATGCACGAACATGTGTACCATCTATTGCTCCAACACAATCCTAATTTTCGACAAACATAATGGTTTAAAATTACATAAATCTTCACAATTTACAAAAACACACAAGTCGCAATATTTACCTTAAAATATGGGTAGAACTTTCTGCTATTCCTTATCTCTGGAGGTGTATCTTCGCTACGCAGTCTTATTAGAGCTCTATATAATTTCAGGACCCCCCTAAGGACAACCTTGAAGTATCTATGAACAGTCTCAGTTGATCTATAGATCCGACTACCCATTACACGAAACCTCACATTATGACCAATAATGTGCAAGAAAATGAACACTTGCTCCGTAACAGACATGTGAACAGTCGGACGTACGTGCTCCCCCTCAGTGAGGGTGTGACATAAGTGGTGGAAAGCTATAGGCTTCATCCTAAGTTGATTCACACAATGTCTCTCACTTCCATGCAAAACACTATTTATGTATTCCTCTCTCTCGGCGGCATGGTTAACATAAGGCGCCCTAGGTAGTTCTCTACGTCTACGTCGTAATTTCTTTAACAATGCAACCCCCACAAGGAGGACAGATGCAACTCAGGCAAGAATTGTGGCTTTGGTTTTTTTCTTCATCTAACAAAATCACAAACATTGTAGTCTAAGAGGTATGTAAACAAGTATGCTATTGATTACACCATAAATAAAATCAGCCACAAACATATAACATCCAAACCATCACATTGCATTCTATTTACACTATAACAATACCATCACATTGATAACTGCACATTGATATAGCACAATACCATCACATTACATTCTATTTATAATCACCTATATACCCAAAGCACCTTCAATGAAGGTTTAAACACACACATATTGGTCTGCAAGAACATAATAACACCAAGCATGGGTGAAGCCCCAAAATTTCTACACATAACCCAACTAACCAAATTCTAATAAAAATCACAGCAAAAACCAATCATGCATAACCAGTCAAGCCCCAAAATTCTAAAAAAAAAATTCAGACCACAAACCAATTGGGAATAACCTGCAATCAGAAAAGCCCCAAAATTGATATATGCATCACCCATAAATACACAGTTTCATAAACAATGGATAATTAAAAAAATTGATAAATAACCTGCAATCAAAAAAGCCCCAAAATTTCATATGCATAATCCACAAATACACAGTTTAATCGACAATGGATAATTGAAAAAATTAATAAATAACCTGCAATCAGAAAAGTCCCAAAATTTTGATATACATTACCCACAAATACACAGTTATAAACAATGTATAATACAAAAATTAATAAATAAAAACATGTAAATAATTATATAAATATTTATATAAATAAACAACTAAATAAATATATACATATATATATATATATTTCAGAGATCGGATCGGGAGGATGGGCTGGACCGGTGAGGTGAGTGGATCGGACGTGTGGGTCGGAGGTGAGTGAGTGTGTGGCGGATCGGTGTGAGTTTGAGCTGTCACTCACCGTGGGTCTGCAGCGTTTGGCGCGGTGGTCGTCTGGCAGAGCTCGGTGTGACCGGTGTGAGGTAGATCGGTGTCGGTTCGTGGATCGTTGGCTCTCGTTCTTTCTGTGTTTGGTTGGCCGGATCGGAGCTCTGGGTGGCTGGATCGATCGGGGTTTGTGGATCGTTGGCTCTCGTTCTTTCTCTCGCTCGTTGGCCGGATCGGAGCTCTGGGTGGCTGGATCGATCGGAGCTCTCGCACTTGATCTCGCTCGTTGGCTTCGATCTCGTTCGTTGGCTTGATCTATTCCGCACTTGATCTCGCTCGTTCGCTGTTGTGTTCTTCAATTGTTTTTTTTTTTGTTCTTTCTCTCTCGCTCTCGTGTTGTGTTTTCTGTTTTTTCTCTCCCTCTCTCTGCGTTTTGCAAGACCCGGAAATGAATTGAAGTGAAAATGAAGGCAGAAATTCATTTCCGTGGTCAAAGTGAAAATTTCGGTCAACAGGAAATCATTTTCCGGAAAATAATGTTTTCCGTGACAGCCAAACGCATGCATTTTCCGGAAATTGATTTCTGAAATTGGTTTGAAGCCGATTCAAACGCAGCCTTAAGCATCAGTATATAATTTATTGTACCTTTGTTATATATATTAACTTTTTTTTTTTGAAAAGAAGTTATATTTATATAAACTTCTTATCAATGATCTTAAGTATATTATTTTATTTTATTTTTTGGTTATCGATGCTTCAATATAAAAGAAACTATAGAACAAGAAGTCATTTGGAGGATAAAAAAAAAATTAAAGTAATTTATTATTTTTTTGGTAGAAAAATTAAATAATTATGAACTGCTTAATTAAATTAATTAGTGGATGTATTATTCATAGTCATATGTTTACATTTCACCAAAGCCGTTATGCATGTCACATGCTGTTAAAAAAAAAAATTATGGGTGTCACATGGAAAAAAAATAATAACTATTTGGTATCTAGATTTTTATTAAATTTTTAGTAAGCTGGACCACGTCCTCTACCATTTGAGAAGAAAGCAATTTTTTTTTTTTTTTTTTTTTTTTTGTGTGTGGGAATAAAGCAATATAAATAGAACTTTATAGTTTGTCTAATAGAACTTTATAGTTTGTCTAAATGCAATATAAATAGGATTTATAGCCAGCCATCAAGAAGATAATCTTTCCTTTCTTTTCTCTTCCCAAACACAGAACGTGTAATTGTCATCAAATTTCCACTAAAGAACTTAAGAACTTATCTAAAAATAAAAAGTTTCCACTAAAGCAAGTAAAGACTACATCAAAAAGATTTTAAAAAGGAAAAAAAATTTAATAGATATTTGGTATCTAGATTTTTAATAAATATTTAGTAAGATGGATCACGTACTCTACCATTTGAGAAGAAAGCAATATATATATATATATATATATATATTTTCTTTTTCTGATCAAGAATAAATATGAATAGAACTTTACTCATCTCCAAGAGAAAAATAATAGAACTTTATAATTTGTCAAAATGCAATATAAATAGGACTTTATAGCTGGTAAAGTAAAAAAATAAAAAATAAAAAATAAAAAAATAAAATTACAGTTGGGCCACCAAGAAGATAATCCTTCCTTTCTTGTCTTTTCTCGAACACTGAATGTGCAATTGTCATCAGATTTCCCACTAAAGGACTTATCTAAAAAATAAAAAGTTCCCACTAAAGCAAGTAAAGACTACATCAAAAAGATTTTAAAAAAGGACAATAAAGTGGAAGCAAAACTTTATACAGGTTTCTAGCAATTTACCCTTCTTTTTCACCTTTTTTTTTTTTTTATTTATAATTTTTTTAACAAAATAGAAATTCTACCTTATCCTAATTTAGGTGTATAAGTGTGTAAATTTCTCTTTGGAAGACTTGAACTCCGGTCCTTTCCTTCCTTCTCCCCACAAAAACTTTGTATTTGTAAAGTTACCACCAAAGGTGCACTGTGGTAAGATCATCCTCTTAATTACTTGCATAAGTCAAGCTTAAAGAAACCAAAAAAACAAAGTCAAGAATAAATGCATTCACCACTACGCATCTTAGCGTGATAGTCACTTCATAAGTATAAGTGTTTGTGAGATGTGAGGGGTAAGGGTTGGAGTTCAAGTCTCAAGAAAGGAACTTCGCACATATATACACTTATATTATGTTAGAGTGAAATTCTATCTTAGATAAAAAAAGAACAAAAAGAAAAAAAAAAATAGAGAAGAAGAACAAATTCATTCAATAATAACCATTAGTGGTAGTAACGGTATGAGAAAAGGTTGGAATCATATTTGAGAGCATTTCCTAAGCACAAAAACAAATAGTACAAAATAAGAAGTTGTTCTATTAATTAGACCTGTATCCAGACGCTTTGTTTCAAGAAGTTTTAAAGCTTTACAGAAACCAATTGCTACAATTCTTCAAACTGTAAGTTACTACTCGTCTTGCATACATCCATGTTTTTATTTCTCCTTGAAATAAAATATCCACAACAAATTGTTTTCCCTCTTCTCCAATATATTTTCCTTCTAATTTTTTACTTCAGTTTTATATTTTAACGGAATGCACTTTTTATATAAATCGTGGTTCTAAGATATATTAGGACATGGTACGATTATTCGTTGGAAACAGATGATGGGGTTGAGAGTCGGTGAAAGGGAGGGAGGGAGTTTTGAGTTCTAGGTTTATGTGTGGGCTTCAGCTTGGTGTGGGTTGGGTCTAGTGGTCAGTGGGTTATGTGATTTGGACTAGATAAGGGTCTGAGCTTTGGAATGTGCTAATGTTGTGTGTCGGCAATGTATGTTAGCTTGGTACATTCCTTAATGTACCCTCTCTTTTTTCTTCTTCTTCTTTTTTATTTTATTTTATTTTATTTTTTGCCAGCATATTTCTGATGGCTTCCATAATCACTCAAAAAGACTCATCTTCCTCATCATTTTCATCTTCAACCCCACAATGGAAATATGATGTCTTTCTCAGTTTTAGAGGTGAAGATACCCGCAATGGTTTTATAGACTATCTATATGCTTCCTTGAAACAAAAGGGCATTGTCACCTTTAGAGATGAAGAAAAACTTGAGAGAGGTAAATCCATTTCACCAGAGCTCTTGAAAGCAATAGAAGAATCCAAATTTGCAATTGTCATTCTCTCAAGAAACTATGCATCTTCTACATAGTACTTGGATGAACTTTCAAGAAACTATGCATCTTCTACATAGTTGTTGGATGAACTTGCAAAAATCATTGAAGGCATGAGAGAGATATGAACAACTGTTTGGCCAATTTTTTATGATGTGGATCCATCTAATGTGCGTAAGCAAATAGGAAGTTTTGCCCAAGCCTTTGCTACACATGAGGAGCATTTCAAGGATCACATAGAGAAGGTGCAAACCAAGAGAGCTACTTTGAAAGAAGTGACCAATCTTAAGGGGTGGCATTTACAGGATAGGTAATCAAATATGAAATTTTCTTTCTTTTAAATATTCAAAACATACTCTTCTTATCCTTAGTCTTGTCGTGAACCTTAGGCATACCTATATACGCGTTCATGTTTCTTTCAATTTTGATTTGATCCAATTAATTTATATTTTCATATTTCTTTCAAATATGTCTTGAGCAAAGTTAATTATTTAAATTTTTCTGGTTTCACCCAATAGAGTGGAACTTTGGATTTCAACTATCATAAGCTCACCAAATGTCATACTC
Source organism: Quercus lobata (assembly GCF_001633185.2). NCBI lineage: Eukaryota > Viridiplantae > Streptophyta > Magnoliopsida > Fagales > Fagaceae > Quercus > Quercus lobata. Next base: position 1,748,773 of record NC_044909.1, on the reverse strand, counting down.
TCTCAATTGTAGGTCTGAGTCAAAATTTATCCAAAATATTGTGGATGAGTTATGGCATGAACTGAGTTGTGCGTTCTCAGAAGATATTGAAGACCTTGTTGGAATAGAATCTCGAGTAAAGAAATTGAAGTCATATTTGGCTATAGAGTTTAACGATATTCGCATTTTAGGGGTTTGGGGGATGGGGGAATTGGTAAAACAACTCTTGCTAGAGTTGTTTCTCGTATGGTTGCTAAGAAATATGAAGGCTATTGTTTTCTTGCTAATGTTAGGGAGGTTTGTGAAAAAGATGGTTTAGTTCTATTACAACAACAACAACTAATTAGTCAAATTTTAAAAGAAAATATGAATATACAGAATGCTGATGATGGGGTGTTCGTGATCAAGAATCGATTACGTCATAAAAGAATTCTTCTAGTTTTTGATGATGTAAATCAATTAGACCAATTAAAAAGTTAAGTTACCTATATTAAAAATGATGGACTGCCTCTCCTGAATATGTAGTATGGCAACAATCCCCTCAACCAAATATAACACGGAAAAAAACATGCAAAAGTAGAGTATAATAAAACTTGATATATATTGATTTGGGCTAAGGCTAATTATATCAGGGCCGTCGGATTATATGATTCAACAATCATGGATGCTACACGAGAAAAAAAAAATTATGAAAAAATTGCGTTCGGAAAAGCCTGAGGTTATCATATATAATTGGTGATAGCAACCTATGGACTTATGATCACTACTATATTCCAAAATCCAAATAGTAAGATTTACAATAATATTAGGAAATATTATACAAACACGATCTATCAAAGTATACACGGAACACACGGCTTCACCTCCCATTTTGCATTGCCACAGATCTTGATAGACTTTTTAAATAATATCTAGTATATGTGTAGTCCCACATTGAAAATAATTCTCTAGCATATGTGTAGTCACATATTAAATAATGATAAGAATAATTAGTAGTTTATATAACATAATTGAATACATGCTCATTGAGCTTGGGTCTTTTGGATAATGGGTCAAACCAAAGGCTTAAGCCTTTTTGAATCTTATACAAAAACTTATAAATCAGTATTTATAACATGCAGAATCAATCAGAGACCGTTCCACCCAACCAACGGCAGTGTCATTGCTCGAACCAAAAGGCTCAGAGACACCATTAGGAATGAGCGGCATTGGCATAAAGGTAATATACATGCTTCAATAATGTTCTGCTTAAATACCAAAGATTTCTAAGGTTGATTTTTTCAATGAAGAACTTCTGGAATCATTGCATTTCGTTTTGGTCAGTTTTAATATCTTATAACTTAATTGGTTTTTGTTTATACTTTATATGTTAGGTGTTGTATTACATAATTTACATATAACCCAGAAATCGTCTTTATTAAGAAGGGAAGAGAGCAAGATGTCTCCTCAGTAATACAAAACCATATCAACCCCTGAAAGAGGCCACAAAAAATAAAATATAAATGAACCCCACAACCTAAGGGAACTCTTATAATAAATGAAGAATACAATAATAGTCATCATTAATCAAGAATAGGTAGGAATGTGGTGCTGCAAAAGGCAGGCTGACAAATGGGAAGATCAGTACGTTGTGAAGGTTGAAGCAACTGTTGCTGCACATATAAGGAAGAAGAGTTGAGAAATTGACAACTTGATGGAACTTCCAGCTGATGTACTACCTTCTGTTGATGGCACGGTTTTAGATCCACTTCCTACACAAGTGAACCACCAATGAACAAATTAAGAAAATAAAAAAATAAATCCAATGATGTTTCATTGATGAGTATAAATTTAATAGAACTTGTTCAATGTCACTTATTTCTTAAGGTTCTTTGTAAGGATTGAACTTTTTGAATCTAGAATTTGGTTTGTATAAGTCAAAATTTGATTGATCATGATAATTTTGCACAATTGAACAAATGATGAAGCAGTTTGTACCTGAATCCGAAGATGTTGGTGATCCTGCAGGAGAGTTGGATGGTGAAGCAGCTGCCGATATTCAAAAGTTAGCATAGATGAAAATGATGCTCGTTTATGAGAATTTTAAATCCATCCACAAGCTAAACAAGAAGTTTTGATGGGTAAATTACTAATTTTAACAGTTAAAATATGGGCTCTTACCATTACAGCTACTGAGAGGTGGGGTCTGAACATTACAAGCACCAGGCAAGGCTAGAGCCTGAGTTTGGTTGATGTTGATCCCCAATGAGGAGCTACCTCCATTAAGGACTTGGCACAAGCATTGTGGTTGTGAGCGGACTACACTAGCAAGCTGTGAGCAGCAGCCTGAAGATGGGGTTGAGGTGTTGCCAGTAATGTAGTTAAGGCATGGTGACATACTGATGATCACATTTGTACAACTCGACTGAGCCGAAGCTCCTGCCCAGAGCATAGTCACCAAGACTAGGACCAGACCCATCTCCATTTTTGTATAAGCCATCGGAATTGGATGCTCTCAAATTCAAATATAAGCTGGAAATGCCTGTGGATTTCTGTGATCTTGTAGCACTTAACTGACTTAAGTTTTGATTAGTTTGGTGGAGAAGGGGAAAGATGTATAGGTTTTTGTAGGGAAATCAATCAAGATAAAGACAAATGAATGATGGGTTATGTGGCTCAACAACTTATCCTACTTTCTAACAGGTTTCTAACGCGTGGTACTTGGCATTTGGCATGCTTAAAAGTCTGTGTTTAGACCTGGAGACTTGGAATCTTCTTCTGTAGTTTAGCTTTAGGAAGAAAATATTAATTTTTGAAGTTCGGTTATGTAGGTGACTGACTGACTTTTAATATTATTTGGCAAGGGGCTAATAAGAACTTTCAAGGATTTCAAAGCTGGAGTCTTTAGACACCTGTTTTGAGAAGAAACTAGAAAGCATAACGTGTTTACGTGTTTCTTACTCCACCTTCACTAGAATTGGCTTTATACCTCTAATCTTTGAGAATCTGAACTTATAGGGTAGATAGAAAGCAGAAATTTCCTATAGAAAAATAAAAAGGGATACATGATGTGTCATAGGTATTGAGTATTGGAGGAGTTTGATACTTCCCTGATAATGACACACCTTAATGTTTCTTTGCTTTGAGCATAAGAAAATTGACTTGGCTAAAGATTGCTATTTGTGATTGAGTGACATCTGTCTAGGGAGCATGTCAGCAACTCTATCAATTTATTTTTCCTCATAGAATTTTGTGCTTTGTTCGGTTTGCAAAAATGTTATAATAGCTTCATGGGGACCCTGACCATTATTTGGTATCATGTTCCTTCCAGACTCTAGTATGGGGCTAGCTTTGTTGTGAAAGTTGAGGGCATCACTATCTTGAAACAACCCTTTGATGCAAATGAGTTTCGAAAAAAATTTACCTCCAAAGGGAGGAAAATTCCATTTACATTAACCATTGATAAAACCATTTAATTAGTAGTTTTTAGCCACATGACTTATTTAGTTATTCATGTTGTTTTCTTTTTTCTTTCCAAATATAAGTATAATGCTTAGGTTATGTTTGGTAACAATTTCTATTTTTTATTTTCAAAAACTTGTTTTTGGGAATATAAAAAAAAAAAAAAAAACAATTTTCTTGTATTTTTGAAATCAAAAAACATGTTTGGTTAGTTGAAATTAAAAAGATAGTTTTTCAAAGAAAAAAAAAATAGAAAGTACTAAAATATGTTATTATTAGGATTTAAACTCTAATGTTAACTCATTAAATAAGACAGATTTATTGAATTATATATGTGTTTTCATTGACTTTTGAAAATTAGAAATTAAAAACAGCATTTTGCTTGTTTTTTGTTTCCTTCACACAATGAGTTTTGAAAACAGTTTTTGTTTTATGTCTATTTTAGGTTGTGAAACAAGTTTTTTAGTCTTAAAAATAGAAAATTGTTTTTGAAAATAGAAAATAAAAGGAAAAATCAATTACCAATTATACCCTTATATTTTTTTAACTTGAATTTTAAGGTAATATTTTGAATATTAATCATTTTTGTTACTTTTTTAAGGGAGTAATGTTATAACCACAAACTATTTTACAACATTTTATTGGTTTTCATCTAGACCCACCATTAATATCACTTTTTCATTTACCAATAATTATTCACTATATCAGCAGTTTGTAAATTTTTTTGTAAAATTGTTTGTATCTCTAGCATTATTTTTTTAAGGTTCATATCTCTAATTTCTAATGCCTATTTTGTTTGAATTTTTTAGCCCAAAACTAAAGAGTTTGACCTAAGTAGAACAAAATTTCATACTTTTTAACCCCAAAATTAAGAGAGAAAAAAAAGAATTTTTGAGCCAAAACTGAAAAAGACAACTTACAAAAAGATCAATTGAAGGCCTAATTAGTCCAATATGGGCCAAAGTAAATCGAGTGGATCAAATTGGACGAAATGGACTGAAGTTGACCGAACTGGGCTGAAATGGACGGAATGGACCAAAATGGGCCAAATGGTTCATTCGTTCCACTTCGGTCCATTTGTTTCATTAGGTCCACACTCGTCCTTTCCATCCACTTTAGTCCATTTAGTCCACATTAGTCTATTCAGTTCTTCTCGGTCCATTCAGTCCATTTTGGTCCTTTTTTTTCCCCAATTTTGGACTCAAAAGTTCATCATTTTTCTTAATTTTTGGGTTGAAAAGTATGAGATTTTATTTTATTTGGGTCAAAATCTTAGTTTTGGGCTAAAAATTCTATATAAAAAAAAAAAGCATTATAAATTAGCTTAAAATGATAAATATTTAAAGGGGAAATTACACTTTGTCTACTTGTAGTTTGTTCAAAAAATACTTTGCTTACTTGTGGTTTAAAAATTGGCACTTTATCTACCTGAGGTAAACTTGTCTATCCCCAATTACCCACATCTGGTAAAAATAGGGATAAATTTGTATTTTTGCTACCCTTTTATGTCTCTCTCCTCTCAAAACATAAAAAACCAAAAAAATCAAGAGAAAAGAAGATCTAAAAGTTAGGTTTTGTAAAAATTAAAACCTAACTTAAAAGGAAGAATAACTTATAGGTTTTGTGTTATCTTATAAAAATTATCCTTTTTTGAGCTTCTGAAGTTGGTATCAATTACAAGTTAGTAGGAGGGTAACAAAACTTTAAACCCAAACACTCATCATAAGACATGGGATCAGAATTTAAGTAAACCAGAACATACACTAAAAAATTTCCTTGAGAGGATTTCCTAATCTATGACCTTATAAACCAAAGTGAACCCCACTAACCTACCACCTTTGTTGGAGTTGTTGTTAAAGTAAAGACAAACCCAATCCTCCAAACACCTCTTGAACACAGCCTTAAAACACAAGATTGAAGAAAACCCAGAAAGCCAAAACATGAAAAAAGCAACATTTCGTTGCAGTGAGTGAGTCAAGGGCATCAACTAGGCAGAATGCTTAAGAGCAAAGACCCAATTGGAGTCGTTGGACAAGTCAAGCATGGACTAACTCTACCTAAAAGCAAGGAAATTTGGAAAAAGGAAACCATTGTTTAGTATTGTACATGAAGAGAAGCGTGGAACCCAAGGAGAATCAAAGAGGGTGGGTGAGGAAAAATCTGGTGCCAAAGGAAAAAAGGATTAGGTTTTAAAATAAAGAAGATGCAAAAGTTAGGTTTTAAGTTTTATAAAATCTAGTTTTTAGAGTTTTTTTTTTCTCTTGATTTTTTTTTAACTTTTTATATTTTGAGCGGAGAGAGACATAAAAAGGGTAGCAAAAATACAAATTTACCTTTATTTTTAGCAGAGATGGGTAATTGGAGACAGACAGAACTTACCTCAGGTAGGTGAAGTGTCAATTTGTAAACCATAGGTAAGCAAAGTATTTTTCGAGTAAACTACAGGTAGACAAATTTAAGTGTAATTTTTCTATATTTAAAAGATTAACTTGAAATTCAAGTTTCAATAATATAGACATTATGCGCTTATATATATTTGGAAAGAAAATAATGCTAAAATTTTAAACTTGTGTATTATTGTTGAATGCAAAATACATTATATGTTTTATCACATAAAACTTACAAAAATAGAAAATAATTTTAAATAACACATGTACTATTTAACTTACAAATTTACATTGTATTCTTATAAAATGATTATATTACATTTTCTCACACATGGTGTGAGTTTGTAACTAGATATTAATAATTTTCATGCTTTTGAAAATTGGATCATAGTCTGACTGCATTACTAAACTACATCATTTTGTTTTTCAATAATAAAAACACAATAATTTTTTTGTCATGTATCTGTTCATGTAGGTTCCGAAATTACATTTTTGTTTCTGTAATGTCAAATGGGAGGCCCCACTAGGATGCAGAAGGAGCCTATTTCTTCTTTAAATCCGTTTGGAATCTTTGGATGCTTCTTTTTGCTAAAAGCTGCTTATTGCTCAAGTATAAATGTTCCTAGAAAAAAAAAAAAAAGATTTAAAAAAATTGCATATAATCAAATAAGCTAAATTCAGAAACCATAGACAAACACACACCTGTTATAAACTATGCTTATATTCAATGATTAATATACTATAATTAGGCTGAAATATATAGGATTACATTTTTGGATTAAGCAGTGTTTCTATATATTATTATAACTCTGTAATTGGAGTCTCCTCAAAATGCTATTTCCCCAACAATATCATAGGCCTTGCTATTTCGTCTAGTTAATGAACAATATTTTGATACTCTACAATTTTAATTATCTGATCAAGTCTTTTGTCATTTTGTAGTATGTTCAAATATAATTGGGACTAATAATCCAGATGATCCTATACATTTGCTTCCAATAAAATTCAGTATTCATTGTACAAGATTCTCTCACTTTTAATAGCTTAAACAAAAGTGGTTGGTAGACAATCTGACCTCTAATTTTGGAGAGATTGACTCCTACTCAAATTTAGGACAAATCGTTTTAGTGAAGGCTAGTTACCATAACAATAAGATCTAACCTCAATGAATTTGCTTCTGATTCATGAAAAAAGAATATTTGGCTCATCATCGTGTCTAGAGCATATTAAACTATTCCATGTATAATGCCCAGTAGATTCTTTTTGGGGCACGTATTCGAGAATTATGTGAGCTTATTGCTTAGGAGACACCAATCATGGCAAGCAAAATGAATAAGAATAGGCCAAAACATAAGAAGAACAAGTTGGGTTATTATTTTACAGAGTACACCTTTCTTCTTAATATATATATATATATATATATATATATAGGGTGTACCAAGTCTTACAGTAGAGATGAACATTAAACTATTGGAAACTGGAAAGTTATACCACTCACAAATATATTAAAAAGTAGAGACTTTGGAAAACATATTGTATTAAACAGGATTACGCAGTCATTAACCTAAAGCCGAACCAAGTGTTGGAGAAGAAACACTGGGACGTATATTTGATACAACAATAATGCTAGTACTACACACTTTCACACACACTCACAATCTGTCATATAGGACAGTTAGCAAAGTGTGCGTGAAAATGTGTGGTACAAGTTTTACAAAAGAGATTACGTAAAAGCAGGTAAAACACACATGTAAGACCCCAAATTGTAGTTCGACTGTTCAAGCACCAAGAAATCCCAAAGAAAACTCAGAAGCTGCTACAAGTTGAACCATATGCAGCCAAGAAGATGAACAGGAAGATGAGCTGAAGGGGCATCTCTATGATAGCGCCATTAGAAGAATTTTCACCAGTCGTCGGAACTGTTTTAGATCCAGCTCCTGCATCCATTCACATGTAAAGATGAACATTATTGTTATGGGTTCTGGTAATGAACACTGGTATCAGAGTTTCCACTATCACAACATATTGATCCTTTAAGATAATGCGTAATTATCTTTTTGTTTAGGGAAGTGACATAGTTTCCAATGATAATGCTTTCACTTTGAAGATGTATTTATGACACTCAAATGAAAATCAAAACATCATTGAATAATATTCACATCTTTGACGCTAAAGACATCATGACCGTTTGAGTTCTATCATGGTTACTGCTAAACTTTTATATATATGCTGGAGTTGGTATTCGAATTTAAAAAAAGTCAAATTAATCAATGTAACTCTGACATTTCATTGAAGCTTCCTTTGATTGCTCAAGACTTATTAGAACTCTTCTTGCAGAAGGATGGGCAATAAAATATTTAGTTTGAAAATAACAGATTGTATTGTGATACCCCACCTTATGTGGATTGGATTGAAGGTAAACCAGTGAATCAGAATTAAACCTTTGTATATATATCATTAATTTTAAGAAAAATTTGGTTGCATATTTCAGATTGTCAAGTACCTGATGTTGATGAGCTAGTTGAAGAGTCACTAGGTGAGCCTTCTGGTGAACCAACTGGTGATGTTGTGGGTCCATTAGCAGCTGCCCCAATTTAAATTTAATCAACAACTCTATGTTATGCAGTTTGATATATCACTAAAATTGAAAATGAAATGTTAGTTTGAAATTTACCATTGCACTTGCTGACAGGTGGAGTTTGCACATTACAAGCGGCTGGGAGCCCAAGGGCAAGTGTTTGATTGATTGTAACACCCAGTGATGCACCACCACCATTAAGTACTGTGCAAAGGCATTGTGGCTGTGATTGTACAACACTAGCGAGTTGTGAGCAACATGAAGTAGATGGGGTTGAGGAGCTCCCACTGACATAGTTAAGGCATGGAGCCATGCCAATAAGCACATTGGTGCAACCTGATTGAGCAGCGGCTCTTGCCCAAAGCATGCTCACTAGGATCAAGGCTAGACCCATATCAATCCCTCTTAAGGCCATGGATAGTTGAAGATCTTTCGGTTGTGTCCCAAATGTCTAGTAGTGAAGGAAATTGTGTTGCACTTGGGTTGAAAACTCGAGGGGACTAATTTATACTCAACCTAAAAGGTTTCATTTGTATTATTTTGGGCTCATGATTTCCAATAGTGTTTTGTTTGGTAAACTAAACAGGCTATATCAGGTAAGGTTTACTATTATTATAAGAAATCTCTAATGTGTCATGTAAAGACGTTAAGACCTATGTAAATTGGTGTTGCTCTTATTGCAAGCTACGTGTCTTTATGTGTATGAAGGGCAATAAGCATCCCGGAGAAGAAAATGACCTTATATAGGATAGACATAGGCAATCAGGTCACCTAAGTTCCTAACCACGAAAGTATATACCATCTAGACTGAGTCTACAAGTTTTTATTCCGGAGTATGAAGTCTACCTCCATCTCTGTAGCCCTTTTGTTATTCATAGCTGTTGTAAAGAAGACCTCATGGGACTTGTGGAGAACTAAGTTTCATTCAATAAGCTCACATGTAGCCAATCTAAGGTCTTTGATTGGCAAAGAACAAGAAGCACTGAGACCGTTAACAATGTATGCTTTTGGCTTCAATAATTAATTATCCTATGAGTGATGCCAATGCAAGCCACCAGAGTCTAGAAGTGGAATATAAATCTCTCATACCATTTTTTGTGAATCACTTTATGTTCCACCAATCACAACTTACTATGTATATGATTTTTTTCCATTTTCAACTTCAGTTATTTTATAATTAAGGAAAGTAAAATCAATACATGGCAAGTTGTGATTTGTGGAACATAGAGTGGTATCCAAAAAATGATACAAATTATTTGTATTCCTAAAAGTGAGGCCTTAATATAACATGTTACATGTAGAAGTTTTTTATTTTTTTTTATTTATATTTTATTTTTTTAAGTCTATGGGTTTTAGATCCAATTATATTATGTTAAGGTTTCCTTAATGAATGCCCTTAAGGCATTTGTTAATGAACCTGAAAGCTTAAAAATGTGTTAAAAACATAAGAGCTGTTTAGACTCCCCAAATTAAAGTTACGGTTTGATAGATTTTACACTAACTTAATACTAAGTGCGGAATAGTGTAAATGCGAGCGGATAAACAAATAAGCTACTCTAATCCATAATCAAGACAACACAGCAGTAAAAAGGAATGTAAAAAAGTAGGGAAAAGAGATGTAAACACAAGATAACATGCTGATGTGTTATCGAAGAAGAAGCCGAAGAACTCAGCAAAAAACCTCTCCGTCGTCCTCCGGAGTGGTAATCAATCCACTAAACAATTAGTTGGGATACATGGGTTAGCAAAAGACCCTCCAAGTCTAATCTACCCGATGTACCTAAACCCTCCAAGCTCCTACTCTAACAAGACTTCTTGGAACCGTGTCTTGTCTAGCTATTCAGATCCCGCAACAAGCTCTATGTTGCATCTGCCATCCTTGGCTTCTTCTAATACTTCCTAACAGCATCAAACTATCACTTAATACTTTGAAAAGGTGTGGTAAGTGTTTGGGCTATCAACCTCTCAATAATATGGAAATGGAGAGGTAGGAGTTGAGGAAAATCCACAAGCAATTGTGTAGAGGATTGTGGGTATAACAATCTCTAACTCTCAAGGTTTATGACTAGGGTTTTCTCTTTGAAACACTCCTCAACTTTTGTGGGTAATGTGGGTATATATAGTGTGGGTATAGAAAGTGTGTATCAGATAGCACAATTTGACAAAACAGAATGTTTCACGGGTGTCTCGCAGGAAGGCTTTACTTGTAAGATACTTGCGAAACATAGCTGTCTCCATCTGTACTAACTCTTCGCATTCCAGTCATGTGCAGGACACATGTATCACTTCACGGGATGCTAGGTCATGAGCTACCTGCGAAAACGTCTTTAGTCTTTAATAGCTTGAGTCTTCAGACTCTCTCTCTATCACACAACCCTTACAATTAAATTTCACAATAAATACAGGGTACAAAAGATTGAATAAAGTTACAATCGAATTTGGCACGGAATTAAAGCCAATAAAACATATAGTTGTAAATTACAACTTTACAGAACTATTTTAGGAAAGTTGTTATACTACTTTTATGAGAAATATAAAAGACTATAAATAAAATAAAATAAAAATCAGTTGCTTTTTAATCACTATTCTTGAAATTTCTACCTATGAATCTTCTATCTAATTATATTAACCAATATTCTTATAACTTCTACCCCATTCAGTCCTTCCCTTACGTGTGAGAGTCACTATAACATTCCTATTTCATAGAAATTTGTTTCAAGTGATCAACCTACGATCAAAAAAACACTCGAGTATTTAGGCTTTGACCGAATGACTGTTTCATATTTATTGGTTTCCACACTCTTTTTACATCATGTATTAAGCGTGGAACATTGCTTGGAAAATGTGAACACCATATAAAAAAAAGGGGAATATTGTATAAAGTGGTGTACATTCATGCGTGAAACAATAATTCTCTTCTTTTTTTATTTTTTATTTATAGAGCATGGTGCCGCACGGCATGGGCCGGAACTACCTAGGGGCTGAGGGGGCCATGGCCCCCAGCCTTTGAAAAAAAAATTCCCTAGTATATATATTAACATAAAAAATTTACTTTTGGTTCTAAAAATAATATACTTGGCCCTTTCTTCCTAATAATTTACAAGCTGACCCATGAAACCAAAAATGAAAAAAAATTATCAAATTATCCATTGTCTAGTTGTCCCAAGAAAAACATTTAGCTAAACATTTGGACAATTTACAAATCTGGACGACAAGGAAAACTACAAAAAAAATCACATATTCAGATAATAATAAAAAAATCTTTGGACATTGTCTAAGTAAAATATATATATATATATATATATATATATAATCAATTATAATCCCTAGCAAAACAAATCACAAAAACTCAATAATCTTTACCCAATTTTTACCTCTAATTTGAGAGCTCTTTGTCCATCTCAAATGACTCCACCTCATAGTCACAGAGACAACTCCTATATTATTAATCACTCCATCCACACACCAATTAGTGTCACCAGCAACTTGGATCAGTTGGTATCTTTAACTCAACCCATAAAAAATTTATTTTTTTAAAGAGTTCTGCTCTTTAACGCAACCTGTGGGAATTTTTTATTTTTTTTTTGAATGATAGAATTTTATTAATTTTTAATGTTTTATTAACTTTGAGACACACTTGGCATGCATACATAAATTTAATACACGTGTGAAACAACAATTTACTGTTTTGTGCCTTACCTAAATTGCCATTAGCATGTGTGTGATTAGTCTATTGGTAATAAACTTTGTGCCTTAGCTAATTTGATGTAGTGATGAGAAAAACTTTATTATTTACACAGTTGAAGACTCAAAGTTACCGTTCATTATCTTGTGCTTATTTAACAAGTCTCTTTTTCTCTTCTCTTTTTACTACTTTTTCAAAATGAATTTTTTTAAAGGAAAAAGATCTCACATCTTTATACTACCTCAACCTTCACCCAGTAATTATAAATAAAAAATTCCTTAACCAAGACACTAATAATTGTCTCACCTTTTTTTTCGCTGAATATTAGTGCATGATGTTGATTAACCATTATTTTAGTTGTTTTATTAATGTAATACTAGACATGGATTTAACTTATAACTATAGTTTTTGCATTTTTTTTAAATCTATTTATTCATTGCATTATGAAGTTATTAGGTATAGAATTATGTGAAAAGAATAAATAGATTTTAAAATAAAATTATAATGTAGATAGAATAACGAATTGGTCTAACCTCACTTAGACCTTGAAAATATCAAGACGTGCCAATTGACTTACAAAACTCTTGATTATAAATATTTATTATTGATTTTAAATGAAGAAAAAATTCAAAAAAAAGTTAATACTAATAATGCATCATTGTTAACCTTTAGTATTAATATTCCAACTTTTTAAAATTCTTAAACAAAGAACTTTGGCCCTCCTAAGTTTGAATCTTGGTTCCGTCCCTGATGGGCCATCTCAACGCCCAATGATTTGGGCGTTGCAAAAAGGAATGACTTTTATAAATACTGAGAAGACTGGGGTCTTATTGGGCGCTATGTGTGGTCTGGGCCTACACTAGGCTCCACTTTTTATGAAGACTTGGGTTTTCAGTGGGCCGAAAAGAAAACCTAGCAACTTATGATGCAGTTTTGAACTCTCAGTGGGCCAATGCCCAATCTGTATGACTTCTTCTATTGAATTTCCATGGGCTTGAGTTACACAAAACCCACTAGAAAAAGGGCCCTAAAAATGGACTAGTGGTGTTACCCAGTTTTTGTCTCTCATCCAATGAGACTAGTATGGAATGACTAGATGCCACTCTTATCTTCTATCATTTTGTTTTGGCATCAATTTACCACTTTCATAAGAACTTGAGACAATCATAGCAGAGGACAATAGCTTTCCCTTGTTATTATTAAAATGAAGGAAAAGAAAATGCTGATATTTTATTGACCTAATCGTTCTTAAGGGTTTTCTTAAAAAAAAATGAATTCAATAGTTATAATGAGAGAAAGAGGGTTTAAATCCGGTATGTTTCCATTAAAAAACACTAAGAGATACCAGTTGAGCTCCAAAACCATGCTTAAGATTTAGGAAATGCTAATTATTATTTCGTGACTTATGGTACTTAATGATTTTTTTTTTTTTTTTTTTTTTTTTGTGTGTGTGTGTGTGTTTTTAATTTTTTTTTTAATTTTTAATTATTATTATTATTATTATTATTATTTCACTAGGCAAGTAAAATCCGAGACAATGAATTTGCTCAGGAAAATTAGGTATTGGCTGAATCATAAACAGAATTTTTACTAGATTAAATGGCCAATGATAGACTGACACAAAATGAGTGAAGGGGCGACCAGGAGAGCTGCCAGAAATGCAAAGTCAAAGTAAAAGGCTACACACAGAGCTGACACAACATTCTAGTTCCACCTACTCAAGCTACTTATAATTTCAAATAGATTAGTTATGGTAGTTGAGCTCCAAAACCAACTTCAAATCCACCTATGTAGTAGTATGTTCCCGCCACTTCTGCTTCCTGACCTGCTCTGCCTATAAATTCCCACCTTCTCATCCCTAAAACACCAAATTCACAAACCCAACTTTTCTTTGCTCTCTTAAAACCTTTAATCCCTTCCATTTCTCAAACTCCTATACTCAACATCAAGTAACATATTTCACAATGGCTTTCCCTAGTTTTGTTCCAATGTTGGCACTGATTGTGGTCTTGATTATTCCAGTTTATGGGCAAATCAATAGCCCATGCAGTGCTTCAATGATTTCTAGCTTCAGTCCTTGCATGGGTTTTGTAACAAATAGCAGTGCCAATGGTACCTCACCAACTGCTGACTGTTGCAACTCTCTTAAGTCCCTCACAAGTGGTGGCATGGGTTGTTTGTGCCTCATTCTAACTGGAAATGTTCCCTTCCAAATACCCATTAACAGGACCATGGCCATTTCTCTTCCTAGTGCTTGTAACATGGCTGGTGTCCCTGTCCAATGCAAAGGTAAAATCTTTTGTAAAACATTTCATTAGGTAGGTCTTTATAGTACTGTTCTATCAACCTATGGAGACACTAATGAAATTTTTTGTACATTTGCAGCCTCTGCTTCACCACTTCCTGCTCCAGGTACCGTTCCGATTTCCTAATTTGAACTATCACTATTTCTACTTTTTTTTTTCCCCACAACTAATTTTTCATTTTTTTTTCATATAAAAAATTTACCTAGAAAGAAAATTAAGTACAGAAAAGTTACTTTAAGAAGGTGCAATTTGAAACCAAATAACTAAACAGGCACACTTAGACTAATCCTCAGGTCTGTGTAGCTATCCCATTTTACACAAGAATAAGAAATTTACTATTTCTACATATTGTTACTGACATTTTTATAGCTCACACTTTAGAGGACTTAGTTGGCCAAGATAACTCTGCATTTTTTTCCCCTTATTGTGGGTCCATTTACATGTTGGAAATTGATTGGCAGGTCCTATCTCACTTGCGCCAACACCTCTTCCTGAAGCCTCTTCTCCTAGTCCTAAAGGTATTATGCAAATCATAATTCATAGCTATAGTAATTAGAAGACATACATATTATGGTTTGAGTTATTGGTGCTACTAATGCTTGATATTAATATAAAATAATGATAAATTATCAACTGTTTCAAAAAATTAAACTATTAATGAATAATAAATTTAATCATATAACCATAATTCTAACTAATAATTTATTTTGTTGATCAGCTTCTTCTGTCACAGAACCACCCACATCGCCTGCTCTGGCACCGGAAGCTGACACAACACCACTTTTAACACCTCCATCTACAACAAGTTCTGAAGCTCCAACTGCTACTACTGGGAGCCGTCCGGTTCTGACCCCATCTTCTGCCATGCCCTCTCACAGTCTCTCATCATCTCTTCTGCTATTTGCATTAGGACTGTTTGTTATGAGCTACTGCTAGGTCCCTGGCATACACTTTATATCGTTTGATAAGTATTAATTTTGAGTGTGGTACTATTGTTTTGGGCTTGTTTAGATTATTGACAGCCCTATTGGATATTTATTTAATTATACGAGATTGCATTCTTTGTAATATACATGTATTGGTGGAAATAAAGGTTTGGTTATGCTTTAGAAAAATTTCTTCATTATTAGAGAGGAAGGTCCAAGCTCCATAAGCCCATGTCTAGGCTTAGGTGGGCTTTTAGGCCCACAATCTAGGCCCAAATCAAGAACTTTCGCCAAACTAGTTAGCTGATCAAAAAGTATTTGCCCTGAAAAGTCTACTATTGACCCGATCACTCTCAATGCATGGGTTTTTGAATGGGGCCTCCATCCCCAGTGTGTGGGAGATGACCGATTGACACACAACTCGACATAATTGGGCCCAAGCATGAGTGCAATCTTCATTTATATAATACTTGATTAACTTACAACACTTTTTTTTTTGGAGACACATTGGCAACATAATCACTCTCAATGCTAATATTGGATAAGATATAAAAAGCCATCTCAAGGCATGGTCAAACTAGCTAGAAGATCTAATTTTGGCCATTGAACAAACTTGCACAATACAAATAACTATAGAATATTTTTACTTCAAAAAAAAAAAAAAAAACTATAGAATATTTCAAGAATACAATTAATAAATATATACTTTCCCCTCTTACATAAATATTGAATCCCATTAACTAAAATTATTATGAGAACTATTATTTAAATATGTATGCAACAAGATAAACACAACATTATATATATATATATGTGTGTGTGTGTGTGTGTGTGTGTGTGTGTGTGTGTGTGTGTGTGTGTGTGTGTGTGCACGTGCGCGTGCGCGCGTACACGCGTGCGTGAGTGTAAACACCAAGATAGATACACTTTTGATCTAACGGTAAAATTAAAGACTAAATTTGCACATACTATTTACTCATATGAACGCATGCAAATAATGCATGAAAATCGTGATTTTAAGTCATCATCTCTGAATATTTTATGCGTGTACGAACGAATTTATAAAAGTATGTACAATAAACATGACTCAGAATTAAATATATGTTTCATGTATCATGTATGCACTATTGAATTCTCTAGGTAAGACTAACCTGCCAAACCTATTTTGCAAACGCATTTCTATGGCAATGGCTTCCAAGCGCTCCCTATTGTGCACCATTTTTATCCTATTCATGCTCTTCTCTTGCTCTCCATCTCTTGCTAGCTCCTCTACCTCAACCCCTACTTTCCCAAGTACCATTTGCAACTCCACACCCCATCCATCATTCTGCAAATCCAACTTACCACCAAATAAGCTCAGCACCATTCATGACTATGGCATGTACTATCTTCACCAGTCCTTATCATTTGCAAAAGGCTTTCTTTCGCTAGTCAAATCATACCCAATAGTATTCCATTCCTCATATTCTATATCCGCCATTCATACCCTCAAAGATTGTCAGCTTTTAGCCGACTTGAACGTGGATTTCTTGTCAAAAACGTTCCAAACTATTAGCTCCACAAACAGTCTAAGTAGCATGCAAGTCGAGGATTTGCATACATTGCTTAGTGCCACTTTGACAAACCAAGAAACATGTTCTGATGGTCTTTTAGAGTTAACAACTGAATTAGACTCTAGCCTTAAAAATAGTCTCTTGGGTCCTCTCTCTAATGGAACTAAGCTGCATAGCATATCACTTGCGCTTTTTAAGCATGGTTGGGTTCCAAAGACAAACACAAAGAGTTTCCCAACAGAAAGAAACCACATTATGTTTTCCAATATGGAAAAGATTATGAATGGTCTTTTTCCTTTCAAATTGTCCGTAACTGGAAGGAGGTTGCTTCAAACAACCCTTGGAAATGTATTGGTGAGCCGAACGGTGTTTGTGAACCCAGATGGTAGTGGAGACTTCACCACTATCAATCATGCTGTGGCTGCTGCACCAGAAAATACTGATATTAGTAATGGATACTTTGTCATTTACATCGCAGCTGGAGTTTATAATGAGTATGTTTCCATTGATAATAACAAGCGCTATTTGATGATGATTGGGGAAGGTATCGGCCGGACTGTGATCTCAGGCAATCACAACAATGCGGATAATTGGACTACATTTAATTCTGCAACATTTGGTAAGCACCAATATTGGAACTCATAAATTAAATAAGGTAATATCTTATATTAACATTTAAGATTAGATCTTATAAGATAAGATCTTAGAACCCATTTTCACCTCCCTTATATGTGTGTTTGTTTGTTTCTCAAAAAAAGAAAAAAGAATAGATCTTATAAAAAACATATTTAAGATTAGATAGATGTGATAAACTCTATAATAAAAAGTCATATATTCTACGCTATAGTTATTTTAAATTTTATTAAAAATTTTGCGGAAATTAATGTTGTTGATAGGACAAAAGTTAGGCATTGTTGCTTAAGTGCAACATGTTAGTTTTTTTTAAGAAAATTTAAACATATGGTTGTATTGACTAATAAAACAAAAATCATATTGTCTTATCCCAGGGAAATTAAATTTAATGCATCTATATATTTAAATATAATTGAAGAACCTAATTAATGTACTATACTTAAGAAATTGAACTTAAACGTTACCCTTGGTGATAAACCCATCTCCCTTCCTTCGACCAATATAATTTTATGATACTACCTTTGTTATGATGATCTATAATTCTATGCACTATAATTTCTATTTCAGCTGTTGGTGGGCAAGGGTTTGTTGCTAAGGAAATATCCTTTCGTAACACTGCCGGACCAAGGAAGGCCCAAGCTGTGGCTGTACGAAATGGGGCCGACCTGTCCACATTTTATAGATGCAGTTTTGAAGGCTATCAAGACACATTATATACCCATTCTCTTAGGCAATTTTATAAAGAATGTGATATTTATGGTACAATTGATTTCATATTTGGCAATGCAGCAGTTGTGTTCCAAGATTGCAACATTTATCTACGACTTCCATTACATGGTCAATGCAATGTTATCACTGCGCAAGGCAAAACAGACCCGAATCAAAATACTGGGACTTCCATGCATCTTTGTAGCATTAGGGCGGCTGAGAATTTAGATGGAACAAAAACATACCTAGGGAGGCCATGGAAGGAGTATTCAACAACTGTTTATACGCAATCCTTTATGGATAGCCTAATTAATTCTAAAGGTTGGCTCACATGGAACGACTCAGGCTTTGCTCTGAATACATTATATTATGGGGAATATGATAACAAGGGCCTAGGATCAGTCACTAGTGCGCGAGTTACATGGCATGGTTACCATGTCATGAATAGAAAACAGGCGTATTATTTCACAGTGTGCAATTTTATACAGGGTTATAAGTGGTTGTCTGCAATACAAGGGCCTTACACTTGTGGTTTACTATAAATTGCACTTTGAGATCCTTCAATGTCTCTTCTTATTTTTATTGTAGCTGCTACTTTTCTATTATCAATTAATGTATGAGCATAATTGTGGATCATTTAAATAATATCCAATCCAAGATTTGGATAGTGAACTCTTGCAACCAAGCAACATCCATCTCTAGCTACCATATTATTATTTTTTAATTTTTTTCAGTTTTTGGTTGAGACCATGTTATATCAATAAGCCTTTCAATATTATAACAGCTTCTTTTGGGTTAAGTGATTATCAAGCAACCAACAATTCTAGAGTTAAAACGTTTTATCAATATTGTTTTCCATTCCTAAATTTTGCAAAACGTTTTACTTTAATTTTATTTCTTCCACTTGTATTTGTTAATTAGTTTATGTCTTACATGACTTAATGTAGTGTTGACATGACATCTGACTTTAATCACAAACCTAAGGGTAGGTTTGTGATAATATTAACTAGGTCCAAAACACTCTAAAACCCACAAATTTAGTTCTCAAAAGACAACTTTGTCCCTAACCTTTTAAAAAAAAAAAAAAAAAGCAATTTTTCGTTTGTCTGCGAGTTTAAATATGTTTAAAGTTTAAACTAGCATAAAGCAACTGTTAGAGATTTTGTGCTAGTCTAACATGATTTTTAGAGATTTCAATCTTTAAAAAAAATCCGCAAACTGCTAAACAGCTAAATTAGCAAATTTTCAATCCTATAATTTGCACTTTTTGAGGAACTTAAAAAAAAAAAAAAAAAAAAGCATAAAATCTCCTAGAAAATTGATTTTTATTTTTTATTTTTTATTTTTTTTTTAGAAGGGCCTTGTATGACCCAAAACAAAAGGGTATTTTTTGGAATTCTACCCTTAAAAAAAAAAAAAAAAAAAAAAAAAAACAAACAGAACTCTCCTGCCACTCAACTATATTTAAAAGCCACCACAGTATAACCTTGGTACGATGGTCAAAATTCAAATTTCCAAAAGAAAGTTTTACACCTATATATATTTAGATTAGATTAAAGTAAAATTTCTATTTTGTTTAAAAAAAAAACACTATATTTAAAAGCCAGCTCAACGGATGGTCAAACCAGCTATAGCCTATAGGATCTAAGTTGGCTACTGAACAAACTGGCACAATACGAGGTCAGACCAAAGTATATATAATGAAGAAACATATTTGAATTCCTTGCTTTCTTTTTTTCGTAGCTATATAATTTTATCTACCAAAAAGAATGTAGTACATTGTCCTTTCTTAACCCAAAAAATAAAAAAGAGAGCCTATATGATATAAATATAAAAAAGAGTGACGCTATATATTTTTATTTTGTCTTTGAGTCTAAGCATTTTCTAAAGTATTGATAACTACCAGTTTTTTTAATTCTCCCTGCTTATTATAAGTGGAAAAAGATAAATTTGAATATGGTTCTTCTTCATGAGCGAATCGGATAATACCATTGCCACTTAAATAGCTCATGAAACCTTCTATTCATGTCTTTTTCTTCCCCCTTGTTCTATTGTACTATTCCATTGTTTGATTTTAACCTTTTTTTTTTTTTTTTTTTTAAAAAGATAACTTTAAATTCAGTTTGATCTATCCGAAGTAGTTGTTCTTAATACAATTGAAACCTCGTTTTGTTTGTATAGCCTGGACGCCCTAAACTAAGAACAAGGGATACGATACATATTTTACTAGATTTCCTTGCTTCTGGTTGGTATTCAAAGAACTATAATTTTATTTTTAATAAATAATTTTGGTCATGTCTGGCACTCTGTGACATAAAGAAGTAGACTCATTTTTTTACTCTTCCAACTCAACGTTTTAAACGAGCAGCTGTTAAATATTAGTGTATTACCTCTTGTAAAACGTATAACCCTACCTTTTTGTAGACTGAAAAACCAAAAAAATCTCGTTAACATAAAGAAGTAAAGTCATTCTTCTAAATGATCAGTTATTTTATGCCTAAAACTTCTCCTTTGAAGCACTCCTTAGGATCGAAAAGTAAAAACTAGCAAGATAAAATGGTAATAAAGAATAGGCTTGTCCATGCCATTTTTTATCAATAATTGACGATTCCTCCCTCAAAAAATTGTTGCACTACTAAAGTTCAACCTAAAATACAAAATGCATGGAGATGATGCTTTTCTAACCAAGATTCCTTTCACTAAAGACTGTAACAATTGACCACTCCGATTATATTTCTAAAGAAGGCGTTTCAATTAATTTGTAATGCTCGTGCAGCATGTGCATACAAGAAATGTAGGATATTTGATTTTGTTATACAACCTTATAATCTGTAACACATTAACAGAGGATTATTATATGATTGTGAACGTTATTATATGAGTTTATATAAGATCTCACAAACAAATAATAGGGAAAAAAATAATAGAAAATAAAAGAAACACTACACCTAAAATAAGAATACTAAGGATTTATGAGAATAATATGAAAAGAAATTTCACAAAGAAATTTGGAAAATTACAACTGTAGAATAAAGGCATTATCACAAGACTCAAACCCTAAATATGCCCGAAAACCTCTGTGAATTTACAAAATTTTTTTGCATAAAGAAAAACCAAAAAGGCCAAATATATATAACAATCCCAACTTGGCAAGAGTTGTTATGGTACATAACTAAAATCAAGAAAGAAATAGGATTCCAAATCATAACCAACCATGGTTTTGAAACCTGGACCGTTCAATGAACCGTAAAAGAAAGAGATTCAAGGTTTTAAAAGTCAGACCGAGATTCAACCAAAGTTGCACCATGATAACGTCATAAATAATTTAATAATTAAATAAAATAAAAAATGTAACAAATTTATAAAAATAAACAATATTGATTTGAAAATATAGAATATTTGTTCAAAAAAATATAGAATAGTAAATCTCTTTCAAATATATTTTCACAACTTTTATATTTTAATACTTTTAGGCCAAAAAAATGTAACAAACCAAATGAAAAGAACAAAAACCTACTGCCACAATGCCATGAGCCAACAGATGTCTTGTCTCATTTTTTTTAATAAAAAAAAAAAACTTTACCCCAAATCAGGGACCTATCACTTTTTAGACTTGTGCTAGTACCACATAATTGGGTACGATTTTGTGTCACAACTCGCCACATGATGAGTTATGATTAGCAAAGATGTGTCAGTGGACCATGTGGGGACCATGGTTATGTCAGCTAGGAGAGAGTTACAAGAAAGTGATTTTCATTTTTATGGTTAAGAGGAGAAATGAAATATAAGAAACAAACGTTGGATTGAAATTTAAAATTTGAAATTGAGATGGGCTTGAACACCTGTGAAACTGGTCAAGAAATGTTGAAAACAGCTAGCTAATGAGAATGTTAACAAGAAGACCAGCATTTAGCTAATGCTATTATTGATGAGTTGAAACATTTAAATGATATTAGCATTTTTATCTTACATGTTTTGTACTTATTGGCTGGAACTACAAGGTTAACAAGGGGATCTTATAATTTGGGACTAAATAAGAATTCCCCCTTTTTATAACCCCTTCAAATTCAAATTTTAAATTTCAAACAAAACAAGAAACAAACAAAAAAATCTATAGCCACTTACGTATTTCATTTATTTAATTTTAAAAAAAAAATACTATTTCCATAGCCCCCACTCATATGTCATATCGCCCTCTTTTCAATATAACATCATACCTAACCTGTCACCACTTGCTGCTCTCTCCTCTCCCCTTTTCGTCTTCTTCTCTTTTTCACTCTCTAGGATTCTCTCTATCCCCATGGGCTCTTTACAAACACAGATTTGTCCTCCCTCCGACAGATACTAAACGACAAGAACCAGTGATAATAGAGAAAGATCCAGTGACTGTGAAGCATTTTGGCTAAACAAAATATCAGGCTCTGGTTTCTAGTAAAGAAAAACGAGATAGACCACTGCAAATTTTTTTTTTTTTCTATGTATTCGTTATCCAACCAATAAAACTATGTCCGGTCTTGCAAATCGGGAGGTTTGACTGCGGTCCAAGCAGTTCGTTGCAAATTAAAATTTTTCAATTTTATACTTCTAAAGAACTGGATTGATGACTAGTTTTTTATTACCGCGATCTGACCGGCCGGTCCGGTTTGAATTTCAAAACCATGTAGTCAACGTCAACATTTCTCACCAAAACAGCATCATTATAGTTTTTCTTTTATATACTACAAAAAAGTTAATTAACTTTTTAGTTTATATACAATTTTAAAGTCTTATTTTTTCCCCTAAGTACAACCATGCTTTAACTAGGTTTCAACAGTAAAACAATCAGCAAGAAGAGAGAAAAACTGCATCCAAATACATACGAAGAAGCATTCAAATTGAGAGTGAGCCATAGTACTCAGGCTAACTATGACTTATATTTAAATGCAAGCCACATCAAGATAAACACATTATTGGAACAATAGCATACTAAAAAAAGAAGAGTACACACAGATAAACACGCTTTTGAGCACATGATAAAATTCAATATCTCTTTCTTGTATCATATGTATGATTGTATTCTCTATATAAGACCAACCAATTGTATTCTCTATATAAGACCAACCGGCCACACCTATTTTGCATACACATTTCTATGACAATGGCTTCCAAGCTCTCCCCATTGTGCAACTTTTTTCTCCTATTAATGCTCTTCTCTTACTCTCCTTCTCTTGCTAGCTCCTCTACTTCCCCAAGTACCATTTGCAACTCCACACCCCACCCATCTTTCTGCAAATCCAACTTACCACCAAATGAGTTCAACACCATTCAAGACTATGGCTGGTACTTCATTCACCAGTCCTTATCATCAGCAAAAGACTTTCTTTCGCTAATCAAATCATACCCAATATCACATTCCTCGTATTCTAAACGTACCGTTCATGCCCTCAAAGATTGTCAGCTTTTAGCTGACTTGACCGTGGATTTCTTGTCAAAAACTTTGCAAACTATTAGCTCTACAAACAGTCTAAATAGCTTGCAAGCTGAGTATTTGCATACACTGCTTAGTGCCACTTTGACAAACCAAGAAACATGTTCTGATGGCCTACTAGAGTTAGCATCAGACTCTAGCGTTAAAAAAGGCATGTTGGGTCCTCTCTCTAATGGGACTAAGCTTCATAGCATATCGCTTGCGCTTTTTAAGCATGGTTGGGTTCCAAAGACAAAGAGAGAGAGTTTTCCAACAGAAAGAAACCATTTGTTATTTTCCAATATGGAAAATATTATTAATGGTCTTTTGCCTTTAAGAATGTCTATAACTGGAAGAAGGTTGCTTCAAACAACTCTTGGCGATGTATTGGTGAGCCAAACGGTACTTGTGAACCCAGATGGCAGTGGAGACTTCACTACTATCAATGATGCTGTAGCAGCTGCACCAGAAAATACAGATATTAGTGATGGATACTTTGTCATTTACATTTTACCTGGGGTTTATTATGAGTATGTTTCCATTGATAAGAACAAGCAATATTTGATGATGGTTGGGTACGGTATCAACCAAACTGTGATCACAGGCGATCATAACCAGAAGGATGATTTGAGTACGTTCGATTCTGCAACATTTGGTAAGCTACAATATATTGCTTTGGGTAATGTTTTTGTTTTCATATACACTAATTGCTAACCCGCGCGATGCACAGAAAAGCTACTGAAAATGAGATCAACTCTAAAATTAGAATCATTTTGCAATTAGACTACAAAATTAGGTAAAAGAATTAATTTCATGTTATAGTCTAGTTTTTTATTGGTAGCAGAATCACTTGCATGATCGAATTTGGTCTCAATGGATCAAGTGCAAATCCTTCATCTAGACATTCAAGTATTAGGATAAATGATGTGTTTTTGATAAATAAAAATTAAGATAACAAAAATTACACATATACACAGAACCAAAAAAAAAAAAATTGTTTACCAAAGAACATCATATATGTAAAATTTGCCAAAAAGATACATCACATATTAATGCATAAACATGTCTACATAACTTTTGAATAATCCAAGTACAGCAACATTAGAAGCAACCTTTAGGCTTCTTCACTATTTCAAGTGGCTCCTAAACAATGTCATATTTACTTCTCAATTCTATTCATCATTCTACAGTATAAAAGTCACAATCAACATGTATGCATCTCATAAAATCCATAAGCAAGTTTTTGTTTTTTGTTTTTTAATTTTCCTTCACCCTTCTTAGTTTGACTAAAGAGAAACCAAAGTGAATAAAAAAAGCTTATAATTTAAAACTGAAAAGTTAAAGTTTACTTCTTTATGGTGTTTCACATAGAGTAGATACAAAACCATGTCTTTTTTTATAAGAGTTCAAGTTAATTTCAAAACACAAACAGGTCTAGTTTAATATGATGTAGCAAGAACCTTTGAGAATGAAACTACAACATACTTCAAATAATGATGAAATGGCCCATTTTCGTAATCTGACTCTCTTCCCTACAAATAAAAGGACTCATAATGTTGAAAGAACTTCCTCTTCTTTTAGTGGGTAAAACAGTAAGATCAAAAGTATTGTGTAACAAATATTATCATATTAATTAAAGTGAAAATAAATTGGTTAAGCATAGATATTCAGCTGAACACAAATGTACCTACATCTTCTGCATCATCAAGAATCAATATAGCACTATCTTGGCCAAGCAAGATATCAAGACCCTTTTGATGTTCTTGGGTGCCATGCTTACGTGAAATCACTTTAGCACTTAAGTACTCTCCTAGAGGATCAAGTAGCTTAGCCATTTACATTGCATAGTGCCGATAGGCGACCACTCATTGTATAAATGTACATCTCAAACATTTCACTTTCTTCTTTTAAAAATGTGTGAATAAAGGGCCTTAGCTTCGTCATCATATATGTTTTTTTGATAGGTAGCTTCGTCTTCATATCAATTTGCGTAAATTTGACCATGAAGAGGCTACCTTTCGTGACACATGTCCATTTCATAATTTTTGAATACCATTAGGCTACAAGCACATCAAGTCACTCAAATGGCCAAAATGTCAAAGAAAAAACAATGCAATCAAAGCCTTTTTAAAAAGAATAAATACACATCTGCGGCAGAGCAGATATAGTGAAATTAAAAGCCAACTTGATAATCAATCAAATTGATAAGAGAGCCTCTATTTAGTTTCCAAGTTATAGGGATTTTCCCCCAATAACTACCAAACCTTTCCTACCTACAGTTCGCCTCATGCATTATGGAACAAAAAAATCTCATAGTGAAGGATCAAGTAGCTTAGCCATTTACATTGCATAGTGCCGATAGGTGATCACTCATTGTATAAATGTACATCTCAAACATTTCACTTTCTTCTTTTAAAAATGTGTGAATAAAGGGCCTTAGCTTTGTCATCATATATGTTTTTTTGATAAGTGGCTTCGTCTTCATATCAATTTGCATAAATTTCACCATGAAGAGGCTATCTTTCGTGACACATGTCCATTTCATAATTTTTGAATACCATTAGGCTACAAGCACATCAAGTCACTCAAATGGCCAAAATGTCAAAGAAAAAACAATGCAATCAAAGCCTTTTTAAAAAGAAAAAATACACATCTGCGGCAGAGCAGATATAGTGAAATGAAAAGCCAACTTGATAATCAATCAAATTGATAAGAGAGCTCTATTTAGTTTCCAAGTTATAGGGATTTTCCTCCAATAACTACCAAACCTTTCCTACCTACAGTTCGCCTCATGCATTATGGAACAAAAAAATCTCATAGTGATATTACAAATAAAAATAGTATTTAAGCTTGCCTTAAGCATAACATAAAAATCCTGCCAATCTTTCTTAAAAAGAAGGGAGGGTGGGGGGACAAAAAAAAGTACAGACAAGTGAGGCAGAGCTTCCCAAAAATCAAAAGATCCCACCAGAAAATTCCTCAAAACTTCCAAGTGATTCATGGTTATGGTGATTTTACAACATAAGACTGCATAAGCAGTAAACTATATCCCTTCCATGTCTTTGAAAGTTTTACCAACCTTTGGTTAGAAATCTGAACATTCTATTGACAAATTGAAAACACTCAAATTAAACTTTCATCAACAGATTCAGAACCTAACGGTAATCATTCATGTTGACCTCTAAAAGTTCTACAACATGACAAGTTACAATGGTATATAGCCAAGCTTATTAGAGATGATCATACAAACAAAGATGGAATGTCACCATGATACCTAAAAACAAAGATATACAAAATGCTAAGCACACTACCAAAGTACAATAAAATATAAAGGTAAAAGAAATACCTTGCAAATCTGTTTTTTATTTTAAATATTCTTCTTCTGATGTCATATCTGTTTTTTATTTTAAATATTCTTCTTCTGTAGCGTATGATCTATATAAGTATAGCTTCTTATGGTGTAATAAATCTGCTTCTTTCAAATTGACAATTTCAGCATTATGAAGTCGTAGTCCTAGCAAATAATGTTTAAGCTTAAATGAATTACTATTTAAAAAAGAAAGAAGAAAAAAAGATCATCACTATACTTTATGATTCTATTATTCTTGAATAGGAATAGATTTATAAGTTCAAAATTGGTTTACATCTCTCCAGTTGTAATTTAAAAAATAGTTTCATATTAGGGGAATATTACTTAGTGAATGAGCAGTGACACTGTCTTCTATTATGCAGAGAAGGATAACCAAAATTCATAACTCCACCAAATAGTCTTATCTCAAAGAAGGTTACCTCATGAATGTAACCCCATGCCACACCAGATTTGGCCAGCAACCTTTACCCACAAAATGTACATGTTGTCATCTTGCAATTCTTGAAATCTTCAAACTTTAGACTAGTCATCCAAATATCTCTTTTTATTACCAATGAAACCCATCATCAGAATTTATCTTTACCTACCAAAATAAATAAATAAATAAAAAGATTGGTTAAACTCCATTTGTTCCAACAAAAATACCTTCATTCAGTTCCATTAATGTAACAGTTCCTCATGCGAAGAGCCATCCCAAAGCTATGATAAAACCATGCAAAAGAATTATATTGATATCCGTAACCGCAAGGCATAAACTACATCTTCTTATATGAATTAATAAGTAGCAGCAAGTAAAAAACATATAAAGAAGAAATCATACAGATTAAAGAGGAAATTCAAAGTCCATAGTTCATCCAGATTAATCCAACATCATTCAAAGCAAAAACCTTCCTCTAATAGAGGGAAAAAGAAAAACAAAAAGTCGACCATGAAACAAAATTGATGAAAATTTTCAATTGGGTAGTCAAAATTCTATGGGGAGTGAAGCAGAAAATCTGAACCACAAATGAGAAGGAAAACAGCCTCAACTTAAAACACAAAATTCCTATATCAAAACCAATACACCCACAATACCCAAACCTAAATCACATTTAACGCTCAATAAAGGGACAAGAAAAAAAATTTACCTGCAGCGGTTCTAGCCATCTGACGGTGACAGTAGACCGGTGGTGACAGCCTTCTAAACTCTCTCCACACCCTTACGAAGTCTCAGGAAAAAGCACAATACGGTAACGTGACAGTGTGAACATCGAGGGGAAGGAAAAAGAAATTGAGCCACCCAAATTACACAAACAAACTCTCACTCAGAAGAGAAGAAGATTAAGAAAGAAAATCCCAAGTATTACAACTGAAAGGGGAAAACGCAAGAAATTAGTTTTACCAGTAGTGGTTTTGCTGACTGACCGGTGGTGGCAGGCTAGTGAAGGCAGGACTCTGTTCTTTATCTTCAACCGTGTGGGTTTTTAAAAGTTAACTTGTGTGAAGGTGAGGATAAAAGTAATTTTTTTGGCCTAATTGGTTTTTTTTTTTTTAGATGGGAACGTCAAGCTTGGTGGGAGCTGATTAGAAGGCTGTCACCACCTTGATAACATAAGTAAGCTTCCTTCACACCCTTGAGCATAAGAGCCTAGGCATCCACCTCAAATTTATTATCTTTGACCCCATAGTTTCTTCTCAAACTCAATCTACTACCAATCTAAATCACACACACAAATAAAACACAACAAAAAGAGGGGGATCAATACAAACACCAACACTGTAACACAGATAATTATATAAGTTTCACAGTTAAAGTAAATACAACCACTGATTCTCTCACCTGCTGGGTTGTGTTCCTAGCAACCCTACGAAACCAAAAGCAAAAAAAAAAAAAAAAAAAAAGCATTAAGATTTTTTTTCCTGAAAAAAAAAAAAGTTGAAATACAGCAGTAAGTTTTATAACCATGAACAAAAAAGAATTAAAGATATCAACTATTCTAATTATTTCTCTTTTGATGTTGGTTATCCAACATGTTCTCAGGACCAAATAGAAAAAGGGCCAATCAAAATCAAATAAACCCATTTGCAAATCACAATTTCAAATACAACCCACTATAAGATTCCCCTTAAAACAACCATACATCCTCTGTATCCTGTCTCTTGTCTTTGTCTCTCTCTCACACTTGCTGGCAGATTTTTTTATTTTTTATTTTAACAAAAAAACTCAGCATTGTAATATAAAAAAGTGTCTATCCAATGGTGACACACAACATAAGAAAAGTGTTGCTTTTACTGGATTACTCTTAGCACTTGTATAAAACGTCAGTTTTCCTCAATAATGGCACAACACAATCTTTTTGAGACATTTTATCAAACACACATCTTGCATTATTGTTGCAACCATTCCCTGCATATAATGTGATCAAAGAACTACCTAAAATTTCAACAATAACAGAATACCATAATACCTCCAAAACATAGTCAAATTAGAATTTCAACAATAACTGACTGTAATCAAGAGTACAGTGGAAACAAACAACACAATAGTCACAGTTCCAAAATCCAGAAAACAGAAAAACTTTCCAATTCCTTCAAAATCATCTATGTTTTGTATATGTAATCATAAGGATACGTTTTGACAATTCCATTAGTTACACATTGAAAAATAATAAACTCATATAAAACTCATATCCAGGAGATGCATAGACACGGGTATAAACAATTAAACAGAGATTCTTACCTGAGTCTCAGTCCGAGTCGCATGTTACAGGTTTTAGTTTTAGTTTTTAGAAAAATTTTCAGAGATTTTGGTTTTGGGGGAAGCAGAAGAGTAGAGAAGACTTTCAGAGTTGTGGGAGAGGAGGACCGATGGTGGTGTGGGTTGTGGTTGTGGAGAGAGAACTGATTGTAAAGAGGGGACGAGAGTATGGGTTTGAGAAAGGGGAGTGTAAATATTTAATAGAGAGAAATAAATTGCAAATGTGTAAAATTGTGGTGCGGTTAACAAAAAATATCAAAAGTATCTATTGACTGAAAAGTTACTTATTAATAAATGAAAAATGTATAATTGTTCATGTTTTTAAATGTATACATGTAGTTAATTTATGTAAATTTATGTAGAGCAGTTAATAAAAAGTTAAATGTTTCGATTATTAATTATTATATAGATATATAGATTTTACAAAAAGTTAAATGTTTCGATTATTAATTATTATATAGATATATAGATTTTACAATTATTTTCACAAGCACTAAGATAGTAGGTTGTAATTGGTGTACAATAAAAATGATATTTATGATAACTTATGGTGATGTTGCACTAATCACAATCTTATCAGCTTAAATCAGAGACGAACCTAGTATTTTAAACTAGAGGGACTAGAGCATAAGAAAAAAAAAACTCTAAATAAGTATTTATATAGTATTATCAAGCTATCATTCAAGACATATATATAAAATCATTGTTCTTAATACATTAAGATGCAATCATCTTTTTCTTAAAGATGCAATCATTTATCAAAAAAAAATAAAATGCAATCATTTATCAACAAAAAAAAAAAAAAAAAGACACAAAACATCATTGTTTTTTAATGCATTATAATGCAATTATTTATAAAAAGAGAATTACTTTACCATTGTTTCTTAATATTTTGTTAACTTTTTTTGTTTAGTTTTTAAATAAAATTTGTTATATTTTGGGTCGAGGATTGGCTTAAATGTGTGTGTATATATATATATATATATATTTTTTTTTTTTTTTGAGCTAAAAATATACCTACTATTTTTTTTTTTCATAAGGTCAGGGGGCTTGGGCCCCTCTTGGGTCTGTCCCTGCCTTAGATGTTTTAAAAAATTATGTGGAATTTATTATGTCTGTAACATTCTTGTTGTTTTTCATGGTCTACATATATTCATTTTTTTTAATATTGAAACCCTAAGAATAAACTTTTTTTTTTTTTTGAGAAAGTGCTAAGAATAAACTTAATATAGTAAAATACATCACGTTATAGATGAAAAACCACATGCTCCCTAATACTTGAGCCAAAATACTTGAGCCAAAATAATTTTAAATGTCAACTTTAGGTCAAGTTAAGAAGCAAGTCTATTATTAACCATGTTTCCCCTATATTTCCTTTAAAAAAACTCGTATATATTCCATTAAAGATTTCGAGGAAAATGATGTTTGTGATATGCCCATCTCTCTTCTTCTGAACAATTGTATTATACTGACTTAATTATGATGATCTATAATTCTATTCACTATAATTTCTATTGCAGCTGTTGTTGGGCAAGGATTCGTTGCTATGAACATTACCTTTCGTAACACAGCCGGACCACACAAGGGCCAAGCTGTGGCAGTCCTAAGTGGGGCTGACATGTCCACATTTTATAAATGCAGTTTTGAAGGCTATCAAGACACATTACATACCCATTCTCTTAGGCAATTTTATAAAGAGTGTGATATTTATGGTACAATTGATTTCATATTTGGCAATGCAGCGGTTGTCTTCCAAGATTGCAATATTTATCTACGACTTCCATTACATGGCCAGTACAATGTTATCACTGCGCAAGGCAAAACAGACCCAAATCAAAATACTGGGACTTCCATACATCTTTGTAGCATCATGGCAGCTGAGGAATTAAATGGAACAGAAACATACCTAGGGAGGCCATGGAAGGAGTATTCAACAACTGTTTATATACAATCTTTTATGGATAGCCTAATTAACTTTGAAGGTTGGCACACATGGAACGACACTGACTTTGCTATTAATACATTATATTATGGGGAATATGATAACAGTGGGCCAGGATCAGACACTAGTAACCGGGTTACATGGCCTGGTTACCATGTCATGAATAGAGACGAGGCTAATGATTTTAATGTGTCGCATTTTATACAAGGAGATGAATGGTTGCCTGCAACAGGAGTGCCCTACACTGGTGGTTTACTATAAATTGTACTTTGAGATCGTTCACCATGTCTCTTTAATATTGTTCTTGGAGCTACTTTTCTAATGTCAATTAATATATGTATGGGCACAATTGTTTATCATTTCATCAATAATATCTAATCACAGTGATCTCTTTGCATCCAAGCAACATCTCTCTCTTCCATATTCTTTCTTTCTTTTTCACTTTTTTGGTCGAGACCATATTAAATCAGTAACCCCTTCAATATTTTAACAGCTTCATTTTGGGTTGAACGAGCATAAAGCAAATAATAATTCTAAAATCAACCATTTTCACAAAATATTTCATAACCATCAAGGTGGTAGATTATGAACGGTATATTTATATGGGTAATTAAGCAGTCTCATATACAATTACAGGGCCGGCTCTATGGTGAAGCAAAAAATGCAACCGCCTAAGGCCCCAAGTAAAAAAAAGGCCCCTAAATTTTAACCAATAGGATTATTTATAATCAATAAATAAAATAATTTTTTTTATTAGATGAAAAACAAATAAAAAAATAGAGAAAAATGCAACGTCGTTCACAATATTTTTCACAACAATTTTATAACTAATGCTAAGTAGCAAGTTATTACAGCCTATTGTTGATGGCAAAAAAATAATTATAGTGATATTTTCAAATAAAAAACAAAAAACAGTTTAAAATCTAGGATTTGTTGTAAAAAATATTGTGAATGTTGCACTTCTAAAAAAAAAAAAGAATAATAATAAGAGTTTAATTAGCAAACTTTTACTAGTTTTTATCTAAATCTACCACTAACACCACTGTTTTACTTACCACTATCAATCTACTACATCAACAAGTATGAAAAATTTTGTCAAATTTTTTTTGTCTTAAAAATTAAAAAAAAAATAAAATTTCTATGTAGTTCATGTTAATTAATAGTAATTTTGCATCTAAATAAGATGATCAATTTTCGCCTTAGACCCCCAAATGCATCAAGCCGCCCCTGTATACAAACTGGAACCTGTTGGTTTTCTATGGAAAGCATGGACCTGAACTCAAACTAGGATATGTTACATATTATTCCAGATTACCTTGGTTTTCTGGTTGGCAAAGGAACTATTTTCCTTTTTAATAAATAATGTTGCCCATGTCTGGTAACCCGTGGCACAAAGGAGCTAGGTGCATTTTCAATAATATCAATTCTATTTTGCATGTTTACTTTATTTATTTTTACTGTTATTAAATGAGTCAATTTTTTGTGATTGCTGCCCACCTAATTAGTAGGGCGGGGTTGGCCTATTTAAACCAAATATATATTGTTGACGAAAATCATTAACCCATGCTTAACAATAATTGTTAGATTATGTTTAACAAATATTGTCAAATTATATTTAACAAACATTGTCCAAATTATATTTAACAAGAATTGTTAAATTATGTTTAACAAGAATTGTCAAATTCATCAAACATAGTTTCACCCATAGTTCTTTTGGCGTATGAGTTTTATTGATGTGAGTAGTGTTCATTCAAGATAATGTATCTCTTAATTACAATCCCTTGTTTCAAGGGAAGGCCCTTTGATTCCAACCACCTCATCTTTGTACATAAGTTTATTTATTTTCATGTTTAAGGGGATATGTATTTTAATTTATTTGTGGCTGCACCTAATAATTTATTTAGGTTGCCTAAATACCCTTGATAGCGATCAAGCCAATTCGTAGTTCTTAATTGGAGGTTTTCGATTTAAAATCCTCAAATATGATTTTGCCCAATTTAAATGATGGACATTTAAGTCAAATACTTTGTATTTAATTAAGCATCGACTTAATCTTGTTTTTGGGTGAGATAATTGATTTTAATCTCAAGGATAAGTCAAGGACCATGTTTTTATATATGGAAATTGAACCAAAGATTCTCTCTTTGAGAAGTTGAATGTCCAAGCAATTTTCCTTTTCTTTCATTTGCTTTTTTGTAGGAATTTTAATGATATTTTGATTGAGGTTACCAAATTTAATTAAAGGAAAGAAAACTCCTTTGAAGCAATTTTATTTTTTATGAACATGTTTTAGGAATTGGGAATTGGAAAATTTCCTCAAATCAATTTTTATGGTCATTTTATTTTGTGAATTATTAACTCCAATCTTGATTAAGAAGTTAGGAGTTCCAAAGAATTAGTCATGTTGCAATTTGAAGGAATTAGAATCCCCACTTTATTTAAAATATTTTGGGAGTCAATGACTCCATTAATTTAGTAGAGTCAAGGACTCCATTAATCGAGTAGAGTCAAAGACTCCATTAAAATATAGTAGAGTCAAAGACTCCACTAAGATGTGGTAGAGTCAAGGACTCCAATTGAGAAGACATTGCTCCAAAACTTGAGTGAATTTTTATTTGGTAATTTTCAAATATGATTTACGAGTTAAGGACTCGCATCTAAAGTTTCATGTATGGAGTTAGGAACTCCTCATGAAACCCAATCCTATTTGTTTTACCAAACAAAAATTCAGATTTGAAGAAGAGGGAGAGAGAGATTTTGGTAGAGTCAAGATGAGAGAATTTTTATTTGGTAATTTTTAAATAGGATTTACGAGTCAAAGACTCGTATCTAAAACTTCATGTACGAAGTTAGGAACTCCTCATCAAATCCAACCCTATTTATTTTACCAAACAAAAATTCAAATTTGAGGAAGAGGGAGAGAAAAAAGAGACTAATGAAATCTCATATACAAACCTATGTTACGTATTCCTCCTCTGCTTAATATTGCTCTCTCTGTCCGTGCCTCTTGTTTTTTCTTCTCTCTTTTTGCTGTGTGCGTGCTTGCTGTATTCTCCTTTTGTACATGTTTCTTTCTTTTTGTGCATACTTCTCCTCTTAGAGCATTCTCATCAGGTGTGTCAAATGCCAAATATTTTGCATTTGACACACCAAACACTACTATTTAAGTCTCATCAGGTGTTTTAAATGTTTCAAAAATTTGAAACATGCTATAGTACCGTCTTAAATATGAGATGGTACGGACAGCAATGCCAAAATTTTTTTTTATTTGTTTATTCACTCCGACTTTCTCTCTCTCTCTCTCTCTCTCTCTCTCTCTCTCTCTCTCTCTCTCTCTCTTATCTCATCTTTTCTCTTTGCATCTGAGTTCGTTCTTTTCTCTCTGCATCTGAGTTCTTCTCTCTTGCCAATCTCGTCGAAGCTGCCAATCTCGCCGCCAATCTCACCGAAGCCACCGATCTCGCCGGAGCCATCTTTTCTCTTTGCATCTGAGTTCGTTCTTTTCTCTCTGCATCTGAGTTCTTCTCTCTTGCCAATCTCGTCGAAGCTGCCAATCTCGCCGCCAATCTCACCGAAGCCACCGATCTCGCCGGAGCCATAGTCATCCTCCACAACTCCCTCTTCACTCTCATTCTCTTTCTCTCTCATACTCAAGCCGCCTGAAGCCAATCTTGCCTAAAGCCACCTCAAGCCGCTGAAACTGATCTCGCCTGAAGCTGCCTGAAGCCGATCTTGTCGCTGACGTCTCCCGCCTGAAGCTGATCTCATCGCCTGGGCTGTGATTTTGTTTGATTTGGGATGAGTTTTGAGGTTTGTGAATGTGGTGAGTTGTGGGTTAGTTGTGGCAGTGGTATTGTGGTTGTGGTGGCAATTTGGTGGTTGTGGTGGTGATTATTGAGTAGTTGTAGTGGTTTTTTTTGGGTTGTTGTGGATTTTTTTTTTTTTTGGGTTGTGTTTTTTTTTTTTTTTTTTTAAGATGCCGTTGGTAGATGTGGGTTTGTGCTGGTGGTGACTGTCGGTGTTGTTGCGACAGTGGTTGTTGGTGGCCGTTGTTGCTGCAGTGGTGGAGGAGTTGTTGTTGTTGGAGGAGTTTAATATATTATTTTAATGTATAAAAGGGAAGAATAAAACATCTGATAAATAAAATATTATAAAATAATATGTTAAAATGGTAAAATAAATTTATAATGCGTCAAAATGATATATTTTTTTTATGGGAAACGTGATGAAAATGCTCTTATTTTTCTCTTAACTGATCAATTCACGAGCCAAAACTATAAGGACAGTGCAGTACTGCACTAGCATTTTTCGGGGACCATTAATTTCTTTCACGTGTCCATGCCATCACCCACTTTTCAGCTTTTCAATTTTTTTTATTATTATTTTTGTTCCTGCCATGGCCACCTTTTCAGCCTTTATCACCCTTTCTTTTTATAATGGCAGAATAGTTTTTCACAATGCTCTGCCCACCTTTCCTTTAGCTCTTTTTTTCTCTTCTGAGTCCTTTCTTATAGGTAATGGCAGACTAGGTAGCTTTTCAGCCTCACTTATTATGATACTTTTTATGACAGTTTTTTAGTTTCAACATAGATACAACACTCGAAGTCGGCATAACTAAAACCTAGAAGGAAATCTTTCTCAAAAAAAAAAAAAAAAAAAAAAAACCTAGAAGGAAATAGGATTCCAAAACATAGCCAACGACAGCATTTCTAATCAAAATGGAGTCGTTTGTTATACTTTTTCATTTTAACATTTTAATTTATTTTTTCTTATACATTTTTTTTTTTTTCCCATAGTGTTTCCTCAAAACTTTCAACCAGAAACTAATTACTGTTCACGATGGATGAATCCATAATGGGGTAAATCGCTGGCCCAAGAAGTTTTTTCGAAGTACTAGTACCCGGACTTGAACTAAGGAGCTCCTAGTCAAACCCAAGATAGTTACTTTGAGATCAAGTGCCCAACCCCACTGGGTTTCTTATACAGTTTTTAAAGCCTCATTTTTTTTTTCTAGGTATAATCATATTTCAACATTCTTTCAATAAGTAAACAATAGGCAGTGAGGGAAAAACTGCATCTAAAATCTAAATACATCTAAAGAAATATTCAAATTGAGAGCTATCCAAAGTCAGATTAACTATGAGTTATATTTAAATTCAAGTGACATAAACTGAATAATGTAACGTACATGACCTAGAGGCTAGAGCTTGAGTTTATCTAAACCTCGTATCTTTGTATGTCAGAAAAAATTATATACAACAAGATAAACACCTTATTGGAACAATAACTTAAAAAAAAAAAAAAAATCTTTATAAAATAACCAACGTTTAAAATAATAAACAAAAACAAAAAAACAAAAATGGAATAAAGAATTTATATTCCTCAAAAAACTGTCGCACTACTAATACTCAATTTTTTTTTTTTTTTTGAGAATCACTAATACCCAACTTAAAGTAACAAAAATGCATGGAGAATTGGAGATAATGATTTTCTAACTAAGATTCCTTTCCTAAAAATCTCTAATAATTGACCACTTGGATTATATTTCTAAGGATGGTTTTTCAATTCAAAATGCTTGTGCAACATGTGCATATATAAAAGAAATGTAGGATCAGAGATGGAGCTAGAAATTTTCCCTTTGGGGAGGGAGGGAACTCTAGAACCAAAATAATATTGTATGACACAATATCAAAAAATGATATACACGCATACACATACACTCCTATGTAGTTATGTATATATTTTCTATTTTGTTTGAAAACGTGATCACAATTTAAAAAAAAAAAAATTTTGTGAGAGAACTAACTAAAATTTATAGAAAAATTCTTAGTTCAATAACTTTTTTTTTCGATGTTTAACTTGATAAATTTATATGTATATATATAGTGATTTTTTCATATAAAATTGAATAAGTCACATATTATTAATTAAGTAGTTGAAATATTTGTAAGTTTTATATAAAAAATTGAATTTAAATTGATCACTTATGTTATATTTGTAATTTTTTTTTTTAGTTTTATTTACGTCTTAATTATGTGATAATTTTTTCTCTAATGAAACCTATAAACTTTTAAGCATTTGAAATTTTACTTCAAAGAAATAATTTCATTTATGACTCACAATACTAACAAATTTGTGGAATACACTAGATACCTAGTGTAGGGTTAAGGGCCTAAATCATATACTGGGTCTTGGGCCTGAGCTGAGAACGTGAATGGTCCGAGGAGGAATAAATAGTTATGGGTGATTCCAGTTTAGAGTCTTATAAGTAAGGAAGGAGTGGAAGGTGGTCCGAGGAGGAATTTCTCCTCGGGTATGATAAATACAGCTCAAATATGTATTCCAACAATCAGGGTGACCTTCCAAGAAACTCCAGTGATAGGGACGTGCATCATGAACATATGAGAAGGAGGGGAACCCAAAAATATCTAAGAAAAAGCTGCTGTCATCGCATTGAATGCATTGCAGCTACTTTTCTGACCGCGTTTATGTGAAGAAGACTCCTGAACAGTGTTGCCTTGACTACCACAACTCACAAAAAGCCAAAGAGGGTGTTTAATGAGACAGGTACTCAATTAAAGGCTCAAATGATCAACAAGTGTATGATTAAGATAGTCCAAAGGAAGCTATATA
This sequence comes from Quercus lobata, assembly GCF_001633185.2. Classification (NCBI taxonomy): domain Eukaryota; kingdom Viridiplantae; phylum Streptophyta; class Magnoliopsida; order Fagales; family Fagaceae; genus Quercus; species Quercus lobata. The sequence continues at coordinate 1,710,449 of NC_044909.1, read as the reverse complement.
ATGTAAGAGACCCTCTATGAGGAAAGGAGGGGGGAATGGAGAGAGAAAAACACAGTAACAATCAAAGTTGTATTTATAATCTGTTTAATTGATTTATATGAAAACTTACCTCCTCGGACAGTGAATTCATTCAACTCTATGTTCCTTGTTCTTGCTTGATCATCCTCTAAATCCATACTAGCCATTGTAAAATTCATTAGGGTCTAGTTCTTTGACTCACTCTCTACAAATTTATTGTACTGGGCTTACTGGGCCAATATCTCATACATCTTGGGCTTGGGCTACAAAACGTGTCCCTACACCTAGCATATAAAATAATTGACCCACAAATAACAAAGCAATACACCAATTATTAATCATTATATTTTAAGAAACTATTACTCTAACGAAAATCTCAAAAAACTTGATTTTCTTTACAATTGACATCTTATGTAACCTTTTGCTCTTCCTTATTACAAATATCAAAAGACCAAGTACTTGAAATATATGAAAATAAAAAATGAAAAATACTTGTCTAAGCATATTGATACATGATTCAAAAAGTGCATTGTTGAAACTAGGTTAACAAAACTTAAAACTCATTAGACAGTATTTTATTACTCATACCATATAGGTATTTTATTTTAGAGTTTGACAATTAATTTTATTTAATTTGGCCACATGCCTTAAATATAATTGTATTCACTAAAGAATAATCATGTATTATTCTCACAAAATAATGAATTTGGGTAGGGTTTTTAAATTTTTTATACCATTTGTATACTTTATTAGTAATCTCATTGTTATTTTTATTTTTATATGAGAAACTATAATTTTGTAACTTATTTATTTCCATAAAAGATGAGTTTTTTTAGGGGGCCAATTGATATTTTTTAGGAGACTAAACTATTAAAAATTTAAATTTAACAAAATAACATATAAAAAATAAAAAATTTGGCGCGGGGGGGGGGGGGATGCCCTTGGGCCCATTATTATGATTTGAGATTATATAAAATCTCACCAACAGATAATGGGAATAAAATAAACACTACGCCTAAGAGAAGAATACTATAGATTTATGTGGTTTGACAATAACCTACCTTTATTAATAGTGATTAAAAAAAACCTAAGAAATTAGAGAAATTACCACCAAAAAAAACATTATTAGAAAAATCAATCCTAAATTCACACAAAATCCTCTATGTGAATTTACAAACATTTTAGCTTAAAGATAACGAAAGAGGCCAAATATGAAATATGCATAACACTCCAAGTTGGCAAGAGTTATTATGGTACACGACTTAAACTTAGAAGGGATAGGATTCCAAAACATAGCCAACGTCAACATTTCTCATCAAAATAGAGTCTTTTTTTTAGTCTTTTTTTTTTTTTTAATTTTAATTTTTAGTTAAAATTTATAAAGTCTCATTTCTTCCCCCCAAGTATAACCATTTTTTAACTAGCATTCAACAAGTAAACAATAAGCAAGGAGAGAAAAACTGTATCCAAAGTGAGGCTAAGTATGATTTATTTAAGCCACATGATCAACAGATTAATGTAATGCACATGATCTAGAGTCTAGAGCTTGAGTTTATCCAAACATCGAATCTTTGTATGCCAGAAAAAATCATATACAACAAGACAAATACCGTATGGGAACGCTAACATTTAAATAAATAACAAAATGTACAGACTGAGATAAACACGCTTTTGAGCACATGTATGCATGATTGTATTCTCTATATAAGACTGGCCTGCTACACCTATTTTGCAAACATATTTCTATGACAATGGCTTCCAAACTCTCCCCATTGTGCAACACTTTTCTCCTATTCATGCTCTTCTCCTGCTCTCCATCTCTTGCTAGCTCCCCTACTTCCCCAAGTACCATTTGCAACTCCACACCCCACCCATCATTCTGCAAATCCAACTTACCACCACATGAGCTCAGCACCATTCATGACTATGGCTGGTACTTCCTGCACCAGTCCTTATCATCAGCAAAAGACTTTCTTTCGCTAGTCAAATCATACCCAATATTCCATTCCTCATATTCTAAACCAACCGTTCATGCCCTCAAAGATTGTCAACTTTTAGCTGACTTGAATGTGGATTTCTTGTCAAAATCTTTTCAAACTATTAGCTCCACAAAAAGTCTAAATAGCATGCAAACCAAGGATTTGCATACATTGCTTAGTTCCATTTTGACAAACCAAGAAACATGTTCTGATGGCCTGCAAGAGTTAACATCTGAGTTAGACTCTAGCCTTAAAAATGGTCTCTTGGGTCCTCTCTCTAATGGAACTAAGCTTCATAGCATATCACTTGCTCTTTTTAAGCATGGTTGGGTTCCAAAGATAAATCCAGAGAGTTTCCCATGGCCAACAGAAAAAAAGCACATAATGTTTCCCAATATGGAAAAGATAATGAAGGGTCTTTTGCCTTTAAAATTGTCCATATCTGGAAGAAGGTTGCTTCAAACAACTTTTGGCAATGTATTGGCGAGCCAAACGGTGTTTGTGAACCCAGATGGTAGTGGAGACTTCACCACTATCAATGATGCTGTGGCTGCTGCACCAGAAAAGACTGATATTAGTGATGGATACTTTGTCATTTACATTGCAGCTGGGGTTTATAATGAGTATGTTTCCGTCAACTCTAACAAGCACTATTTGATGATGATTGGGGAAGGTATTGGCCGGACTGTGATCACAGGCGATCACAATTATGTCGATGGTTCGAGTACATTCGATTCTGCAACATTTGGTAAGCTACAATATAGTAACTTTGGGTAATGTTATATGTTTTTTGGGTCATTCTATGGTACATATTATTTATTATTATTTTATAGGTATCTTATGTACAAAATCTTAATTTATAAAATCTGGAACTTTCTCTCTTTCTGAATAAAAGATAAGATCTTATTGAATCAGAAAAATGAATGATACAAAAGCAACTGATCCCAAAACAATAAAGGTATTCTATATATACACGTCTCTAACATAACCAATTCCCTAAAAATCAGCAAACTTGTTTATTAACAATCCTAAACTATACAATGGTATTACAATATTTACATGACATACCAATGGCTACAAGCCACGTGTATCATAATCTCCAAAGTTATGTATGAAAACTTCATGATAAGGCACAGTTTCAATGGTCTCTAGCACATCCTTGCAAGCCCACTGATGCTCTGTATCTGATGCCTCTGCTTTGCAGTGCTTGTAACTGAAATTGTGTGCAAGTGGTGCTGCTCCACTCTTGCACTGCTGTCCTCCACTAGTCTCAGCAGATGCATCCTCAAGTATGGAGCAAAGGGCATTAGTTTTAACATAATTAACTATTGATTTATTATTACAAAAAAAATATTAAATAAGAATATCTTATATTAACATTTAATATTGTATCTTTTATACATATATATATATATATATATATATATATATATATAAAGAGATTAGATAGACATGATAACCTCTAAAAATGTCGAATATTGTATGTCATAGTTATCTTAAATTCTAGGGTCGGGTTAATGTGTACCCTAAGGGTATAAATTAAGTTATTTATTTTTGAAAACATTTTCTTAGAATTTGAAAAAACTGTCAATACTTTTTCAATTCTTGAGAAATTTTTTTTCAAAAATGAAAATTATTGTGTGCCCTAGCAAAATCCTAAATTCTATTAAAATTTTCTGAAAACTAATATGGTTGATTGGACGGAGATTAAGTATAGCTCCTAAATGAAAAATATTATATTTTTCAATAAAATTTAAACATATATTTACATGGATCAATAAAATACAAACTATATTATCTTTTTAAAGGATAATAAAATTTAATTCAACTATATGTTTAAATCTAATTGAAGAAACTAGTGTATTATACTTTAAAAACTGTACCTAAATTTTATCCTTGGTGATAAAACCCATCTCTCTTCCTTTGAAAAATTTTATTATACTAACTTAATTATGATGGTCTATAATTTTATACACAATAATTTCCATTGCAGCTGTAGTTGGGCAAGAGTTTGTTGCTAAGGAAATAACCTTTCGTAACACAGCCGGACCAGGCAAGTACCAAGCTGTGGCTGTACGAAATGGGGCTGACCTGTCCACATTTTATAAATGCAGTTTTGAAGGCTATCAAGACACGTTATATACCCATTCTCTTAGGCAATTTTATAAAGAATGTGATATTTATGGTACAATTGATTTCATATTTGGCAATGCAGCAGTTGTGTTCCAAGATTGCAACATTTATCTACGACTTCCATTACATGGCCAGTACAATGTTATCACTGCGCAAGGCAAAACAGATCCAAATCAAAATACTGGGACTTCCATACATCTTTGTAGTATTAGAGCAGCTGAGGAATTAAATGGAACAGAAACATATCTAGGAAGGCCATGGAAGGAGTATTCAACAACTGTTTATATACAATCTTTTATGGATAACCTAATTAATCCTTTAGGTTGGCACACATGGAATGACACTGACTTTGCTCTTGATACATTATATTATGGGGAATATGATAACACGGGGCCAGGATCAGACACTAGCAACCGAGTTACATGGCCTGGTTACCATGTCATGAATGAAGATGAGGCGAATCAGTTCACTGTTTGCAATTTTATTCAAGGAGATGAATGGTTGCCTGCAACACAAGGGCGTTACACTTGTGGTTTAGTATAAATTGCAGTTTGAGATCCTTCAATATCTCTCTTTAATATTGTACTTGTAGCTACTTTTTTATTATCATTTCAATAGTATCCGATCCTAGATTTGGATGGTGTACTCAAAGCAACTTTCATCTCTAGCTACCATATTCTTTCTTCTTACTTTTTCAGTTTTTGGTGGAGACCAGATTAAATCAATAAGCCCTTCAATACTTTAATAACTTCTTTTTGGGTTAAGCGATCATCAAGCACTTAATAATTCTATAGTCAAATAATTTTTATAAATATCTCATAGATGTTGAAATGATAAGTTGTAGATGGTAAATAATAAAATGATGTTAATGGTGGATTAAGACGAAAATCAATGAAAAATTACTATAAAACTACCGTTAGACATACTTGGAACTATTTTTATGAGTTTCTCTGTGAGTTTTAAGTGTGTAGAGGCACACTTATTTCGACATATATACGGGGTAAGAAGTTTCAGTGTAAATTGGAGCCTCTTGGTTTTCTCTATGGAACCATTCTTCTAGGTATACAAATAATTTTACAAAAGATTTAATACCTACTTAGGTTGCAAGTTGTTAATAGTAAGTAAAATGTAATGTCAATTATGGGCATAATGAGAATCTATAAAAATTAGCCAACTCAACCGTTGTGAAAAATATTATGTAAATTATTGTATTGTGAAAAATTAGCCAACTCAACATTATTCTTCTTTGGAAAGCGTAGGCCCTGGAGGCCCTATGCTCAACAAGGATACTTAATATTATAAAAGATTACCTCGCTTCTGGTCGACAAATATATATTCTCTTTTTTCCTCTTTAACAAATAATTTTGCCCATGTCTAGTTACCTGTGACAGAAAAAAAAAAAAAAAAGGTGCCTCAGCTTTTTAAATAATATTGATTCTATTGTGCACTTTTTCTTCATTTATTTGTATTGTTATTTATTAATTCAATAAAAGGAACAAAAGAAAAAGACCTTAAAGGTATTGACTAGGCCGTAATTGTATTAGAAAACTGCTAAGCCCTAATGTATCTGGGTTGCTACTGTTAGTTTAAAGAATTAATATTAAAATTTTGATAATTAATTTTAGGATCATAACCCACATAATCATAGATTTTAATAAGAAGAAACCACCACACACTCTTAACATAATGAGTAGGAAAACAAAGACTAAACTTTTTTTTTAAAGAGAATTTCAACATATGGCGTCCACTTCTGATGATAGCTCTTTATCATCAGACTAAGACACCAATCGGTTTTTGGTGTAAGCGGGGATTGAATCTCAGATCTCTTATTTAATTATCAGAGACTTTATTAGTTGAGCTAATTGAAACCCACCAAAGATTGAACTTTAAGTATTCAGGAAGGAGTTAACCATGATTTTTAGAGATTTTTCATTTTTTTTAAAAAAAAAACCTGCAAAATGCTAAACAGCTAAAGTAGCAGAATTAAACCACTACCATGAATTCCAATCCTATGGTTTGCACATTTTGATGGAACCTAAAAAAATAAAATATAAAAAATCATAAAATCTCCCAAAAATTTGATTTTTCTTAGAAGGGCATTGTATAATTCAAAACCTGTGGACTCCGATAATTTCTACGGCACCTTCTCATTGGCTTTAAACTCTGTTAGGGTAATATTTTATGTAATTGGCTAATCCTTTGACAAAATGCATTTTACTTGTAATTGGGTAGATCTAAATTGATTTTAATACATCAAGAAATATATTGTTCAAGAATATCAAGTGTTCGTATTAAAAGACATGAAAATTGATCTAAGAAATAAGTAAAGAAAAGTTGATCATTAAGTCTCGACAGATAGCTTAATAGACGACTACAATCGAGACTTACTATGAAGCTCAATAGATGGCTCGACACATCCTCAATCTATCGAGAATTACGATTTCAAAATTTTTAGGTTTGAAATTTGGCCCAGACTTATGTATTTTTTTTAGGGTTTCTTTTCTCACAACCCTAAACATATATAAGGCTTATTTTAAGAGTCGTCACATATGGATACTGAGACTAAGAGATTTATTTTCTCTGTGAGAAGCTACTGCGTTTATACGCCATAGGGTTTTGTAACCAAGTGTTTCTTGATTTTCACTGTTAATGAAGTGAATAACTTTACAACTAACAACATCATTCAAGTTGTTGGAATTAGTCACGTACTAGGATCCATGCAAAGGGTTAGTCACAGATTAGAGATTTGTGTATCAAGGGAAAAAATGCTACTACAAGATCGAGTTCAATTAAGTATTGAAGCGAAGGTTCAATTGTAAGTTGGTATTTTGAGATAAGCCAGGGTAGTAGTAAGATTTCTTATACTTGTAACCGTTTGATTATTGATTAGTGGATTTTTGGGAGTAGTGACCTTAAATTCACCCGGTGTAGTTTTTGCCTTGCGAGAGGTTTTCCTCATTTGTCAACAAATCACCGTGTCAATTTATTTTTTGCTGCATTTAGTTTATTTAGTAATTTGTTGATGCCTTCACGATTTGCATGCAATTGAATCTAATTAATCAACTTGGGTAATTGAATTAATTAATTAGGGTCAAACTATCTTAACCCAACAAACTTTGCCAATGGTTTTTGATTGTTACTTTGTCCAGCAGCCTTCAATCCTCGGGTTTCCATCAATGACACAAGATTGTTCTCTTTCTTTATGATCTGTTTTGATTGAGGAGGAGAGAGGGAGAATGGAGTAGAATTGGCATAATGATTTTCCTTGTTACTTTCTCCACTCACCTATAGTCATCATGCAACTTATAATTTTTAGCTATTTCAACACCCATTGGCATTTTGGGATTGTAGACAAAGATTCCATTAATTATCTTTTGCCAGCAAGTTAGCTGAGTACTTCTTTGATGAGTGTGTGCAAAAATGTGTGTCAGAAAATTTTCACCCCTATCTTGATATAGCATTTTCGGAATTTAGCCTCAAACCAATTTTTTTTTTTTTTTTTTTTACTTTCAAAAAAAGAATAATGTGTCAACATTCACAAACTGTTGTGTTTGTTCCTTTCACAATTACAGCATGCTAAGACGTGCGAAATGCTTTAAGGAAAAAATAGTGAAGTTCCATTCAGCAAAGAAGACTGTAAAACCTTAAATGACATATGCAAATCTCAACTAAATGCAGTCTTTATAGAAACAATGAAATGTGGATCCTGCTTCAACATTCCACTTCATGTGGATCGTAGTTTCATGGCATACAAAAAGCATGATATGTGTTAACCTAATTTTGAATATTGTATCATATATATACCACTTCTTCGGTGAAGACATAAAACATTCACAAAAAAGCACATGCCAGTTTCATGTCCCTAGGTGTCAGATCAAATTAATCCTTCCGAACATCAAACCATTCATCTTCATCCTTATTAGGTTTAGGATATTCTGTTTGCGAAGGCTCTTGATCCCATTCATCAACTTCTTTAGAGGGTAGACTAGTAGAGGGTTTTCTTCATCATAGTTCAAGTAATCCTTCTGTGTAGGGTTCTTATTGACGAGCTCCTGTTTTCAAGGGAGAGCACAACCCTGATAAGAATTGTAGTCTGCACAATGCCATAAGAGCATGTTCCAGTGGGGGTCCTGCCAAAAATTAACCCCAAAAAAAAAAAAAAAAAAAAACCACTAGGCATTAGCAATGTAAATAACTAACTCCTGTATATGTTGGTATGAAAGCTCAATCAATTCAATTACTTGATGAGATGGAAAATACAACACGTGTAAGTTTATAACATCAGATTTTGGTCTTAAATCATATCAAAATTTTTTGACATGTTCATGAATACCATTCTTTTAACTATCCACATTGCTATTCTACCTAAAGAAATCTTGATTCTCCATTGGTTTTGAAAAGGGGGTAAAAAAAAAACCATTTAAACCTTTTCTTTTTAATTAACACAAAAAGTAGATGAGGGTTGCAAGAATAGTACTCCTCTTAAGAGTCATTTAATTTCCTAGCTCATTGGTAGGAAGTGCTGCAAACAACAGAGCAGTAGAATAAGCAGCACATTCAGGGCATGCCATGTCCATAATTAATTTATTCACTCAGATTGAAACTTGTTATATAATTCTAAATGAAATATCATAAAGCCTTTTGCAAAATTACATATCAATTATAAATGATATTGAAATGTCATGGGAATTTCGAAGGCAGCACCCAGATTGGATTTTCAAGTTGATAATTGAAGGTAAATTGCTGGATGAAACTCCATTAAACATGTTAATATATGGTACTCATCAATAATGTCAGTTATATTTTGTACTTCTACAAGGCTCTTGGCTAGAGGACATTGACTGTTACCATCAGGTTTTGTTCAAAGTAATGGGTGGATTTCCTTAAATTTGCCTCATCTCAAAAAACAACTTGCATTAGAGCATCCACAACAGTGGAGCTAAAAATTTAGCTTTTTAGCTCCACTAAAAGTTACTTTATCTATTATACCTACACATATGTTGCAGCAGTGGATCTATTTTAGCTATCAACGCAATAAAATAATATAAACATCACAATAAAATAATATATTCCTACAATAAAATAATATACCACCTACAATAAAATAATATATCACATTACCCAAAAAAACAACCCAGCACCATCCACAACCACCTCTACCATCAGCCACACCCACAACCACCACTACCACCACCACCAGCAGACACAACCAAACCCCAAAAAAAAAAAAAACCAAACACCGTACCACCAAACCATAGCCACAACAACCACCATTGCCACCACCACAACCATCAAACACACAGAAGAAAAAAAAAATCAAACATCATTCCCACATGAAAATACATTAAAAAAAAAAAAAACAAAAAAATAAACAAACTTAATCACAGCAAAGAGAATGGTATGGGTCTGATCGGAGGATTGGGCGGAGGCGTTGATCGGCGGAGTGGGGAGGACTGGGCGGCGTGGGTTTGATCGGAGGATTGGGCGGAGGCGTGGATCGGCGGCTTGGGGCTTGGGCCGTTGACGTTGAGGCCGGCGGAGGGGCGCGGACTGGGCGATGGGGCTTGGGGAGATCGGCGATGGGGCTTGGCGTGGGTCGGCGAGCTAGGTCGGTGGAACAGGTCGGCGGTGAGGGAGCTGGCCGGCGAGCTGAGGGATGAGGGAGATGAGGGAGGCCGGCGAGCTAGAGAGAAAAAAAAAAAATTTTGACCGGCGAGCTGAGAGCTAGAGAGAAAAAAAAATGATCGGCGAGCTGAGGGATGAGGGAGGCCAGTGAGCTGGAGAGAAAAAAAAATGACCAGCGAGCTTAAGGATGAGGGAGGTCGGCAAGCTGGAGAGAAAAAAAAAATTGAGGAAGAAAGAAGAAGGAAGATAAGCCCCAGAGAGAGAGAGAGAGAGAGAGAGAGAGAGAGAAAAGGATAGGAATATTTTAATTAGAGTGGAGAGAAAAGTGTAATAATAATTTTTTTTTTTTTTTTTTTTTTTTTTTTTTTTTAGCTTTGAGCTATAGTGCACATCTAAAGATAGATGTGCACTGTAGCTGAGGAGCTAAATCTTTTAGATTTAGCTCCACTGCTGTGTAATGGTTTTTGGGTATTAAGGAGCTAAAAAATAGCATTATACCTATATAGCACCACTGCTGTGAGTGCTCTTAGAAAAGGCATTACCTTGTTGATGATGTGCAGTGTGGATTCCCAATTATGACCAACAAAGATATAGCACAAGTTACAACCACATTAAACCTTCTTGGATTGCGAGAAAAACCCAAACAATACACTCTCATTTATATAATATTTAAAAACTGAACAGTAGTATTTATTCTTATCACACTCTTGTTAAGTCACATCAGTGTAACATTTTAGTTCATAGTTCGGTTCATTCACATTTCAGTTTGTTTAATGACTTTGGTCCTGTTCAGTGCATTTCAGTCCACTTAGGTCCATTTCGGTCTATTCAATCCGTATCGGTCCATTCATTCCGTGTCAGTCTACTTCAGTCTGTTTTGTTCACTTTGGTCAATTTCGGTCCACTTTAATGATACATTGAGACGAGTGGTTTGTATAGAAAGAGTATCCACTTCATTGACAATTATTTTACATTCTCAGTATAATGTTGGTAGGCTTTTGATAAAATTTCATTTTTCTTATGTTATTAAAGTCTTATATTTTTTTTCCTAATGTAAGCGATATATTTACTTATATTTGCTTTTCTTTTTAGGTCATTTAAGATATATAGAGGATGAATAATTTGTAAATAGTATTAGAAACAAATTCCAACTACACATTATATTATTTACAAAATATCTCACCTTATATAATAATTGAATGAAAAATGTATTATATTTTCTTGAAGAAAAAGAAGAATAGACTTAACAAATTTTACATTTTCACTTAACAAATATAGATAACTTAATTTAAAATTTTTAATATAATTTATTAATTATATTTTGTTAGAAAATAATAGCATCTTTTTAAGAATAATCTACTAACACTTACAATTCTCATATACTATTTTTATTTTTCATATTTGTATCTAATTACAAACCAGACAGTAGATATAATAATGAATTTCTTCTCTTTTCCTTGAAATTGTTCAACACTTCCAACCTTGATATCTGTCATCTCCAAATTTTCGAGGTTGATCTTTAGTTTGCACTTTCTGCCTATAAAAAAATAAAATAAAATAAAACCAAAGGGCATTTTCGGAATTCCATCCTCTAGAGAAGAAAACAGAACTCTCCCACCACTCAAATATATTTATAACCGTTTTACCAGACTCCAACACCAACAAAACAAACCAAACCCCTCTCTCCAAAATCAATCAACTGTCTCCCTAAAGACTCCCCCAAAACTCCCAACCATGATTACCACCATGGCTCTGCAGCTCATTGTTCTCGCTCTCAGTGTCACCTCCACGCTCCTCCTCACCGTGGCGGCCCCACCACCACCACCGCAGCCATTGCCACCGCCTTCAGGTTGCTCCGACGAGCTTGTTCTGTTCTCGCCATGCCTGCCCTATGTCTCGACTCCGCCAAACAACCTCTCCAACACTGCCTCCGACAGCTGCTGTGGTGCCTTCTCCTCGGCTTTAAACTCTAACAATGGTGTTTGCCTCTGTTACCTTGTCCGGCAGCCTTCAATCCTCGGGTTTCCTGTCAATGACACAAGGGTTCTCTCTCTTTCTTCGGTTTGTCCCATTGGAGAAGACAACAACAGTTCCATAAAGATTGGATCTTTGGAGTCACTTTGCTCAGGTTCAAAAAGCCAAACCCAGTTCTTGGTTTCTTGAAGTCTTGAGCTTTTCTTGTTTAAACTTAAGTTTCCACGGATTATTTTTGGGTGTAATTAGGATAAAGTTAGAATCTTTATAATGGGGTTTTGCAACTCTGTTCCTTTTCTCTTTGCTTTATATTTTTTTTCCTAGAAAGAAAATCAAAGATTAAACAATGGATTAATTGAATTCTACTTTTGGTCTATATTGAAACAGGGTCATCAGCATTGCCTCCTCTGCGGAGCACAACAAATACCTCAGTAGTTACAAATCATTCTGCTTCTGGTAACTAGGCAGAGTAGTCTTTCACTCTTACAAACACTATTTTTAGAAATTTACATTTCCCTTAATGCACAGTTATATTTGGATCACCAATTTTCCATTTCTTTGAATGATTTAATTATACTCTTTTAAATCTTAGCAACTCATGCAAGTATTAATCAGAAATTAGATTTTAGGGTATATTTTTAATGCTTCATTTGCTATGAGATAGTGTCAACTTATTAGAGAATCAAGTGAAATTCTTATGTTCACAAAAAGAGTTAAATTGTAGGGGCAGAGGCCATAGTGGTTATTTGCCTTATCTTTTTGCTTAAAATTGCAGTGATTAATAAACCAATTTATTTAGCAAACTATTTTGGACATTACACTTCCCTTAATGCAATTATAGTTAATAAACCAATTAAAGTATCACCAATTTTCCATTAGTTTGAATGATTTAATCCATCTCATTTTTTTCCCTTCCGAATCTTAGCAACTCATGCAAGTATTAATCAGAATTTAGGTTTGAGAATATATTATTAATGCTTAAATTTTTTTGAGATAATGTCAACTCACTAGAGAATAAAGTAAAAAACTTGATTTCACGTAAAGAGTTGAGTGAATTGTAAGGGGGCATAGGCCATAGGGGGGCCATTTGTCTTATATTTTTAGTTAAAATTATTAACATCTTGGCCTTGATAACCAATGTAAATAATAAATTGATCAATTATCACACACTATAACAATGTCAAAACCGACTTATCTTAAATCCCAATTGTAAAATGGTTATTAGACATAAGTTTTGAATTTTCTTATAAGGCAGGAGCCTTGGTGGTTAGTAGAAACATGGTATGATCTCTCAGGTTTTGAATCCCTTTATTGCAGGTCTTAATGATGTTCATTCTCCACCAAATCAGTTTGCTAAGACACCACCCACACAACAGAACTCATCACTAGAACCGGCTAGAATTTCATCGGCCACAACCATAAAACAACTTTGTAGCAGCTACAGTTGCTTCGCATCCGGCATAGTGATTCTCCTTGTTCCCATCTCCATTCATCTATACTCATCATGCAACTTATAATTAGCTCTTTCAGCACCCATTTCCATGGTGGGATTGTAGATAGATTCCTTTAATTACTGTTACCCAGCAAATTAGACATGTACTTTGATATGAGTGTGTGCATAAATGTGTATTCTCACTTGTCAGAAAATTTCTACCCCTATATTGGCACTACTGGAATTTAACCATAATTCATTGTGTTTTAAAGCCCAAACAAAGAACAATATGTCAACATTCACAAACTTTGTTTTTCCTCCTTTCACAATTACAGCATATGCTAAAAAGTGCAGAATGCTTTAAGGCAAAGAGAGTGAAGCTCCATTCAGCAAAGAAGACTATATACGCTTAAATGACACATGCAAATCTCAACTAAATGCAGTCTTAATAGAACAATGTAACATGGATCCCGCTTCAACATTCAACTGCATGTGGATCATAGTTTCCTTGCATACAAAAATCAAGATATGTGTGAACCTAATTTTGAATATATATATATTCACACACCACTTCTTAAGTGAAGATATAAAACACTTCCTTCCAAAAAAAAAAAAAAAAAAAAAAAAAAAAAAAAAAAAAAAAAAAAAACAAACAAACAAACCAAACCAAACCAAAAAAGCACATGCCAGTTTCCTCATGTCCTTAGATGTTGAGCAAATTTAATTCTTCCAACCATAAGACCATTCATCTTCATCCTTATTAGGTTTATTAGGATATTTTGCTTGCAAAGATTCTTGACCTCATAAATAATGTAAAAAACATGGTGCCAGTTTTGCTACCTGCCTCTATTGCTAATGGTTCAGCAGTTGAACTATAAGCAGGTCTAACCAGACAAGACAAAATTTGAAGAGCACTCAACTAGACCATATTCCAGGTGGAGAAATTCCTAACAATTCAAAGTGTATACCTACCTGGGATGCACGGACGCGGCTCCGAACCCAGCGCACCCGCGTCTGACGCGGCGGGACACGCCGACGCGGGAGGGACGCCGCAGACCGCGCGTCTGTGCCGCGTCGTGCCACGTGGATTTCCCGACTCGCGCCGACGCGGCTCAAATCGACGCCGACTCGCACCGATTCGGCTCCCACGCATGCCGATTCGCGCCGAACCGGACGGATTCGCGCCGATTCGGGCCGAATCGGATTGTATCGGCAGAATATCGGCGTGTTTCGGCCGGAAAAAGGAAATCGGCCGGTAAGGGAAAAAAAAAAAAAAACCTTCTGGACTGGACTGGATATTCTTACGCTACTGTTGCCGGTGGACTGATTTGCTTCTTCGTGTTCTTCTTTGCATCATCTTCTGAGTTGTTCTCTGTTTTTTCTTTTTTTCTTTTTTCTCTGGAAGTCTTCTGTAACGTAACTACTGTTTCTCTTTTTGACAAGTACAAAAACTTTTCTTTGGTTTTTGTCCCTCTCTGACCAAACGTGAGAGCCACATCCTCTCTCTTTTTTTTTTTTTCTTTTTCTTTTTTAATGGAAAGCTACACGTGAGAGCCTCCAACCTTTTTTGTTTTTTTTTTTTTACTTATTATTATCTATTTATTTTATTCTTATTATTTCTATACTATTATTATTATTATTATTATTATTATTATTATTGAGTTTTCTATTATTATTATTATTATTATTATATAAAAAAGCATGCTTAGTAATATATTAAAAATATTTTTAATAATTTTTTAATCGCCGAGTCCCGCCGCACCCGCACCCACCTTTTTCAAAAATTGCCGAGTCCCGCACCCGTACCCGCACCCGCACCCGCACCCGAGTCCTAAAACGCACCCGTGCTTCATAGATTACCTACACACTGCATAAGCAACATTGATATAAACTTAGTTCTATAAATATACCTGTGTGTGTACAGAATAATTATATGGATCTGATAGAGATGCAATCTTTTAGAGGACACCTTTTTATTATTATTATTATAATTCAATTGTTACTAAACTAGAAGACTCGTGTAGATGACACTGTTATCATTAGGTTTTGTTAATAGTAATGTGTGGGCTTATATCAGACTCAATTAATAAAAAATAACAGCTTACAATAGAAAAGAAATTACCTGTTGATGGTTTATAGTTTGTACATTTGGATGGAACTATAAAAAAGAATCTCTCCCAGAAAATTAATTTCTTATTGAAGGGCCTGTGTCAAACTGTTTAATGAAGCGGAAATTGAAGCGTATAACTCAAAACCATAGGGCATTTTCGGACTTCCATCCTTTAAACAAACAGAACTCTCCCGCCACTCAACTATATTTTTAACTGTTTACCAGACTCCAAAATTTTCCTTATACCACCAACAAAGAAAACCAAAACCTTCTCTCCAACATCACTCTACAGTCTCTCTAAAGACCCCGCATAACCCCCAACCATGATCACCACCATGACTCTGCAGCTCGTTGTTCTTGCTCTCGGTGTCACCTTCATGCTCCTCCTCATCATGGCGGCCCCACCACCACCACCACTGCCACCGGCTTCAAGCTGCACTGACGAGCTTGTTCTGTTCTCACCATGCCTGCCCTACGTCTTGTCTCCGCCAAACAACCTCTCCAACACGGCCTCGGTCAGCTGCTGCGATGCCTTCTCCTCGGCTTTAAACTCTAACAATGGTGTCTGCCTCTGTCACCTTGTTCGGCAGCCTTCAATCCTCAGGTTTCCGGTCAATAACACTAGAGTCCTCTCTCTTTCTTCGGTTTGTCCCATTGGAGAAGACAACAACAGTTCCATAAAGATTGGATCTTTGGAGTCACTTTGCTCAGGTTCAAAAAGCCAAACCCAGTTCTTGGTTTCTTGAAGTTTTGAGCTTTTCTTGGTGAAACTTAGAGCCTGTTAGGCCAACAAAATTTGATCACTTAATTTCCGTCACTCAATTTCCATCATTCATCACTCATTATTCGTCATTCAATTTTTCACATCCATTTGCCTTCATCAACCAATTTCTACCGCTCAATATTTTTCACACTATTTATGGACCCCACAACTGTTACTGTGTCAGAGTACTTCTGTTTTGTTACCCGTGGATTTTTTTTTTTCTAGTACCCAGAAATCCGAACCAAGTGAAAAAAAAAAAAAAAAAAAAAAAAAACCCAGTGAAGAAGACCGAACCCAGTGAAGAAGAAAGGAAAAAAAAAAAAAAACCAGTGAGACTGAACCCAGTGAAGAAGAAAGGAAAAAAAAAAAAAAAAAACCCAGTGAAGACCGAACCCAGGTGAGAAGAAAAAAAAAAAAAAAAAAAAAACCCAGTGAAGAAGACGAAACCCAGTGAAGAAAAAAGAAAAAAAAAAAACTAGTGAAGACCACCGAACCCAATGAAGAAGAAAGGAAAAAAAAAAAAAAAAAAAACCCAGTGAAGACCGAACCAGTGAAAGAAGAAGAAGAAAAAGAAAAAAAAAATCCCAGTGAAGACCGAACCAGTGAGAAAGAAGAAGAAAAAAAAAAAAAGGTCAGTTGGTCAAAAGGTGTGGCTGAGTGGGACGTTCATGTGTGTTTAATTACAAAAATGTCATTGAGTTATGAATTATGGAAACAAAAAATTAGAAACTGAGTTATGGCTTGCTAAACAAATTTTTTTTTGAAAATTGAGATGGGTCCTACCATTTTTTAGAATTGAGTTATGGAAACTGAGAATTAAGTTACGGAAACAGCTAAACCAAACAGGCTCTTATAGTTTCCATGGATTTTTTTGGGTATAACTAGGATAATGATACTCTGTTCATTTTCTCTTTGCTTTATCATTTTTTTTTTTCCGGGAAAGAAAATCAATGATTAGATAATGGACTAATCGAATTATACTTTCTCTCTTTTATTGAAACCGGGTCACCAGCATTGCCTCCCCTCCAGAGCACAACAATTTCCGGGCTTACAAATCCTTCTGGTTCTGGTAACTAAGCAGAGTAGTGTTTTACTCTTAGGCACTACTATTTTGATATTAAGATTTTTCTTATTGAACTGTTATATTTGGATCACCAATTTTTCATTTCTTCAATGAATAATTTAATTCATTTTTTTCAGAAAAACAATTAGCAATATATTCAAGTATTAATCAGAATTTAGTTTTAAGAGTATATTATTTATGCTTAAAGTTTTCTACGATATATAGTGTCAATTTATTGGAGAATAGAGTGAAAAACTTGTTTTCACAACACGGGTTAAGTAAACTGTAGGGGCGTAGGCCATATATAGACTAGTGGCTAATTAATTGTCTTATATACTTAGTTAAAAATGTTAGGGAATTTTTTTTTTTATATATATATATAATAAAAAACTTCGAATAGAATGATTTAATATTAAATATAATCAATTTTTTAGTTAATAAACTTTTTTTTTTTTTTGAGGAATATAAAGTTTGTAGGGGTAAGGACCCAAGATCATATATTGGGCATTGAGCTTTGTTCAAGGACATTGATAGGTCCGAGAATGAGCAAATAATTATTAGGGATTCCCAGTTAAAGTCTCATAAGTGAGAAACGAATGGAAGGTAGTCCAAGAAGGAGCTCTTCCTCGGATATGATGAATGCAACCCAAGTATGTATTCTAGCAACTAGGGTAACCCTCCAAGAAACTCAAGTGATAGGGATGTGTTTCATGAACGTGCGAAAAGGAAGGGAACTCAAAAATATCTAAGAGAAAGCTACTATCACCGCATTAAATGCACTACAGCTATTTTTCTGGCCACATTTATTAGGAGAAGACTTTTGAATAATGCTGTCTTGGCTAACACAACTCACAAAAAGCCAAAGAGGACGTTTGATAGGACTGGTACTCAAGTAAGGGTTTAGATGATCAACAAGGGTAAGATCAAGATGGTTCAAAGGGGGCTATATAATGTGAGAGACCCTCCATGAGAAGGGGATCGAAAAGGAGAGGGAAGAAACATTGTAGTAATCTAGAACTAGACTTGTAGCAAAGCTTAGAGAATAATATTTAAGAATCAGTCTCCTCGGACTTGGTTGGGACATTTTTCTTTAGTAAACTTCTGTTATTTTCTCTCTTTGTCATCAAAATCTATTGGTCTGTTATCTTTCTCTCTTTGTCATCAAAATATATTGGTCTGTTATCTGATTCACTAAAGCTCAATTTTTCAACCCATTCTCTACAAATTTATTGTTTAGGGTTTTTTTGGACTTAAGTCCATATACCCGTTGGGTTAGAAGCTTAAATCAAGTCCTTACAAAGTTAATCAAACTAATTTGGAATATACATTTCCCTTCATGCATAATTATAGTATCACCAGTTTGCCATTAGTTCGAATGAATTTTTATTTTTTTATTTTTTAAATCTTAGTAACTCATGCAAGTATAAATCATAAATTAGTTTTTTTGAGTATATTATTCATGCTTAAATTTTTCCGACTTCTGAGATAGTGTCAGCTTATTAGAGAATAGTGGAGGCATTGGCACAGGCCATAGTGTCCATTTGTCTTATCCTTCTAGTTAAAATCATTAACATCATGATAGCCATGATAACTCTATATAAATTGATCAATCATCACACATTGTAACCATGGCAAAACTAACTTATCTTAAATCCCAATTGTAAAATGGATATTACTAGAAACTTTGGTCTTGTCTCTCAAGTTTTGAATCCCTTTATTGCAGGTCCTAATGGCTAATGATGTTAAATCTCCGCCACATCCAAGCTCGCCACAACAGAACTCATCACTACAACCAACTAGAATTTCATCAGCCACAGCCACAAAACAACTTTGTTGCCCTAGCTTCTCATGTGGATGGTTTTCAGTAGTGTTTCCCCTGGTTATTTTCTTCGTTCAACAATACCCTCTCAACCTAGCAACATATCTTGCTATCCTATTCTTCCTTTTAAAGGCTTTAAATTGGGTAAGCCCTACAATATTTTAACAGCTTCATATATTCTGGGTTATCTGTGACACAAAGGAGGCTCATTTATTTCTACTTTTATTCAGTATTTCAATAAAAGGAACAAAAATCTATCACTTTTGTCACAAAAATAAATAAATAAATAAAAGGAACAAAAAAAAGGGACCACAGAGATATTGACCTCCCACATAATCATAGGAATAGGAGCCTCTCCATTTGAAATGGACTATATACGTTATAGACTATTAGATCCAGAAAATAAAATACTGAAATGAAATTCTCTTATCAACATCCTAATCTCTTTATTTTCATTGAAATGAAGAAGATTGTGTTCTATAATCATAGATCTTGATAATAATAGAATGTGTACTTCTCTTAACAATCCAAATGTGTTACCTTTTAAGGAATTTACACCTCCGTCTCCTTTTATTTTTAGGGGTTTGTAGATGTCTATACTCTATAATAACACAAAATAATTCCGATCATGAACTAGGTTATGGTGTCTTAAGATTTTGACAAAAACCCTAGAAACTAGATAGAATATATTAGAGGTGTGATCCTTAGGAAACCCCATCTTTGGAAAATTGAAAAGGCTAATTATTGCTTCACATCAAACCATGCACATGCTCTTTCCTTAAAAATTCTTATCTTCAAATGTAACACCATATGTATGAAAACTCTAATTGAATAGTTTTGAGTAATCAATATAATGTATAAAAACACTACTTAACTCAAAAAAACTTAAACTTATAAGTTGGACCCCAACTATGTTATGGTATATTTACCACTTACCCTTCTCATGTAGTATTATTTAATGTGAGACTATCATTACCCACTGCCTAACTAAGCCACTGCAAAATGCAAAATTTGGACATTATCTCCAATGTTCACATTAAAATAAATAAATAGAAACTGCTAAAGCTGCTAGCTGAATTCACATCCTATAATCTTCTCAAAAAAAAAAAAAAAAAAAAAAGAAAAATTCACATCCTTTTTTTTTTTTTTGATGCGAAATTCACATCCTATTGTTTGCACATTTTGATGAAACTTAGGGATATATATATGTCAGAAAATTAATATTTCCTAGAAGGGCACATATAACTTAAAACCAAAGGATATTTTTAGAATTCCATCCTTTTCTTTTGCAACTCTGTTTCTTTTCTCTTTGCTTTATCTTTATTTTCCTACCAAAAATTAAGAATGATTACATAATGGACTATTTTTCTTTTTATCTATATTGAAACAGGGTCAACGGCATCATTGCTTCCCCCCCGGAGCACAAAAATATATTCTGTTCTTAAAACTCTCTCTAGTTCCGGTAATCAGGCAGTGTGGTCTTTGCTATGACCAATTTGTCATTTCTTTGAATAATTTAGTTTTACTCTTCCTTTTTTTTTTTTTAAATAAAATATTTTAGCAACTCATGCAAGTATTAATCAGAAATTATTTTTTTCATAATGTTGAATCTGTTCTGAGATAGTGTCAACTTATAAAGAAAATAAAGTGAAAAACTTGTTTTCACAGAGAAGAGTTAAGTGAACTGTAGGGGCATAAGCCATTTTTGGACAGTAGTCTTTGTTCCCTTATAAGGCAAGGAGCCTTGGTGGTTACTAGAAACACGGTTTAGTCTCTCAGGTTTTCAAATCCCTTTATTGCATTTCCTAATGCTGGCGCATCTCCACCACAAGTACCATAGAGATTATCCACAAAACGAAGCTCGCCCCCAGATTATGCTAATACGCCGCCACCCACACAACAGAATTCATCGCTAGAACCAGCTAGAATTTCATCAGCCACAACCACAAAACAACTTTGTAGTATCTACAGTTGGTTCGCACCCAGCATGGTGATTTTCTTTGTTCCTATCTCCATTCATCTATACTCATCATGCAACTTATACTTAGCTAAAGTGCTTTGATATGAGTGTGTGCAAAAACGTGTATTCTCACTTATCGGAAAATTTCCACCCATCTCTTGATATAGCACGTAATTTAACCACAAACCATTGTGTTGTAATTCCCCAAACAAATAATATTCACAAACTATTTTTCTTTTTCCTTTCTCAATTACAGCTTGGTAAACGTCTGGAATGCTTTATGGCAAAGATTGTAAAGTTTCATTCACTATATAGACTTAAATGACATGCAAATCCCAACTAAATGCCGTCTTAATAGGACAATGTGACATGGATCCCGCTTCAACATTCAACTGCATGTGGATCATAGTTTCTTGGCATACAGAAAGCAGGATATATGTAACCGAAGTTTGATTGTATGATAGATATACCACTTCTTCTGTGAAGACATAAATAGCAAAAGTACATGCCAGTTTCCTCATGTCCCTAGATGTCAAGAAAATTAATCCTTCCAACCATCAGACCATTCATCTTCATCCTTATTAGGTTTAGGATATTCTTCTTGCCAAGACTCTTGATCGCATTCAACTTCTTTAGAGGGTAGAGGGTTTTCTTCATCATTGTTCAAGTAATTTTCCTGTGTGGGATCCTCATCAACAAACTCCTCCTTTTCCGGGAGAGTACAACCCTGATATGAGTGGTTGTCTGCACAATGCCATAAAAGCATGTTCCAGTGGGGGTCCTGAAAAAAATGCAAAAATCTGGGTGTTAGCAATGTAAAAAACTATATCCTGAATTTGTTGGCATGTAAGCTCAATCAATTTGATTACTTAATGAGAAGAAAATCACAAGACAGGTAAGTTTAACACATCAGATTTTGGTCTTAATCATATCTGAATTGTTTGACACGTTCATGAATACCTTTTTTTTACCTAACAAAAGAAACCCTGATTTCTCCATGCTTCTGCAAAGGGGAAAAAGCATTTATCCTTTTTTTTTGATAAGTAAAAGTTTATTGATCTCAAAAAATGGAACACCCTAGTACACAGGGAGTGTACAAGGGTTCAAACAATCAAGAACAAAAATTACAAGAATCTAAGAAATCAAGAAAGGATGGAAAGGATTGGTTCCGCAAAGCAGCCAACCAATCCATTAATGTTCTAAAGAAAAATAGCTTCAAATCTGATATGGATCTCTCCTTATCTTCAAAGCACCGACTATTTCTCTCCCTCCAAAGGCACCACAATAAGCAATGAGGAACCATAAGCCATATATACCCATTTCGATGACGGCCAAAACTGCCTTGCCAACAAGCTAGAAGCCCCACTACATATTGTGGCATAACCCAACTCACTCCAAACAACCCGAACACCATAGCCCACATATCCATTGCAACCGGGCAATGAAGAAAAAGATGATCAACTGATTCCCCATTACACTTGCACATATAGCACCAATCTAATATCCAAACCTTCCTTCTTCGTAAATTGTCAATCGTTAAGCATTTCCCTAAAGCAACAGTCCAAACAAAGAAAGCTACTCGAGAAGGAACCTTCTGCTTCCAAATGCTTTTCCAAGGAAAACAATAGTCAGTAGGGCCCACTAAGAGATTGTAATAATCCCTAACTGTGAATCCCTTCTCTCTAACAGACTTCCAGCACATTTATCCTTTTTATGTTTAATCAACAAGAAGAGTAATATCCTATCAAAAAAAGCAAGAAGAGTAATATCTAAAAGAGTCATTTCCAAACTCATTGGTAGGAAGTGCTGCAAATATGAAATAACAGAGCAGTAGCATAAGCAGCACATTCAGAACATGCAAAGAGCATAATAGCATAATTAATTTTATTCACAAGAATAAGAGTAATCTTTTAAAAAATGTGTATCTTATTACCATCAGGTTTTGTTCATAGTAATGTGTGGGTTTTCTTATAGTTACCTAAATTAATCACAAATAATAGCTTGCAATAGAAAAGGCATTACCTTGTTGATGATGTGTGGATTCCCGATTATGACCAACAAGGATATGGCGCGGGTTACAGCCACATTAAACCTTCTTGGATTGCTCAAAAATCCCAAACAATACGTTCGGTCAAATTCATTGTGTTTGATTGTTGAACGGACAGTAGATATAATAATTACTTTCTTCTCTTGACCTTGAAATTGTTCAACACTTCCAACCTTGATATCTGTCATATCCAAACTTTCAAGGGTGTTCTTGAGTTTTAGCACTTGCTGCCGATAAGGTGTTATCACCCCAATATCTTCCTCACTCAGATTTCCAGTAGCAGTCAGTCGCCTGATGACCTCTACTACCTTGCTTGCCTCGATTCGGTTAAACCATGATGGATTATTTCCTTCCCTCTCATCACAACCTTGGATACCAAAGAAAAGAACAGGAAAATCCCTGTTAGGAAGGAGATTCACCCCATCCAAGAAGGCACTTTCGTCATCTTTACATGCAATTAATTCGCTATTATAGAACAGCATTGAAGGGAGATAAAGAATTTCTGGGTGACACCTGTAGTTCCGCACCAATTTTGTAACATAATTTTCCTCCCCATTATAGTAAATGTCAGATTCAGACAATCTTTCCAAGTAAGATTTCCCCAATCCATAAGTTTCTGCCTCTTTAGAGTATATTACTGGACCTAACTGCATGGGGTCTCCAGCAAGAACAACAACTGTCTTTCTTTGACAAAGACTGGCTATAGGAATCATGGTTTCTGGCTCTGAAGCTTGGCCAGCCTCATCCAAGAAAATATGAGAGAAGTGGCCTCGCTTGACATCTTCTGCATAAAGAAGAGAGGCACTCATATAAGTCGATATGACGATCCTATATCGCATGAGGGCATTCGGTGGAGGACACTTGAAGATATGCTCATCAAAGAAGCAAAAGCGGATAATATTAGGTGTTACATCCTCATAAGTACGGCTAGGTGCATTGAGCCTGAATATTTCATTATCGTGAACCTTTACAGCCTTTTCACTGAGGAGCTTCTCTAGAATGTGGTCTGCTGCACTATTTGAAGGGGCACACACAAGAATCCGAGCATTCTTTCGAGTTGTGTAGAGCTGGAGGATTGCTTCCACTAAAGTCATAGTCTTACCAGTACCTGGAGGCCCATGAATCACATAAGGCGGTGCTCCTTTGCAGCCAAGGATCATCTCAACTGCACACATCTGCTCAGGATTAAGATGACATGATATAGGCACCAGTGGAGTGGTTTCAATCAGCCTCATGTTAGGGGCCTCAGATGGAAATAGGAACTCTATCTCTAACCTTGCTGCAGCTTCAATGGCTTGATATAACCTTCTCATGTTGACTCGATTATATTTGAACCGTATATTATAGAGATTCCCATCTCTATGCCACAAGTGAAAGTCTTTAGCAAACTTCAGGTAAACTTCATCAGCTTCAACACGGTGGATAAAACCCTATAGAAAACCACATTCAATTTTGGGAAAACTGCTCTAGGATTCTAAATATTCAACTAATAGTGAAAAGACTCAATATTTTCTTTTTAATGAGTAAATACTTTATTAGAAATATAGAAGCCTAAATACACAGATGTGTACAGGATTCTTTGAAGAATTATAATCTGAAATTTAAACAATAAAAATAAAAATCAAGAAAAAATGAGATAGGATAGTGCCTAAAGTTGACATCCAGTCATAGAACAACCTCAAAAATCTAAAGGGATATGGGATAATGTTATACACCATCAACTGCTTGACCTGTTCTCTCCAAATGGACCACCTAGACAATGTGGAATAGCATTCCAAATGTTACCATTTTTTTATGAACAAGTTTTGTTTTCCAAGAAGCAAGCAAGTCAAACTCAAAAGCCTCTTCTTCACCACCTGTTGAAACCCGGAACTGGAATAGAGAACACTAGTGATCACATATCTATTGTCATCCAACAGCGGAGCAGAAGAAGACCAACCAATTCACAAGAATATTCACACATACAATCAGTCCACCACGATTAGTCTCCTCTTAATATGGTTATTGCTATCAAATTTCCACCAAAAAAACGCCCTTTCCCATATGAATTTTGTACCATATGCTCCTCTAAGGGAAATTGCTATTAATTTTCCTTCTAAAGGCTATATAAAAACGAATGAACCTAATATTTTTCATTACACACCATGCCGCCATCTCCCAAAAAAAAATGTGCAACAAACTTCAAGTTTCAATTCGGGATGAAATGCACAAAGTAGGATTCCAATAACAAATACTGCCCTCTTCCAATCTTCCCCTATAGGCAGCAAAAGTGTTCTTATAAACAGCTAAAAGAAACAACTCTAGAAACAAGTCCTTCAAAGCCTTATCCTCACCACATTTTTTTTTTTTGATAGGTAATAAAGATTATATTCAAAAACACTACCTTATGCAGAAAAACATAAGGCAAAGAGAAAAATACTAGGCGTGGAAAAATCATCTACTAGGCGTGGAAAAAGATCATATCTGCTCATCCCATGAGATCCTCCAACCTCTATATACTCCAAGCCACCACTAACAAAGCTCTTATAAAAACTTAATTATCTAACCCTCAACCCACCTTTACTAGTAGAATAGACAAAACTACTTATAGCTTTCACTCAAAAGGCACTTCCTCCTTCCATGAGAATGGGTTTAGTGTATGGTCATGAGTTCAAAACCCACTAGATGCATTTGCAACTTATCGATAAAAAAATTAACAAATTAAAAAAATAATGATGATGATGAGGACGATGAAAGAGAACATGAAAACCACCATATTCAGAGGAAATGACTTAGTGAGTCCAAAGCAATTACAACTCTGAATGGCCAAACATTTCAAGAAGTGTTACCAAAAAGTGACATTAGTTCAATTGCTTAGCCATATCTTTCAAACTACCAAGCATATTGTGTGAAACTTGTTCCATTAGAAACTAAACATCCAAGTTCAAATGAGCACAATAATAAATAATAAATTACAAGGAAAATATATATATATATATATATATATATATATATATATAAAGGCTCCAATTATTTCGTTGTAAAACTATGTTCTGAAGTTTGGTGCAACTAAAAATTGCTAATGAATAGAAAACATTTTAATGGTCAATGGAAATTTTAACTAAATCGGTGATAAATAATCTACACTTTGTAAAAGCATGAATCATTTTTGGAGCAAGCTTGTAAAAGCATAAATGCTCTAAATTTTATAAAAAGTTTTATATTGAAACAAATGGAGCCTAAACGTAATAGTGATTAACATACACAAGGCACTTTTCAACTATGCACAAACATGTCTATTTGACATAGGTGAAATACATAAGTCAAATGAGAACTACTCATGTTGGACCATTATTTGCCAAACAGGAAAACATCAAAGGAGGCAAGAATCCTTCAATTTGTTCTATAGCCATTAATCAAAATCAATGGATGGTTGAGAGTATGATGATGATATTTTCTTTTTAATAAGTAAATGAAATTCCCTAAAACATCCAAGAGATCCCAGTAGAACACCACCTATATCTTCTTATCCGAACAATGCATCTGACACAAATAATTTGCCCATCTTTTTAATCAAAATCAAAAAGTTCAGTAGTTCCGGAAACACCTCAAATTTTGTAGCAACTAGTATCACACATAATTATGGATAGAAGTTGCTGATACATTCAAACCATTGAAGACAAACAAACATGAACCTGATATGAAGTAGTCTCATTTTCATCTTCAGAGGCAAGCCTGGCAAAAATATCATCTCCTTGGACAAGTGAAGGCCTTCTCTCGGCAAGACCTGGAACCACAAGGGACAAAAAATGAGCTCCCCTCTTCCTCATAGTTACACATTCCATGTCATGACCCCTCATGTCTTCCTGAAGTAAACAACATGCCAATTTTAGAACAAAATAAAAAAAAGGACTCTCATTTAATCATCATTATTGTTCTTTACTTTGCAAATAAAAAGTTACCTCCCATTGTATTTCTTCCATGATTACTAAATTCCTGAAGAAGTCAGTATACTTTTCAATTGAAAGGCCTTCTTCAACAGCATTCGGGATCTGCTTTTTCTCAAGCAATTCCCTGACTTCCCTTGGAATGTCATATCGAGGAAGTCTGTTCTTGAAAACTTTGTCCGTTTTCTTCGGAGGACGTACACCCATAACAAATGTACCATCAGTCACAACTTGCTTCTTTCTTCTGTCCCTTGAATAAGGCCTTCTAGAAGCCAAAGACTGTGATATGTTATCATCACACATAAGGAACACCACTCGTTCTATCCTTGTACTCTCAACATCAAAATACATAACTGAAGTGTGCAAACCAATTGTCTTTGGTTTGCAAGAGATCCATACAGTCAAGGTCTCTCTTGGCTGAATCATCCTGTCCTCCAAGGTGAAAAAGTCTACATAGCCTCTGCTAGTTTCATTTCCTGATGGCGGCTTCATCAGAGAAAGTTTGAACGAATTCTCAGGAGTTGAGGCAAAAATTGAAACAGACCAGAGATTCACTGGTTCACTAGTAGTATTCTTGATGGTAATTGACTCTGCAGCGGTTTCTCCTACGACTATTGATTGCGGGTTTCCACCTGACATAGGAAATGGGACAGAAATAACAACAGGACCCTCTTGATCTGGGTTGTAACTACACACAGATTGAGCGTCCCCAAAATCAAGAAACCCAATTTCTCCTTTGTCTCCAACAGTAGAGAATTCCTCATCCCACTTACCACCAAAGTCACCCATCACCAAGTAGAGACTAAAATAAACAAACTGTCAGTTTCAATAATTACAAACCTAAAAGAAAGGAAACAACCCCATAAACAAAAAGTGCCCAATTTTTATTTGAATAAAAATAAAAAATTACATGCAATACTACTTAAAACCCCCCAATTACTTAAGCTACATTGAAAGTATAAAAAAACAATCAAAATTCAGAAAGATCAAGGATAACATAAAAGATCTCAAATACCTAATAAACTCAAAATCAGAAGCACCATAACCTAAAGAGAATCAAGTAGTACTAGATTGCAATAAAGCATACTAATGATAGGTAGAGCCACAAAGAGAGTAAAACAAACAGTCATCGTTCTGATTGGCATTCCTTACTTTAAGGTTCAATGAACCAAACATCAATGCCCAAATCCCATATAAGAATCAAAACCCCCCACAATAACGTTGTCCACAATAAAAGCAAAGACAGACATATTAGAAACTGTATGGAAAACAAAAGGCAAATGCAGACTATGGTTAAGGAGACAAACCGTGGAAGAATCAAAGAGAGACGCTTTTGATGACAGAGACAAAGACAAAGAGAACCCAACTTTGATCAAACCTCAGCCTCTTCAATAACCTATGACAAAACAAAAAGTGCTCTCTCAATGCAAATTAATAGCGAAAAATGCAATGACCCTTTTACTTCAGTAACCAGAAGAACCCCAAAACAGAAACAAAATCATATAACCTTCTTGTAGAAGTATTTTGATGTGACTTTTATTATATTCCAAAAAAAAAAAAAAAAAATTGTAACCAAAAAAAAGGGAAAGATATAAACTTGATGGCATTGGCTTATTATTTTCGTACCTTTGGGTGAAAAATACAGTATCTTGGCAAAGCATTCACAAGAAGGGTATGATTGGGTAATCAAAATGGAACCCAGTTTACCCATTTATCATTAAAAGGTGAAAACTGAAAAGTGAAACTGCTCTCTCTGTAGGGAAGTGTGTGTAAGCCTGGTCTGTACTGAAAACTGAAAAGTGAGATTGCTCTGTTCTGTAGAGGGAATGAGAGTCCCATTGTTTTTAGGAGGTGGGTCTATTGTTAAAAGGATTTGATTGGTGGAGCTTAGAAGTGAAAGCGTCTTTATTGTTGGAGCCTCTTCAATGCCTTCAATTAATTATAATTTAATTAATTGAAGGCATTGATGGGTCTTCAATTAATTAAATTGGCCTATTGGAAGTGCATCCCTTAATATTTTTATTTTTTAGTTTTTAGAAAATATTTTTAGTATTTACTTCCATCTATTCACGTTTTTTTTTTGGCTTTTTTTTACTAAAATCTAAATGGTAACCTTATTTTTGTTGAATTATCATTATCATTGATAAAAGTTTTTTTTTGTTAGTCAGCGTAGTCTTTAAATTTTAACATTCTTATTAGGATTGTCTATTGTCATTTACAAAATTGTTACTTTTCAAATATGGATTTAGTTTAGGTACAATGCATTTAGTACACTGAACTTGGTTAGATGGTGATATATGTTCAAAAGTAAACACATGTCATCATCTCAACGGATCTAATATCACTGAACACTACACCTAAGTCTGACCCTTCAAATATATAATACTAAACTCTAACTTCACAGTAGTTTTATTATGATGACCAATTTTAAAGTTTAAATAAGAACGAAAATGATAATTCATCCGTTTTTTTAAATGGGAATAATTCACCCATTTGAAGGGTATAATCTAAATATTGACTTTTTTTTTTTTTTTTTTTGTCAATAACATAAGGAGTTAGCTCCAAATTTGAACAACATTTTTACTGCGTGATAATTCATTCAAACCAACAAACGCACTTAAAAAAAATAAATCTAAAACATGCAATTACTAAATGGAAATATTGATTAAACAAAAACTTTAATAAATAAACATGTTAAAATAATGGAGTGATTTGAGATTTTTATCCAAAAGGTGTGTACACATCACATACCCAGTGTAAGCACCTTTTGTAAACCTCAAGTAAATTAGGTCAGAAATGGCCTTTAGGGTTAGTTCTTAGGTCACATTTGGGTTTGAGCTTGGTTATGTTAGGCCACCTTAAGGTTCATTGGCTCATTGGGTTCCATTCCATATACGATGTTAATCATTTTGAAATTGAGTTAATTTCTTGTCATTAGGACCGGGGACCTCAGATATAAGTCAAAAAAAAATGAGGTGTCTATATACGTTATACGCAAAAAAGTATATATATATATATATATATATATTCCGCCAATAAATCAAAATGTAAGTTAAGGGAAATATTCATTCCTTAATAATAGTTATTTATAACATCTTGTGCATTATTAGAAAAGTATGTTAAAAATTGAAAATTATTCTTTTAAGTTTTAAACAAGCTTTCTTAAATCCTTTCTTTTTTCTCCCTACAATCCAAAACACCAAAATTTTATCTAAAAAATTAATAAAACTCAACAACTACAAGTCCAAAACAAAGTGTAAAAAAATTTACTTAAACACCTTTTACATGATATTAAGACCAAAGTTACCAATAAAAATTTAAAATAGAAAAAATGATAGTTGGAATAAGAGACGACAAGAAAGAATTGAGAAAAAAATCATTTCTATTATCACCTATTTATGTGGATTCATGAGAGAGAGAGAGAGAGAGAGAGAGAGAGAGAGAGAGGGGGGGGGAAGATAATGAGTTAGGCTGTGATAGAGTGAAGAGAATAAAAAAAAGAATTTTATTAACATTGTTAATGATAGTTTCTAAATTTATTGAATATTTATGTTATTTGTTGAATGCAAATAAATTTTATTTTTTTTGGCTGAATAAAAAAGGGGGATCTCCGGTATGGTCTTATCGACCTCATGCCACGTGACGGTAATGGATAATACCACGTGTACCATACAGGCTTTACTGGGGCTATCGCTCAAACCACTCCTCTATGAGTGCAGGACGAGGACTCCTACTATCAAGCCACATCTCCGTGTGGTGTTGAATGCAAATAATTGAGTATGATGTATGAGCTATTTAGTTATATTTTTACCAAAATTACTAGTTTGACTAGCTTAAAAAGAATGCTATTACCGACATGATTAAAAGTTAGTGGATTGAAAGAGGTTTTGTGGAAAAGAATGCTCTTACCGACACAATTAAGTTATTAAATTGAAAAAAAAGAAAAAAAAAAAGAACGAACGCATCTATTTGATCATTAGGACATTCCTTTTGCCTTTTTATCGTCAATCTTTTTAAAATAATTGGGTAGTGTTTGTTGCATGCATATGTGTGTATATACACTCATCTACAAACAACTAAAAATATGCATTGAAGACACAATTTCAAGTTGGAATTCGTATCTTCAACTCACGTTTTTTCAATCGTCGCATGCCTTTATATCCATATGTGCAACAAGATTTTACTAAAATAATTTGACTTTAAAGTTCAAAAGGTAAAATGGAAAATTAATACAGATTCTTTTTTTTTTTTTTTTTAAAAAAAAGGGAAATTAGATACATCCAATTTCAATGACAATTGTCTAACGACAGTGCTTTCAGAGATTGAAGTATCTAATTTTATGTTTTAACTTATCCTGGGTGTGAAAATTATGGCTTAGAAGTTAGAAGCAATTTATAGCTTCATGAAGACCGTTCCCAACTTGCAAGGACTGAGTGGCCTTTCTTAATGCAATGATCTATATACTGTTTAATCATATCTTGTAAACGTGTTTAACCTTAATTTTAAAAGCAAAATCACCCAATACTCAAATTTAACCAAAGAGATTAACTCAATCGGATCATGCATTTAGCCAATACAGCAGCCTGGCATTTTCTGCATGACTAACAAATTCCTTCACCATTACTTTCAAGAGACAAAGCTGTTGACATTTCATCTTACATCATTGAGAAAATAAGGTGTGGTTACCTCTTATAAGTTTTGAAACAAGACATTTTCTTTACTGCTCATGGTAAATGTAAAACGATAAACAAAACATCTTTCATCAAGGTGTTAATTGTGGAAAGCACTGTGAGAATTATATTAAGGCATGGTCAAACAAGTCCCACTTGGAAGAAAAAAGAAAAAAGAAATGGAAAAACACAAGCGTTGTATTAATTTTCTAACAATACAACTATTCTGGCATATCAGCAAATGAAACAAGAATAGTCGGTACGAGTATTTCAATCTAAAGTTCAGGAAGAGATATGTAACTTTCCCTTTTAACTCATTTAAATTAAAACATAAAAAGGAATTTAGGCTGTAGAAACTGCACCATCCTTGACAGATTCACGCCAGGCATACTCCCTTGCTCCATCCTTGTTAACAATCTTGATAACAAAGTTTGGTGGTGACACAACCAACCGGGATCGAATCTCCAATATGCACTTATCAACCAAATCAATTGCTTCTTCAACCGACATGCCACTGTGGTAGTGCCTATCCAACATGGAGAGAGAAAAATAGGACCCATAACCAAATGCTCCCTTGTCAAGTTTATGAAGTGTAGCGATGTAGTCAATATAGTAAAGGGATGGGCCTGTCTCCTTATCGTAGCCAGCCAGAAGGATATTCACAGAGTATGGATTCTGAAAAACAAATATCACAATTATATCAAGTAGCCAAAGTATCAATTACCTAGCAATTATGCCTATAAGATGTGTATGTCCCCACATGGGGATGTACTAGGCAACCGCATTAGCAACTATAACTCCTTAGGACCAACTCAATGAGAGGGGCACAATCACAGAACAGATCCAGAACAAGCATTTATATGTGATATGATTATATAATTACATCCCCTCCCCCTTCCTATCTCTCTCTCTCTCTCTCGTGCACACATTTTTTTTTTAGGTTTCTCTCTCTCACATTTACACATAGAAATGAACACAAAATTATGGCAACTTCTGAACATAACGAGCATAGCTCTATGTCAACTGGCTTAAACGATTACCTCTTGATCTTAATGCAAGTTCACTAGAGAAGACCACTGAGCATCAACGTTAGTGTTCTTCTTTGTTGGGTATATATATTTCAATTTGATTACAATTAGGAAAGAGGCATTACTGCTATAATAAAAGTAGGCAGAAAAGTTTAAGTGAGGTATCCTCCCAAGGAAAAACTCAAAAGAACATGGATGAAGCACCAAGAAGGAATGAAAGAAAAAATCTGGAAGCTAAAGCTTAAACTAGAACAAATTTCTCCAATATCACTATACTAAGAAGTCAGCCTCGAATTACCTGATCTTTTTAATCAAAGAAGATATGCAATCAGCAAGATCAATGGTACAAATAACTCAACCTATACATAATCCTCCAAGCACAACAATAGACCAATCACAGTATCTCTCCACCACAATGTCAGCAACATATGGTGATTGATTAACATTCCTTGTGCCGATAAAGAAAAGCATATAGCTTTCTTTATATGACATCTTGAAAAGGCAAGAATTAAAAACCTGTTTAAGAATCCTGTAAACCCCCTAAGATTCCTATCCTTTTTTTCTTTTGCTATTAGTAAGTTATATACACAACCAGCGAGCATTGAACCAATGACCTTACCATGGATCCCTGCCTAGAATAAACTTACAATATAACCATCTAATTATCAATTACAATTTCCATATAGCAATGACTGCTATTTCCAAATGAGAAACCAAAGTAGAAAAACAAAACCCTCAAATGAGCTCAGAGTCTTTAGGCCAAACAGGATGGGTTCCCACTGTACATGCCTAGCTGAGGATATATATATATATATATATATATATATATATATATATTACACATGTTTTAGTTGTGTGGGGGCCTAATTGATCTTTTGTTTCTCTAAAAGTATATATATGAAAGGATGCTGACGTGCAAGTGAGATGGATGACTCACCAACAGGAGTGCTGATGGGGTTGTAAGTTAAAAAAGGACATACCTTTCCCTCGATACTAGCTCCAGAGGAAGGACTAAAAGACACTCTTGTCCAGGCTGTGGGAAGATAAGCCTACTTTGGTCTTCAATCAAACTATGTCGTCTCTTAAGCTGTGTTTGGATGGGTGGAATATAGGGAGGATGGAAAATATAAGAGGGAAAATGGGATGGAAAACTCAGTTTTCCACTGTTTGGGAATGGGAAGAAAATAGGGGGAGTGGAAAACTAGGGAGAAAATTTTCTCCCTGGGCCCACAAATTTTTTTCCTCCCAAATTGGGAGGAAAAGCAAGGGGGGAAAACTGCACTAAGGCAGTTTTACGGTAATGCCCTCCCTTCCTTTCTTCCTTTTTTTTCTTTTCACGTGACCTGGAAACGTTCTTTTTTTTTTTTTTTTTTTTTTTTTTTTTTTTTTTTTTTTGCTTTGACCTGAAACGTTCTTCATTTTTTTTTTTTTTTGACCTGAAACGTTCTTCTTCTCTTTTTTTTTTTTTTTTTTGACCTGAAACGTTCTTCCCTTTTTTTTTTTTTTTTTTTTTTTGTGACCTAAAACGTTCTCTTTTTTTTTTTTTTTTCTTTTTACTTTTTTTCACGTGACCTGAACATTTTTTTTTTTCAATGTGACCTGAACGTTTTTTTTTTTTTCAAATATGACCTGATCTAATTTTTACATTATAATAAAAAAAATAATAATATAAATTTATATATGTGATGTGATAAATTTAATATTATGTAATAAGTATAAATAAATTTATTTCTTACATATTATACAACAAGGGTATAATAGTCAATTTATATAAATTACATTTTTCATCCTTCCCTTTTTCTCTCCAACCAAACAAAAGAGTTTTCCACCCTCCCACTTTTCCACCCCTCCAACCAAACATACAAGAGGGAAAACTAAATATTTTCCATCCTCCCACTTTTCTATTCTCCCACAATTTTCCATCCTCCCACTTTTCCACTCCTCCATCCAAACGGACCCTTAGTGAGAAAAAGAGGTAGCACCTATTCTAAGGTAGCCAAATGGTAAGCCCCAAATTCTTTAAACAAAAACTTCAAAGCAGATGCTAATTTTTTTCATTATAATCAAAAGTGAAAGTTCCTTATGTCATAGCCTCTATTTATAAGAGAGAAACTCTAACATTGTATCATAACCCTTAATTACTGAAACCCATGCATATCACAATAACTAAAAA
Organism: Quercus lobata; assembly: GCF_001633185.2. NCBI lineage: Eukaryota > Viridiplantae > Streptophyta > Magnoliopsida > Fagales > Fagaceae > Quercus > Quercus lobata. The sequence goes on along the minus strand of NC_044909.1, from coordinate 1,675,729 downwards.
TAACTAAAAAACACAAACCCCCATAATTTGATTAATATTTTTCCTACATCAACTTAGTCTCCTCAGAAGCACAAACACAATAAAAACCTATGTGTCCGTGTCATACACGTGCCAGACATGGACATGCTTGGGACATGATTGCATGAGTGTCAATTTATCGATAAAGCATGAAAGCCTTCCATGATCTTCTCTCTCTCTCTTTGGGGTGCATCTTCTCTCATATTTTAAGTCTGGTATAATCTTTATTTGGGTGGTCCTCATATTAGACCAATATCATTTGTTCTGATTTCTTTTTTTTCCCCAAATATATAAATATATATATATATATATTTATATAAATGTGTAATATTTAAGAGTTCCTTTGTTTAATGTTCTCTTTCTCATGACTGACACTTAATTGTATTTTTCTAATTACTGTTTTGGTTAATTTTTTGTAGTTTATTTGCACTCTAAACATCAATTTTTAGGCATCAATGTACTTTTTTGCTATCTATTATTGCTTTAAAATTTATATTAAATATGTTTTCAAGAAACTTTTTTGGTTATTACTCATTTTTAAAAACCTAGAACAAACATAAAATATGCCTAAAAGTACATTTATTTATTAATTTTTATGTTCTTCCCAAGTCATGTCCTAAATTTACAATAACTGTCATGTGACTGTGTTTTTTACCTTCTGGTTTCCTGTCTGTGTCCGTGCTTTTTAGGTCTCCAAAAACCATATTAGCACTAAGTCCCCAATGCAAAGTCCAAACCCATATTACCAAATAGTGCATTTTAACACATACCAATCCCTACTAAACTGGATCCCAAATCTTTGATGTTGCATCCTTAACTATCATATAGATTTAACTACTCATAAAAGAAAATGGCCCTCATCCTCCCAGTCTAGATCTCAATCCACCATTTGGGATATTCTTTTTGGGTATTCTACATTTCTACTGTTGCTTTAATACCATCATATTTAGTCTATCATGAGTTAGTATGGCCTGAAATGCTTGACACTAAAAATGAAGCAAAATCATGCTCATTTACACATTAAGCTTTCTTTATCTTTTTCTTTTTTTGATGAGTAACGTAACTTTATTGGTGAAAATTAGCCCAAGTACACAAGGGGTATACTATGGGTACAAACACAATCAATCTCTCAAGTTATAATGATCAAACAGATCCAATAAAGAAGTAAATAGAAAATGATTCCAAAGCTAGAATCCAATCAAACAAAGATGGAAAGAAAAATAACTTAAGATCAAGAATAGACCATTCACAATCCTCAAAACTTCTAGATTCCTTTCCTCCAAAGACACCACATCAAACAATGTGGCACTACCTTCCAAATGACTATGTTCCGATGATGACCAAACTGACCCTGCCAGAAAGCTAACATATCCTAAACCCTCCTCAGCATAACGCTGTCAAGTGTGAACACCAAACAGACCCAATACCATAGTCCACAACTCCTTAGCTATAGGGCAATGAAGAAATGAACCAACAAATAACAACTTATAGTCATTCATTCTACTACAATCTTAATAAGTAAATGAATCAACAAATGCCTTCGGCATTTTGATACAAGCAAATATCTCATGCTCTAAATCATAAATATCCTGATCTCTCCAAGGATAAAAAAAAAATACTACAAGATATCACAGTGTTTTCATTGGTAAGTTAAGCACAGAATCAATCAGTTTTGAACTCACGTTCTCCTTCTCAATCATTCATTCTTGTGGGAAGAGGAAATACAATTTGAGCCAAATCTCATTGGCAAGATATCATAGTTGATAATACAATGAATTCATTCTTGGCTCAGAATTACACTTGCACAATTTCTTTCCATAGAATAATTCCCATTCATATATACAAGCCCCAGTTCACCAATCAAAAGCATACAAAACTATCTACTTCCTATAAATTGCACAATTTAATTTAAATTTTTATTTATTTATTTTTATTATGGGTATCCAAGCAAAATACCACACGAGACATAATAAAAGAAAAGAGTTAAACTCGTTAGACCTAACCTTCTTCACTGACCTTGTCGACTGTCGCTGCTATCAATGATTTACTACACAAACCCAAAGCTACTTTAACTTTAATAGGTGGTCATGCATGGCACACATAAGTTGAGCATGTTTGCTTATCATGTGTATGGAACGAACCTGAGAACACAGACCAGCAAGAAGTAAATGGAGCTGCAGAACATTGTCATCTGCATTCTTCACAAATAGAAAAAAGAGGAAGTGGGTGTGAGAATGTTATCAACTTTACTAGTGTTTACGGGTAGGTAGAGTCTGGAGTGTGAACTATATATAGTATATATACTAAAGTTACTTTAAGGAAGTTAAGGCATTCTCATCAGTTTCATGATTTCATGCCATAGGGGCCGGATAAACTACAAAAATTAAATGTCTTTTTTTTTTTTTTTTAATTTTTTATTGAAAGTTTATTCCAATGGCATTAATAACTGGGTCGAGAGTTTTCCATTTGACCATTTGAAATTTTAAGTGCTTGACACGTGATTTATTCTTCAATTTATTTAGTTAGTACAATATGGACTAATAATTAATTACGTATACGTTGCATGCTAACTTCTCAAAAAAAAAAAAAAAAAAAAAATTACGTCTACGTTTGTTACATCATTGCCATGTATTAATAAATTACAAGGGTAAATACATTTAAGCAATAATCATTTATATTTGGTGCATTAATTATTATTTATGAAAAGAAATTTATATAGTTATTTATCTCACTACAAAACTTGAGTCCTTGACAAATACTGGATTTAGATTTCAAAACATCGTAGTGAAAGGGAGAAATAGCATGATGTTGTCCATTTTGCCACGAAAGCTCACAGCTCATAGATTAGAGGCTTATTGGGTGATGGTAGTTTCAATATGTTGTAATATGAAATTGAGGATTTTATTTATTAAAGGATTTAGTTTACAGAATAGTATAAGGTGTAGGTGTAATCCCACTTGGGGATGTGTGGTCCTCAAAGAAGTGGATTGTGGGAACTCTTAAGAGTCCGAAAGATATCTTATAGAGGTGAAGGGAACCTGAGTCTTGTTCAGTCTCACATCACCTAGATAGAGCGAGTTGTTGCACTTTATTTGTACTTCTGCAGGCTTTAGACCTTAATTGGTATGGCATGTTTTGAAGCTATAAACTTTTGTAGCAAGCACACAACATAATGCCAATGATAGGTCGAGAGGTGTAACTTTAAAATGAAGCATTCATTAAGGAAACTAAAATGTCATGAGATTAATAAGATATTAGTCGCAACCCACGTGATGGGTGGGAATAAATAATTATTTTGTATTGTAATATAATGTATAATTTTTTCTCTAAAATATTTTGAAGATTATCTTTCTTCCTAAAAATTAAACTTCTATTCGATCCAATTAGGTTTACTTCGGTCCCATTCGGTTCAATTAAGTCTACTTCGGTCCAATTTGTTCCATTCGGTCCACTCGATTAATTTCAGTCCCCCTTCAGTCAATTTTAGACTAATTGTGCCTTAAATTGATTCTTTTGTAGGTTTTCTTTTCAACTTTAGCTCAAAAATTCTTTTTGTTTCTCTTTATTTTTGGGTTGAAAAGTATGAAATTTTATTATATTTGGGCTAAAATCTTTAGTTTTGAGTTTAAAAATAAAAAAAAAAAAAAAAATTAAAGTAGACATTGGAAATTAGATATGTGAGCCCTAAAAATAATAAATATTCAAAAGTTGCATTGGTTCTATTTGGCCCATATTGTCAATTTCAGTTCGATTTGGTCCTATTTTGTTTATTCGGTTATATTTAGTCCATTCTGTCCACTAAAGTTCTATTCGGTCTAATTCGACCCATTCGGTCTTATTGAGTCACTTTGGTCCAATTTAGTCCATTCAATCCACATTGGCCATATTCTGTCTACTTCAGTCCTATTCGGTCCACTTTGGTCCTATTCGGTCAATTCTGTCTACTTGGGTTCTATTTGGTCCTATTCGGTCCATTCTGTCTACTTTGAAAACCATAGTTATTCCTTTAAAGCGAGGCATATTTGATCTTTAAACTTTTCAACTCTTTCTCTTTATCTGCATCATTTCAAAAATAATTGGAAACCAACTAGCACACTAGCCACTTGCCAACTCGTAAAATAAGGCTATATGTTGCCTTCATCAATTAGCCAATGTGTAACTATTTTTATTAGGTTTGAACATAAATTTGAGAACTTAACTAAATTCTCCCATCCCAGTTCATCATAGATGGTTTCACTAAAATATATATTCAACATAATTGGTTTTTGAAACCTAAAACCCTACTTGTTTATGTCAACCTTTGAGTCCTCTTTCTTGAACTTGGTAAACTCAACCTTTTTGTGTCCCTCTAAAATTCACTACCATCCCTTATACTCCATTGACCTTGCCCACCTCTCATCTCCTTGCTCCCATAACTACCACAACGTTGCCCAATTCGTAATCGTCCTATGCATGCAGATCTACATCTGAACCCAACTTTTGCTTATCCCTAATTTCGAATTTTCTATGGAAAAGTGCCTATTGCACAATCATATGTCACCCATATAGACTTGCTTATGTGGAACTTATTTTTTAGGTGAACACCAAGTAATCATCCAATCTAAGTTTAATAAACATGGTCTCAAAATATTTGGAAGTTTGCAAATTAGGCATACTTTAATAGTATAAATACATTTTTCTAAAATGCCTGTTGGTGAGTTTGAAAATGTGGGTTCAAATTTCCAACTAAATAAATGTTTATTTTTTTTGTTTGTTTATAGAAACTCTTGTATACGAAAGAAATTGAAGCATGTATAAAGAAATTCTGTTGAAAATTTTCAACTATATTGTTCATCTTTTAATCTTGTATATGAACTCCATTTACTCTTAATCAAATTATCTATTTAAATTTCTTATATATATATATATGTGGGGCCCAATAATTTATGGGCCAGACCCACTTGCTCAGAGGGAGTCCAAAGGCCCAAGCCGAAAAAGGTTATGGCCCTAGTTCAAAAATATAAAAAACAAAAAATGGCCCGGAGGTGCAACCGAGGACAGTTTAGTCCTCGGCAGACCCAAAGCTCCATTGAGAAAAGGGGGATAGGAACAAGTTTGTAAGGAGATCTAAGATATCTTGGGAAAGTTATCCCTACTACCCTTCCCAAATAAGACTCTGCACCTAACAGAGCCTATTCTTCAGCTTTATCAACCATCCCCAACAATTCTGGGATTAGATTGATGGGACAAATATCAGTCTTGTAAAGGTTGACCCTACACGTGGATGAAGGACAGCGAACGCAGGCTAGTATAAAAGAAAAGATAAGTGAATCTGGAAAGGGGGCTCCCATCCTACCTCCAAAAAGAGACGACATGGGTAGAAAGACCTCAACAACTCATGCAGATCAGAGAAAAAACCCACCGTTGGGGAACCGGAGTAGGACCTTAATGATCCTCGGATCAAGTCCGAGGAGTCCAACCCCATGGGATGTGACACTATAGGGCTTAAATGTTCAAACCCAACTCCTCTTTTTATATGAATTCCTCCAAAATCAAGACTGGAATATCGCCCCGTGCCCAACGGCTAGCTTTTTAAGCCCACTCTCTACAAATCATATTGTGAGGGATCTTTCACGTGCGAGCCCAACATCATTATTGGGCCGCAAAAGAATCGTGTCCTTACAATTGGCGCCGTTTGTGGGGAAGCTTGCGCGTTGGCGCAGGTGGCGGTGGAGTCAGCTCTCTAGCAAGCAGAGATTCCTGGGGCTTCCTCCGTCTCCGGCGACATACAGTTGTTGCTCCGGCATAAACTTCTGCTAGGGGCTACGCCTTGCAGTGCCAAGGGCGCGGGCATCTCTAGGGGCTTCCGGCCTCAAGCCAACTTTCCCCGCCCTGGTATAGGGGCTTATGGTCGAAAAATAAACCGAATAAAAGAAATCTCAGAAGTTTTGGACAGAACTAAGGTCTTGCATGGTCCTCGGACTCAAGCCTATGGGGAAACCAAGTACATAAAAGAAATCTTACAAGTTTTGGACAGAACCAAGGCCTTGCATGGTCCTCGGACTCAAGCCTATGGGGAAACCAAGTACATAAAAGAAATCTTACAAGTTTGGACAGAACCAAGGCCTTGCATGGTCCTCGGACTCAAGCCTATGGGGAAACCAAGTACATAAAAGAAATCTTACAAGTTTTGGACAGAACCAAGGCCTTGCATGGTCCTCGGACTCAAGCCTATGGGGAAACCAAGTACAAAAAAGAAACATTACAAGTTTTGTACAGAACCAAGGCCTTGCATGGTCCTCGGACTCAAGCCTATGGGGAAACCAAGTACAAAAAAGAAAAATTACAAGTTTTGGACAGAACCAAGGCCTTGCATGGTCCTCGGACTCAAGCCTATGGGGAAACCAATTGCTCGGATGGGAAAATCCCCGACCCAAATACTGTAAAATGTTAAGGCCAATAAAAGTGTTAGGACGATGGTGGGGCACCCCACTATTCGGTAGCCTAAGGGGGCTGTTCATTTTTTGCGGGTGTTATGTTTTCGAATGATTACTTCCTACATCGCATGGAGCATCCAGTTCTAATCTCGGCATTGTTTCGGGCAAGTATCGTTATTCACAGGTACGCATTGCTATGTCAAGCAATTCTGTTAAAGTTATGATAACATCTTTTTATTAGCAAATATTTTAGCCTTAGTTGTCATCGATTCAAGTGCTATATTATTGTGCCGAGCAGCGTTTGCAAATTTGTAAAAACATAGAGACAAAACATGCGAAGTAAAATAACAACAATTTTTATTAATATGAGAAATTATTACAACGTACAAAGAGGGGCTCAAACGAGCCTATACAAAAGGTGAGCTGCCGAAGCAACACTAACATCCGCAGTACAGATAAGTAAACAGTCAGGTGTCTTTTAAACTCGTCTTCAAAGTCTCTCCAATCTCTGTCTCGGCATTGCTCATATCGAAAGAAGAACCTTCTTTAGAAAAAGATGAAGGAGAAGAAAAAAGAATTTGAAGGAGAAGGAAGAAGAAGATGGAGGAGATGAATGAGGAAGATGGAGGACATGAGTAAAGAAGGAGGAGAAGAAGAGAGAAGAGATGAAAAGAAAGAAAAATGAGCAAAAGATGGAGAAGAGAAAGCACCAGAATGGATCTGGTGCTGGGAAGACTAAGAAAGGGAGGCGGAGGGGACCACCAGTGAACGAAGAGAGGAAGAAGCGGAGGCACTTAGCCCCTGCCTCGTTCCTGACTCCTAATACACTGGGGCCATATTAGGTATGCTCGTAAGAGAGCGGTTGGTTACGATGATGGAAATTCTCGACTCAGTCACGCCGAAAATCTGACGTGATGAGCTCCTGCTTCGGATTTTAGCTGAAAGGAAGGGAGGACAAATCTTAAGTCTCTGCCATCCTTACCCTGACCGAGCCATTTCGAGCTTCGTTAGGGCATGGCGTTTCTGGGAGGGGAATAGTTTTTTCATTGCTTATTACTATGGCGAGTGTGTTTCAGGTTAAGGTATAACCGGGGAGTAAAAGTAAACGCCGGAAGGAATCTGGGTGTTTCAAATTTTGGGGGGGAAGAAAGGGATTCGCCTGTGGGAGAAGCAACTCCTGTTTCTCCTCTTTCTATAGGGGATGAAGAGGAGAGTACTTAATGTGTTCAGATCTCCAAGGAAATCTACAAACAAGAATGCGCCCGTATTCATTCTCCCACGCCATCAATAACCGTTACATCTGGGATGTCTCGTAAAGGGAAGATATTAAAGAAGCGCTTCGGATAACCAAACGACATAGGCGTGTCGTGGAGAAATTAAGAGGAGCATCTCGTGGACCGTTACGCTTCCTAGGCAGGTAAAGGGTCGCCAGCGTCAGTCAAAGGCTTGGTATTATCAAAACCCCCCATTCCAACCAGGATGTTGGACAGCAGGGTTTTGAGGGGCTATTGTGGGGCCCAATAATTTATGGGCCAGGCCCACTTGCTCAGAGGGAGTCCAAAGGCCCAAGCCGAAAAAGGTTATGGCCCTAGTTCAAAAATATAAAAAACAAAAAATGGCCCGGAGGTGCAGCCGAGGACAGTTTAGTCCTCGGCAGACCCAAAGCTCCATTGAGAAAAGGGGGATAGGAACAAGTTTGTAAGGAGATCTAAGATATCTTGGGAAAGTTATCCCTACTACCCTTCCCAAATAAGACTCTGCACCTAACAGAGCCTATTCTTCAGCTTTATCAACCATCCCCAACAATTCCGGGATTAGATTGATGGGACAAATATCAGTCTTGTAAAGGTTGACCTTACACGTGGACGAAGGACAGCGAACGCAGGCTAGTATAAAAGAAAAGATAAGTGAATCTGGAAAGGGGGCTCCCATCCTACCTCCAAAAAGAGACGACATGGGTAGAAAGACCTCAACAACTCATGCAGATCAGAGAAAAAACCCACCGTTGGGGAACCGGAGTAGGACCTTAATGATTCTCGGATCAAGTCCGAGGAGTCCAACCCCATGGGATGCGACACTATAGGGCTTAAATGTTCAAACCCAACTCCTCTTTTTATATGAATTCCTCCAAAATCAAGACTGGAATATCGCCCCGTGCCCAACGGCTAGCTTTTCAAGCCCACTCTCTACAAATCATATTGTGAGGGATCTTTCACGTGCGAGCCCAACATCATTATTGGGCCGCAAAAGAATCGTGTCCTTACAATATATATATATATATATATATATATATACATATGAATTACTCCTTTAAATTATTATGTTGATGAATACATATTTTTATTTATTTTTGTTAATATGGATACTAGGACTAAAAAGTATGAGTTTATAATTATGTGTGACAATTAAATTTGTGTTTAATTTGTTGTCTATTTCAATGCTTATTTTAATTAACAACTTCAAAATCAAATCTGTTTTTAAAATTTTCTTCAATAATATCTTTTCCTCTTGGATTAAAATCCCAACTCCGCCTTGAGCTGCTTTTTTCACACTTTGTTTAGGTTACACGTTTGTGCTTCCAATAATAGTAATTCATCTCTATGTTGGGCAGTAAAGATCTTGTAATTTTGACTTGTATATTAGCTTTGTTCACTTTTCAGCCCCTAAAATGTGTCACAAATTAATTAATAATCAGTTTACTTAGTGCTGTTGTAACTATGTTGCACCATATTGCAAGCTTAGTTGGACAATCTATTGCACAGAGTCACACAGGAACTACCCAACCACCATTCTTTAAAGTTAGAGGTTATATAAACAACTAAATTTATTTGTACTACAAATTACTTCTCAAGCTTCATAGTTACAACCATCAGAGAGAAGAAAAGGGGTATTTATAAACAAAATCTCTCTATATTTGTAAAGTCATGTATAAACCATGAATACTCCGTTCAATAAGGTCCACCGTTCATCAAAATACTCCAAACCCTATAAATATTGTAAATCTATGTCTCCCTTAAAACCAGAAGGGAGTGTATTTGTACTTGATTTGAGGAGATAAAAATGGCAAACAAAGTTGTAGCATTGTTCATTTGCTTTGTCCTTGTAGCTGCGGTTCCAGCAACTAAGGCTACAGGGGATATTTACAAGGCTTGCTTTAATCCGTGCAACGAAGGTTGTTTGCCAGAAAAGAAGAGCCATTCACTCTGTGAGAAGTACTGCGACGAGGGATGTGAAGCTTTGGAAAATGTTGGTACGTATGAGATTTTTCACTTCATGGTTTTACTTGGTTAATTAATATATTTAATTTGATTCTTCTTCATCTTCTTCTTTTTTTAAGTACTACTTAGTTCTATTTAGTATTTAGATATATATAAAACAATAATTGTAAAGCACTAAAAGTCTAAAACTTCTTTTTATAAGACATTAAAATTTTTCTTAAGGTGATACTACTTTTTTAAAGATCTGTTTGCTGAACTGAACCATAAAGGTTTTCATTCAATTTTTCAATTTTTTTTTTTGAGGGATTGGATTTTGCAATCATAATCTTAAAACATTTTTCAATACCACCTGTATCATTTTTCCTTATCTAAACTACTATTAGTGTTACGTTATTTTATTTTTAAAATTTTGATCCTTTTCATTTCTGTGACCCAATTGATGGAAAATATATTTTACAAAATGGAGTTATGAAGTGCTCCTTTTGCAACGCATAATTTCTATAGGTGTGCAGAGTTCATCAAATATGAGCGAAACACTCTATAAACTAGTCTCATGAGATACTTTTGAGTGAAACACTCCATAAACCAGTCTCATGAGATGCTTTTTCCAATTAGCAACTGACCAAGATTTTTACTCAATTCTAGATGTAAATGACAACTTAGAGATGTCCATATATTTGTTGTAAGTGTTGAAGTATTTCCTACACAGCTCTTAATCTTAGCGTGTATATATATTCCTTTGCAGCCAAACTAGGTGGCAAGATTGACATATCGAAAGGCACAATAGATGGACTGAAAAATCTCGACGTCGACGAAGCTAAAGGCACACTTAACGGATACAAGATATGGGATCCCAAGAACAACTAAGATATGGAAACCTCAGGAAAGGCACAAGTGATGGAACTTATTGAGAGTTGAGAATGAATGTGAGAAATGAATGTAATATCTCCTCGCCTGTATAACAAGTAAAAAAAAGAATTAATGATAATATAACAATTGTAATATATAAGTCCAAGACTCATCTTCCTTTTTCTATATCAAAACTTGTTTTCTTAAAAAAATAAATTGTGCATGCATGGAGGAGTGTAGTGTTTGAAATGCATTTGTAAAAGATTAAAAATATTTTCTCCCACATTTTGTGTGTTCCACTAATTTATACTCTATAAATCGAAACTTGCGGCATATATATTCCTTTAAATTTTTTTTATAACATAACCAAAGTTTAAAATGAAAAAAAAAAAAAAATCATATACATGACATATTGTAATTGGTAGAGTATAAAGTGAAATATAAAAAGTGAGACAAATAATTTTTATTCTCTCGTGAAAACTCACAAAAGACAACATTTTCATGCCAAGAAATTGATTTTATACTTAAGTCAATGATTTTAGCTTTGCACATATTTTTTTTTCCCTTTTCTAATATAATTCGGTTGTTATAACAATAGAAGAGGAAAAATATGAAAATCAATTCTTCTCACAAAGAAAAATAGTGAACAGACAATGTCACTAAGTTATTAAGAACTAGCTTTGTAACTTAATTTGTTACACTTTTTTTTTTTCTTCAACAGAGACTTATAAGGTTAAAATCTCCCCTCTATTATTTGCAAATGACAGTTGCCAACTAATATTTAAATAAATAATTTGGTGACAGATTATTGTTTAAATTGCTTCTTCTTTTTGTCTTTTTCTATTTTTTTTCTATTTTTGGCATGTTAGTATACTGCTGGATTCATTGTCTCGTAAAAGCAATTCAGTATAAATGAGCGTCTAACTTTCACTTTTAGCAATTCATTTGACAAGGAGACAGGAGTCTGCTTGCCATCAACTTTTTTAGTTCTTATATATATCCCTGTTCTCGTTTATGTACAGCTTAGCTCACTTTTTTCTAAATAAAACTATACTTTAACTAAATTTTAGCGAATAAACAATAAGTAATTAGCAAGAAACTGCATTCAAACGTTTGTTTGTTCGGTTTCTTTTTTAATTTTTTTTTTAAAAAAAATTTGACAATCAACTTCATTCAAACGTGCACCTAGCTAGTAAACCACAGCATATATAACTGGTCATTCTAAGTGGTATTTTAATTAGTTACATGAAATTCATTAAGTAAATCTACCGGAATGGTAGCAATTACACAAAAATGAAGTGTTGATTCTACAATTTACTATATAAAAAACAAATCCTAATAAAATCCACTTGGTAGTAAAATGAAATGACTAGCACAGAATGGGGTTGAAGTAAAAAAAGAACAAGACTATCGTCAATCATATGGACCCAAAGTTTAGGATAAGGTCTTGAACCTTGGGTGACATATAGATACAGTATTTAGGAGTGTATATGGGTTGGGTTGAAGAGTTTTTCATCCAAATCCAATCTATCATATGTGTAGAAACTAACTTAACCCTATCCACATGGGATCAGATTGAGTTGGCATACCGCATATTGGACTCATATGTTTCATGCCTTCTAAAAATTAGATTTCCATTAATTATATAAGTTTTTTTTAATTAAATTTTTACAATTCACTTAATATATCTAAATTACATTCCAAAATTTCAAATTCCTCAAAACTAATAATCAAAATACCAAAATAAATCAAATTAAAAGATTAAAAGAAGGGCAGTAAAATAAATTTCTATATCAAATTAGGTCGAGTTAAAAAACTATCAAATCCAAATCAAGCCCCACCCAAGACTACCCAAAAAAAAAAAAAAAACCAATTAACCTAGCTCAATTTTATGAAAAACCAACCCAAAGTGTAGTACTATTGGGTTGATATTGTCAAGTTGGTAGATTGGATGCACATCTCATCTCACATCACATCTCAAAAAAATTGCGTCAAAACATGTCTTGTTGGAGTGATAATGACACATATTCATTCAGCTATTAAAACAAAAGCAAAAACAAACAAACAAACAAACAGAGAGAGTTGCACCCAATATTACTCGTCCATTTTATTGATGTGTTTCATATGATATATAGTCAAAGGATTGGTTTTATACATGAATATAAGTGAGAGGACTAGCAGCAATGGGTTTAGGACATTCTGCAAATGCATTGATCAAATGGAATTCCTCCACCAGCAGGAAGACAATATACATTGACCATTCCAACACCCCGGTAACAAGGCCGACATGTTTCAAGGCATGCTTTTATATCCGGACAACCACCACTATCACCGCTATTTCACAACCATTCACCTTTGGCACCATGGTAATTATGGCTACACAACGCCACAACAACAACAATAACAAAAGCAAATTAGGACAAGGTTTCTACATAAATTGAGATAGATATATGTGAAAAGGGAAAAAAAAAAGTCGAACCGATTTTGTTATGAATATATACGTGTGTCTCTAGTAGTCTAGTTGATACATCTTGTATTCCTCCTTCATTTCCAAGCATTTTCTTTCCTTACAATGATGAGGGGCTTAGATATATAGCTAAAATGACTAAACAAAATTTTAGTCAAATTTAATTCAAAATACCATATTTTCTATTTTACCTAATCAATTTTTCGTCGGCCTAAATCAAACTCTCTAATTTTCTCAATTTCTTTTTAAATTTTTACTTATTTTTCTCCATACTTCCTCTCTCTAGCCTCTTCCTGCACTGACCTTGTCAACTGTCGCTGCTATCAATGATTTACTACACAAACCCAAAGCTACTTTAACTTTAATAGGTGGTCATGCATGGCACACATAAGTTGAGCATGTTTGCTTATCATGTGTATAGAACGAACCAGAGAACACAAAGACCAGCAAGAAGTAAATGGAGCTGCGGAACATGGTCATCTGCATTCTTCACAAATAGAAAAATGAGGAAGTGGGTGTGAGAATGTTATCAACTTTACTAGTGTTTATGGATAGGTAGAGTCTGAGAGTACTGTGAACTATATATAGTATATATACTAAAGTTACTTTAAGGAAGTTAGGATGCATTAATGGGAAGATATAGAATGATAAGGTTATCAATGCATTCTCATCAGTTTCATGATTTCATGCCATAGGGGGCGCCGGATAAACTACAAATTTTTTTTTTTTTTTTTAAATGAAAGTTTATCCCAATGGCATTAATAATTGGGTCGAGAGTTTTCCATTTGGCTATTTGAAATTTTTAGTGCCTGACACGTGATTTATTCTTCAATTTATTTAGTTGGTACAATATGGACTAATTACGTATACATTGCATGCTAACTTTAAAAAAAAAAAAAAAAAAATTACGTCTATGTTTTTTAGATCATTGCCATGTATTTTTAAGGGTAAATACATGTAAGGACTCAATTTGTAACGATCCTAAATTAGTATTGGGTTCGAACGTTAAAGGTCCAAACAATAAATTTGTAGAGCGTAGATGTCAAAGAACTAGGTTAACTCCAAAAGAAAAACGATTAAACTTAACGTTTATAGATGGATTAGCACTAATATAACAATCAATTTCTCCTTGAAACAAGTTCAGTTCTTTATTTCATAAGATTTTCTTCTAAGTCTTCTTTGTTTAGAGGTTTCGATCCCTTTTCTCAATGCATTCTTCCATGTTATATACTGCCCTCTTGGTGTCATCTTTACCACACACGTGTAGGTTGGGTTTGGGAGATCCCTTCCTGTCCCATCCAACACCTCCTGGAACCTCCAACCAGCAGCTGTAAGGCTGCCTCATCACTGTTCAAACATCACCTCCACATTAATGTGGCCAGAGAATTGGTTGAGAGGCAATTAATGCGGAGGTAGCTGTTGTTAAAGATATTTGTTTACCTTTTCTTTCTTACCCTTGGTCCCATGTCCCACCTTCAGTGGTAATGTAGCTCTGAGGTGTGCTTGCAACAATGTGGCGTTCAGGTCGTCCTCGGACTCATACTGCCGAGAAGGATTTTGTTTCGGACGAATACTGAACTCACCTCACATGATATCTACTCTCATTTTCATTTGGTTACCCTTATAACCTGATATAGGCCTCCTCGGACAGTTTTACGTCCTCGGATGGGCCACAGGCCCAATTAACACGATTTTAATAATTTATTAATTAACCGGCCCCCACAATACATTTAAGCAATAATCATTTATATTTGGTGCATTAATTATTATTTATGAAAAGAAATTTATATAGTTATTTATCTCACTACAAAATTTGAGTCCTTGACAAATACTGGATTTAGATTTCAAAACATCGTAGTGAAAGGGAGAAATAGCATGATGTTGTCCATTTTGCCACGAAAGCTCACAGCTCATAGATTAGAGGCTTCTTGGGTGATGGTATATGGCATAGAGTTTCAATATGTTGTAATATGAAATTGAGGATTTTATTTATTAAAGGATTTAATTTACAGAATAGTATAAGGTGTAGGTGCAATCCCACTCGGGATGTGTGGTCCTTAAAGAAGTGGATTTTGGGAACTCTCATGAGTCCGAAAGATATCTTATAGAGGTGAAGGGAAACTGAGTCTTGTTCAGTCCCACATCACCTAGACAGAGCGAGTTGTTGCGCTTTATTTGTACTTTCTGTAGGCTTTAGACCTTAATTGGTATGACATTTTTTTTTTGGAGAAACAAACACACACAGGGGAGAGGAAAAGGGGTTCTAACCCAAAGGCACACCACAACTCCACTCAAAAATCATGGTAACTTTTAAGGAAGGGTGGGGCAAGTTATACTACACACAATATATTCTATTAAGCAATGTGGGACAATTACCCTTTCTTCTTTTTTTTTCTTTTTTTTTTTTGTGGTATGACATGTTTTGAAGCTATAAACTTTTGTAGCAAGCACACAATATAATGCCAATGATAGGTCGAGAGGTATAATTTTAAAATGAAGCATTCATTAAGGAAACTAAAATGTCATGAGATTAATAAGATATTAGTCGCAACTCACGCGATATGTGGGAATAAATAATTATTTTGTATTGTAATATAATGCATAATTTTTTCTCTAAATTTTTTTGAAGATTATTTGTTCTCTCTAAAAATTAAACTTCTATTCGATCCAATTAGGTTTACTTCGGTCCCATTCGGTTCAATTATGTCTACTTTGGTCCAATTTGTTCCATTCGGTCCACTTAGTTGATTTCAGTCCCCCTTCAGTCAAGTTTAGACTAATTGTGCCTTAAATTGATTCTTTTGTAGGTTTTCTTTTCAACTTTAGCTCAAAAATTCTTTTTGTTTCTCTTTATTTTTGGGTTGAAAAGTATGAAATTTTATTATATTTGGACTAAACTCTTTAGTTTTTAGTTAAAAAATACAAAAAAAAATATTAAAGTAGACATTGGAAATTAGATATATGAGCCCTAAAAATAATAAATATTAAAAAGTTGCATTGGTTCTATTTGGCCCATTTTGTCCATTTCGGTCTGATTTGGTCCTATTTTGTCCATTCGGTTATATTTAGTCCATTCTGTCCACTAAAGTTCTATTCGGTCGAATTCGACCCATTCGGTCTTATTGAGTTCACTTTGGTCCAATTTCGTCCATTCAATCCACATTGACCATATTCTATCCACTTCGGTCCTATTCAGTCCACTTTGGTCATATTCAGTCAATTTTGTCTACATAGGTTCTATTTGGTCCTATTTGGTCCATTCTGTCTACTTTGAAAACCATAGTTATTCCTTAGTGAGGCATATTTGATCTTTAAACTTTTCAACTCTCTCTTTATCTGCATCATTTCAAAAATAATTGGAAACCAACTAGCACACTAGCACTTGTCAACTCGTAAAATAAGGCTATATGTTGCCTTCATCAATTAGCCAATGTGTAACTATTTTTATTAGGGTTGAACATAAATTTGAGAACTTAACTAAATTCTCCCAACCCAGTTCATCATAGATGGTTTCAATGAAATATATATATACTCAACTTAATTGGTTTTTGAAACCTAAAACCCTACTTGTTTACGTCAGCCTTTGAGTCCTCTTTCTTGAACTTGGTAAACTCAACCTTTCTGTGTCCCTCTAAAATTCACTACCATCCCTTATACTCCATTGACCTTGCCCACCTCTCGTCTCCCTGCTCCCATAACTACCACAACGTTGCCCAATTCGTTATCGTCCTCTGCATGCAGATCTACATCCGAACCCAAATTTTGTTTATCCCTAATTTCTAATTTTCTATGGAAAAGTGCCTACCTATTGCATGAAGTCATATGTCACCCATAGAGCCTTGCTTACATGGAACTTATTTTTTAGGTGAACACCAAGATATAAATCAATAATTGTAAAGCACTAAAAAATCTTAAACTTTTTTTTATTTTTTATTTATTTTATCATAACCATACTATGCGCCCAAAAAAAGCAAGATATTTAAATGACATAAAAATAGTAATCCTTATGTGAAAAGAAGACCATTTAAATTCCTAGTTTTATTCAATTGATAACATATTGAAGCTTCCTCACCCAAGACAGAATGGGTTAGATGGCGGGTTGACCCCCACCCCACCTGAACCAGAACCCAAACCCAACTTTTGCTTATCCCT
Organism: Quercus lobata; assembly: GCF_001633185.2. Taxonomy (NCBI): domain Eukaryota; kingdom Viridiplantae; phylum Streptophyta; class Magnoliopsida; order Fagales; family Fagaceae; genus Quercus; species Quercus lobata. The sequence continues at coordinate 1,658,609 of NC_044909.1, read as the reverse complement.
AATTTCTAATTTTCTATGGAAAAGTGCCTATTGCACAGTCATATGTCACCCATATAGACTTGCTTATGTGGAACTTATTTTTTAGGTGAACACCAAGTAATCATCCAATCTAAGTTTAATAAACATGGCCTCAAAATATTTGGAAGTTTGCAAATTAGGCATACTTTAATAGTATAAATATATTTTTCTAAAATGCCTGTTGGTGAGTTTGAAAATGTGGGTTCAAATTTCCAACTATATATATATATATATATATATATATTTATATATATTTTGTTTGTTTATAGAAACTCTTGTATACGAAAGAAATTGAAGCATGTATAAAGAAATTCTGTTGAAAATTTTCAACTATATTGTTCATCTTTTAATCTTGTATATGAACTCCATTTACTCTTAATCAAATTATCTATTTAAATTTCTTATAGATATTGTAATGACTCAATTTGTAACGACCCCAAAATAATGTTGAGTTCGCACGTTAAAAGACCCAAACAATATAATTTGTAGAGCGTGGGTTTGAAAGGCTAGGCCTTGGTCACTAGACGATGGTTGGTCGTGGTGTTCATACGGAAATAAATTATATTCGCTCGAGGAGTCTTTCTCCTCGATACGGTCTGGGAGGCTCTGGTTTTTGGTCTTTTTTCCCAACCCCTTTTCTGGATTGCTTACTTCTCCTTTTATATTAGTCTGTACCCCTCATCCAACGTCCACGTGTAGGTTTGACTTTCCAGGACTGATACTTGTCCCATCATCCCATACCCAAAGTGGTTGGGGGTGGTTGTAAAAGTTGAAGAGCATAGTCCTGTCAGATGCAGAGCATTCAATGGCAGTAATGTCAGCTTTTCCTTTATCCTTTGTCACCATACTGTCCAGGGGTCCTTTCTCTATCAACGCGGATATTTTAGGTTTTTCCCAAAACTGTTCCTATACCGTTCTGACCCTTTCCTTTAGGAGGGCCTTGGGGATGCCAAGGACAGAGTCATCCTCGGCTATGTCTCAAGGTTGCTTGGACTTTTATTGGATGTCCTCAGCTATATCCCACCTCGGCTCGGGTCTTGGGCCCTAAGGTAAAATGGGCTAGGGTCACAATTTATTTGGCCTCACATATATATATACACATATGAATTACTCCTTTAAATTATTCTGTTGATGAATACATATTTTTATTTATTTTTGTTAATATGGATACTAGGACTAAAAAGTATGAGTTTATAATTATGTGTGACAATTAAATTTGTGTTTAATTTGCTGTCTATTTCAATGCTTATTTTAATTAACAACTTCAAAATCAAATCTGTTTTTAAAATTTTCTTCAATAATATCTTTTCCTCTTGGATTAAAATCCCAGCTCCGCCTTGAGCTGCTTTTTTCACACTTTGTTTAGGTTACACGTTTGTGCTTCCAATAATAGTAATTCATCTCTATGTTGGGCAGTAAAGATCTTGTAATTGTGACTTGTATATTAGCTTTGTTCACTTTTCAGCCCCTAAAATGTGTCACAAATTAATAATCAGTTTACTTAGTGCTGTTGTAACTATGTTGCACCATATTGCAAGCTTAGTTGGACAATCTATTGCACAGAGTCACACAGGAACTACCTAACCACCATTCTTTAAAGTTAGAGGTTATATAAACAACTAAATTTATTTGTACTACAAATTACTTCTCAAGCTTCATAGTTACAACAATCAGAGAGAAGAAAAAGGGTATTTATAAACAAAATCTCTCTATATTTGTAAAGTCATATATAAACCATGAATACTCCGTTCAATAAGGTCCACCGTTCATCAAAATACTCCAAACCCTATAAATATTGTAAATCTATGTCTCCCTTAAAACCAGAAGTGAGTGTATTTGTACTTGATTTGAGGAGATAAAAATGGCAAACAAAGTTGTAGCATTGTTCATTTGCTTTGTCCTTGTAGCTGCGGTTCCAGCAACTAAGGCTACAGGGGATATTTACAAGGCTTGCTTTAATCCGTGCAACGAAGGTTGTTTGCCAGAAAAGAAGAGCCATTCACTCTGTGAGAAGTACTGCGACGAGGGATGTGAAGCTTTGGAAAATGTTGGTACGTATGAGATTTTTCACTTCATGGTTTTACTTGGTTAATTAATATATTTAATTTGATTCTCCTTCATCTTCTTCTTTTTTTAAGTACTACTTAGTTCTATTTAGTATTTAGATATATATAAAACAATAATTGTAAAGCACTAAAAGTCTAAAACTTCTTTTTATAAGACATTAAAATTTTTCTTAAGGTGATACTACTTTTTTAAAGATCTGTTTGCTGAACTGAACCATGAAGGTTTTCATTCAATTTTTCAATTTTTTTTTTTGAGGGATTGGATTTTGCAATCATAATCTTAAAACATTTTTCAATATCACTTGTATCATTTTTCCTTATCTAAACTACTACTAGTGTTACGTTATTTTATTTTTAAAACTTTGATCCTTTTCATTTCTGTGACCCAATTGATGGAAAATATATTTTACAAAACGGAGTTATGAAGTGCTCCTTTTGCAACGCATAATTTCTATAGGTGTGCAGAGTTCATCAAATATGAGCGAAACACTCTATAAACTAGTCTCATGAGATACTTTTGAGTGAAACACTCCATAAACCAGTCTCATGAGATGCTTTTTCCAATTAGCAACTGACCAAGATTTTTACTCAATTCTAGATATAAGCGACAACTTAGAGATGTCCATATATTTGTTGTAAGTGTTAAAGTATTTCCTACACAGCTCTTAGTCTTAGCGTGTATATATATTCCTATGCAGCCAAACTAGGTGGCAAGATTGACATATCGAAAGGCACAATAGATGGACTGAAAAATCTCGACGTCGACGAAGCTAAAGGCACACTTAACGGATACAAGATATGGGATCCCAAGAACAACTAAGATATGGAAACCTCAGGAAAGGCACAAGTGATGGAACTTATTGAGAGTTGAGAATGAATGTGAGAAATGAATGTAATATCTCCTCGCCTGTATAACAAGTAACAAAAAAATTAATGATAATATAACAATTGTAACAAGTCCAAGATTCATCTTCCTTCTTCTATCTCAAAACTTGTTTTCTTAAAAAAAAAAAATTGTGCATGCATGGAGGAGTGTAGTGTTTGAATGCATTTGTAAAAGAGTAAAAATATTGTGTCACACATTTTGTGTGTGCCACTAATTTATACTCTATTAATCGAAACTTGCGGCATATATATTCCTTTAATTTTTTTTATAATATAATCAAAGTTTAAAATGAAAAAAAAAAAAAAAATGCTATAAATGACATATTGTAATTGATAGAATTTAAAATAGAACACAAAAAGTGACATAAAAATTTTTTATTCTCTCATGAACACTCACAAAAGACAACATTTTCATGCCAAGAAATTGATTTTATACTTAATTCAATGACTTAGCTTTGCACATATTTTTTTTTTCCCTTTTCTAATGTAATTCGGTTGCTATAACAATAGAAGAGGAAAAATATGAACACTAATTAATTCTTCTCACAAAGAAGAATAGTGAACAAATAATGCCACTAAATTATTAAGAGATTTAGATTTTTGTAACTTAATTTGTTACACTTTTTTTTTTTTTCTATTTTCAACAGAGGCATGTAGGGTTAAAATATCCCTTCTCCTATTTGCAATTGGCAATATTGCCAACTAATATTTAAATTTTGTGACAGATTATTGTTTAAATTGCTTCTTTTTTCTTTTTTTTTTGGCATTTTATTATACTGGATTCATTGTCTCGTAAAAGCAATTCAGTATAAATGAGCATCTAACTTTCATTTTTAGCAATTCATTTGACAAGGGATCGTTAATTTGAAGTTACATGTCATAGTACTACTGGTAATTACATGAGAAAAGAGGACAGGGGTCTGCTTGCCATCAAGTTTTTTAGTTCTTATATATCCCCGTTCGTTTATGTGTAGCTTAGCTCACTTTTTTCTAAATAAAACTATACTTTAACTAAATTTTGGCGAATAAACAATAAGTAATTAGCAAGAAACTGCACTCAAACGTTTTTTTTTTTTTTTTTTTTTCTTCAATTTGAGAATCAACTTCATTCAAACGTGCACCTAGTTAGTAAAACACAACATAATTGGTCATTCTAAGTGGTATTTTAATTAGTTACATGAAATTCATTAAGTAAATCTATCGAAACGATAGCAACAAAAATGAAGTGTTGATTCTACAATTTACTATATAAAAAACAAATCCTAATAAAATCCACTTGGTAGTAAAATGAAGTGACTAGCGCAGAATGGGGTTGAAGTCAAAAAAGAACAAGAATATCGTCTCATATGGACCCAAAGTTTAAGATAAGGTCCTGAACTCTGGGTGACGCTAGATACAATATTTAGAGTGTATATGGGTTGGGTTGAAGAGCTTTTCATCCAAATTTAATCTATCATATGTGTAGAAACTAATTTAATCCTATCCACATGGGTTCGGATTGAGTTGGCATACTGCATATTGGACTCATGTTTCATGCCTTCTAAAAATTAGATTTCCATTAACTATATAAGTTTTATTTATTTATTATTATTATAAATTTTCTAATAGAACACCTCTTCTAGAGTAATTTCTAGCATTGAGGAGTAAGGATATCTTTCTTATTTTTAATATGTTTTAATTTTGTTTCAAATTATTTTTGAGAAAATTATTTCCTTGAAAATTAATATCTTTGAAATTTCATATTTACAAAGTAAGATCAAATTATATTTTGTGAGGACTTATGATCATGATTATACGGAGATCAATATATTTATACAATTAGACGGAGATAGATAAATTGGTTTATGAGAGAAATGCAACTCTCATAAGCACATATGTAAAGAAATCTGGACTTCGTTAAATCCAAAAATAGTATTTCAAATATATTTTTTTCTCTATTTCACGTACTCTTCTATTACCTTCAATAAGAAATTAATATTGTCTTATAGAAATTTATCTTTCTTATTGTTATTTCTATAGGTATAGAGAGTATAGACCACATCTAGCGCTTTCATAATTTGTTGCAATGATTACATATATAGTGAAGGCATCTACGTACATACAAAATTCAAAAAATTGTAGAAGGAGAAAACAAGCTGAGTGAAAAAAAAAAAAAAAAAAAAAAAAAGGAGGAAAGAGAAAAAGTTGAGAACACAACTTCTCTTTTATTCATTAATACTAGAAAGCTTCATTTTCATACAAAAGCTATTGCCACAGTACGTAGAAGGCTTACCCTAAGTCCCTTACTCATCTTTACATTATTTGATATATATTACATAACATACACTCTCCTCCACTGACTTGATTTCCGTTACTACTTAGAAGATAGCTGCAAAGTCCAAAATTGATGTCAATAGTTGGTCTCTCCCTTGTCTTCGTTCATCACTTTGCTTATCTATAGGCATAAAGTAAGACTCAGTCGGGTTTGTTCTGAACAATTGGTCTATCTCATCTGCAGGCATATTGAAGGCAAGCTCCTTTGCCTCTCTCTCCAACTGGTTAATTATGTTGTCTTGCCCTACATTTATTAAAAAATATCATTGCACAATGTTACATTTTCAACATATCTTGTATTAGCAAATGTTGCTTTCAAAAGTTGAGACTTACCTGCAAGGAAGTTCCTTTGGTTGTTCTCGGCATTGACACCAAACCCAATTAAGCGCAAGTCCTCATTTTGAGAGGCAATGACAGCAACTGGATGACCTGCCGGGATAATAAAAGTATCTCCACGCGATAATCGAGCAGTGACGCGGTCGTATTGTCCACCACTCTCTTCTTCCTCTTGCTCTCTTCTGTTCTCGTATTCTTGGCCTTGCGTTGAAAGATGTGGGCAAGCCATTTCAAAGCTCCCAGTTCCATCTGCCACATACACAATAACTGTGGCCCTTGAGTTGTAGTGGGGCACAATCATAGCTCCCTGCATAATAATTTAGTAGAACAACATCAACTATAGGAAAGCAATACTAATTTTTAAGAAAATTAATGCCCATATAGTTTAATTGCAATAGAGATGTGTAGTACTCGTTTGATTTCAGCATAATCGACCAAGACATCCATGTCTTTCAGTTGCCTATGCTCCTCAGGGGAAGCCTCAAAAAACCGTCCAAACTGGTTTGAGTATAAAGGCCTTTGTCTTTGCAAACTCATCGGACCCCCAGAGGAGCGACCTCTCCTGCTGCTAGACATGGCATGTTGACTTAATGCCATGATCTTCTCTTGTGAGGCTTTGACTATATGGCCATCATTGTCCTTCTGTTGTCTAAAGAAGTTTTGCAACTGATCTCTGTTGGTCTGTTAATAATACAGTGATACCCCTATTTAGTTAGTATTTAGATGAATTATTTGCTAGTAGATTAACTAAAATTTTCACTTAAAAAAATGAATAAGAAAAAGCTTACATACATTTAGAGAAGCCTCGAGAATTAATTTCATTGCTGAATGCCCTTAAATATGATTCAGAATTTTGAGCACCAGCAACATAGTATCCCTATTAAAAAACAAACTCAAAATTTATACATATGCATAACAAAATATAATAAAAGAGAAAAGTACAAAGGATAAGAAGGCTATGCTAATTAGTATATGTAGTCACCCTAAATTGGCCAGGATTGTTGACTGGCTGGATGAGCTTCACAATTTCTAGCCTTTCGTTGTTGTCTCGGTTAATTATATAAACAGTAGTCCCTGCAGGTAACCTAAACGCATCTGTACACTCAAGGTTGAAGGATTCTATTCTGTTTTTCTGCACAACCTTGATAATTGCCTTTCCTAAAAGAAATAAATAAATAAAAATTAACCATGTTCAACAAATTTTCACACTATATATTGTTCAAAAAAAAAAAAAAAATAGAGATCTTAAAGCTTTCTTTCATAAAAACATGATAGAGAGATATTAATTACCATTTACGACAACAAGAACAGCTTCTGCATCGATGTGGTGTGGGAGAACAAAGGTGTTAGGATTTGCTTCGAAAACGGTAAAGCGATAATTCTCAATGCCACGAAGAAGGTCAGATTTTTCTGTGAACCTCTCAAGAGATCTAGTGTGACCATGTTCGGATTTGAAATGTGACTGCAATCTTTGTGAGTGAAAGTAGTAAGGATTATTCCTTTGTGAATGCATCTCCTCGCTGCCTCTGCTTTCTCTGTGCGGGTTTTCCTCTTGTCCCATTCCTCTGCCTTGTTGTTGTTGTTGCTCTACGCAGCGTTGCAGACACTCTAGCGGCACTCTTTGATCACCTTCTTCTTTGCAAGGCTGCAGGCATTGCTGGAACTCCACCTGCCTTTGCCTTTCAGGGTCACGACGACGAGGGTTCTCAGTGCTGTCCTCATCAACATCACGACCTCCTTCCCTCTGACCCATCTGGCACTTCAACAAACATTGAACGTATTGGTCCAGGTCAACATAATGCATTTGACACTTATCCACACATGACTCCTGCTCATACCTCGAGTTCTCAGACTTATGACTCAGAGTAAAAGGCACTGAGGCTAGAAAAAGAAATGAAAGGAACAAAAACAAAGGAACCTTAGCCTTGAATATCATGGTTTTCTTTTCTTTTTTGCCTGGATGGTGTGAAAGATATAACACAAAAGGGTCAAGTACTTATAGTCCCAAGAGCTAGCTTAAACATTGCATGGACATTGTCTAATTGGTATGTTAACATGCAAGGTGACTAGTGTCCTATCTCCTATGTGACAAATTGACGTGGTGCAAAAACCAAAATGTCAATAACATGATCATTATGGGAATAGCAATGAGGAGCTAGCTGTACATGAGGTCCAACTCAGGTGTCTACGTGTTTGTGTGCATGGAAGTTCTAATAAAGGACAAGGCTTTGGGTTGAGGGACGCGGCGACAGTCATCCATGAAGTGAAGTAAAATATGGACAACACACGTAGTGGCACAGAAAACTTTGCTATAGTTTAGTCTGACTCTAGTTTCCCTTTCCTACTTTTCCTTACTGAGCTAATAAAGATTTAAAACTTACATCTCTCTCTCTCTCTCTCTCTCTGATATCATTATAGAGCTAGAGTGATAGTGTAGAGATAGTGTAATATTATGCAGACTTGGAGCAGGGACGGAGCCATGTACATAATGAGACTCCTCAAATTTTTTTTAAATATTAAATAGTAGGTATAGTATATATTTAAGATTTTAGACAATAAACCTAAAAAAAATTATATTTACCCTCTCAAAAAAATTATATTTGCTCCTTGACTTCGAATCTTAATTCCGTCCTTGACTTGGAGCATTATCTCCCAATTTCCAGGTTCTTCCTACGAGAATTGGACGTACTTTACCCCACGACAAGTACGGTCATAAAGTTGAAACGGCCAAAAAAAAAAAAATTTCACAGGTTCTAGTCTTGATATTTTTGTTCTGCTGTCAATTGAGAGTCTAAGACATGCTAGCAGCCGCTACGTGTCCACAGCTTTTGGGTTTATAATTTTCATATACCAATGAGCAATAAAATCTCTCTTTATCCATAAAAATAATAATAATAATAATAATAGAAGCTTATCTTATTATTTTACGAAAAAAAAATCTTATTATCTCAATTTTCCCTTTCTATTTACTTGTATATATATATAGGGTTCTAAAAAAGTGTTAATCAAAATAGATGCTATACACTCTACTGTCTCTACAGCTCATATACTCAGAAACAACAAACTAGCGTGTTAACCAAATAACATTACCAACAAACTGCCTTGTTACTCAATGAGACTGAAGATGTCACACTTCCCAAATATAGCTCGTGTACTCAGGAAAAACAAACAACCCAACATTACCAATGACAATATACCAAAAGAGAAATTTTATTATCAAAATAAACAAAATTTACAGTGAGATATAAACACCAAAACAAAGATCAATCTCAGCTGTCTAAACTACTCATCACCTCTCTCTTTAGACCTGAACTCTCTACTAGCGAAAAGCCCCATCGTGCATGCATGGCACAAGTTGCAACCAATTACTGATAGATTATCATTTCCAAAATCACTATAAATGTTTCCCTCATTCTTTAACCTTTTAGAAGGGGAGGATGGGTAACGAAAAGCATCAATCTGTACCCAATTTTGTTGGAATCACAATTTGACTCTCTACAATCAATTTAAAAATAGGTCTGCATGATATGTTATCAAAGACCATAAAAGATTTAAGTGTGTCTTTCTCATTACCAATTAGTTTTGAGATGGAATGACATAGCTTACGGTCTGCTAAATGGTATTAGAGTCATTGTCATGGGTTTGAGTCACGGAAGTGTCATTGTGAGGGAGGGATTATTGAGTCACAATTTGACTCCTTACAACCACTCTAAAAACAAGTCCATGTGGTGTGATGTTGAAGTCCATAAAAAATTTAAGTATATCTTCCTCATCACTAATTGGTTTTGAGATGGAATAACACAACTCACAATTCAACAAATTTCATACTTCACATTAGAGTTTGTTGGACAACCCATAGACCATTCTGGATGGCACCAATCACTATTCAGAATAGTACCAACAGACATGTAACGATTCTTGAACAGCACCAGTTACTATTCATGAACAGTTCCAGCACTCAGCCGCCACAAGTGGAGAAAAGACAGAACACTATTCATGAACAGTACCAGAACTACTTTCTAGAATCACTGTTTGCTTTCAGTGGAAAAGATTTTCTCCCTCAGTAAAAGAAATTCACCTTCTGGAATTTTAGCAAATCTTCAGAGGATCCCAAGCTTCTTCCAGTACTCTATATAAGGATGCCAAAGCTCCATTTTGAAGACAGGTCCAATTTTAGGATTTCTCACAGGCTAATCTTTAGCAAACCCTTGTAATACCTTCTCCTTACAACCCAATACTTGTAATAAGATGGCAACCCTCAGTTTAGTTTACAATTGTAATGCCCTAGTCGGCTTTTACTTTTGTAATCACATGACCCCGGTCAGCCTCACAGCTTGCTTGTAACTTACCCCCTTTTCAATTCTTAGGTTTCGATATACATCATGGTGTAATCAAACCCATAGATAGAGCTATCCAGTTTGCAGATAAGTTTCTAGATCAAATCCTAGACAAAACCTAGCTTCAGAGATTTCTAGGATCTCTCAATTATATTTCAGATTTCTATCAAAATCTCAGGCAGTAATGCAAACCCCTTTTTGATAGACTTCAAACCAACCCATCTCCTTGGACTCCAGCCCATACCACAGTCGTCAAAGAAATCAAAAAATATGCCAAGACACACCCTTGTTTAGGAATTCCCTCAATATATTCCTTCAAGATTGTCCAGACTGATGCCTCTAACATAGGTTATGGTGGCATTCTCCTCCAGCGTGTCAGTCTTAATTCTCCAGAATAGATAGTTTGTTTTCATTTAGGAATTTAGATAGCCCATAGACCATTCTGGATAGCACCAGTCACTATTTAGAATAGTACCAGCAAATATGTAACTATTCATGAACAGCACCACTCACTATTTATGAACAGTTCCAGCACTAATCCGCCACAAGCGAACAAAAGACAGATCACTATTCATGAACAGTACCAATCACTATTCTGGAAAGTAGCGCTGGAACTGTTCATGAATAGTGTTCTGTCTTTTGTCTGCTTGTGGTAGTTGAGTGCTAGAACTGTTCATGAATAGTGACTGGTATTGTTCATGAATAGTTACATGTTTACTATTCTGAATAGTTACATGTTTACTGTTCTGAATAGTAACTGGTGCTATCCAGAATGGTCTATGGGCTGTCCAAATTGTAGCCTTCGTAAGGGTCTTGAGAGTCCTGGAAGGGATCAAATGGACAATGGTTAATTGATCACTACAAATAACTTGAGCTTTTTCAACATATTTTTATCTACATTTACTAAAAAATGTTGATAGAAGCATTAATTTTCTACAGTTGTATGCAACTATGGAGCTAAAGAAAGGAAATTGGTATACTTATTTCAAAAGTTGTGATATCTGTTGAGATAAATTTTAATTGACAAAATTTTATCCACGGGTGGATAAATGTTGATATTGCTAATTATGTTTTTTTTTCCACGGTTTGTAAATGTAGAAAATCAGGAACGCGCTTCCCTCTATGAAATTATGTTTTTACTCTGATTCTCCCTTCTTCTTTTTTCAGTAGCGTTGTTCTCCCCCTCTCTCTCTGTAACGCCCTCATCTCTCTCTTAGGAAAACCTAAGTACGTAGATCGATTTCTTTTGGTTTCGTCTGCTTGAACTGGAAAATTTCAATTTCAAGGCTTCGGTAAGTGATTTTCTATATCTGTTTTAGTTTTGTAATTCTATTTCTGGTTAGATCTCTAAATTCCATGCGATTTTTCTTGCTTTCTCATCTATTTGATTGATTATTGGATCTCGGCGCTATTGATTTTTTTTTTTTTTTTCAATTTTAGAATCCCTGTATTTGGAGGATTTTGAAAATTAGGGTTTACACATAATCGATCCATGGGTATGGTGATGAGGTAATTAGACATGTTGAGACTAAGATAAACTTGGTGAAATCACTACTTTCACGTTTTTTTTTTTTAATACTGGTAATATAGTAGGCAAAAGTACGCCATTGTTTTTAGCAGATTTGAGTCTTCTGAGTAGAACAATGATTAGAATTATGGCAAAGAGGAGGATAATAAAGATGATGGATTTGATGAGTATAAGAATGGAAGTGGAGGGGAAAATGCCATGGTGGTAGCTGTGGCTATGGCTTTGGGAATGTAAGTGATGGTGCTTTTGCGTGTGGTTGTTTGCAGTACTAAGACCAGGTGGGCTTGCTGGTGCAATAGGTTTGTTGACTTCCATGAGCACAAAGAGCAATGCAAGATAGAAAATGGCAAAGCCTGAGAGAGAGAGAGAGAGAGAGAGAGAGAGAGAGATGAGTTTTTCTAAAAGGTGGGTTTCAACTTTGTATTAGATAGATTCATAGAAAATCGTGCCAATAAAATTGCTGCTCGACCCACAGGGAATAGAAAGGCAGTACAATTTTTGGTTGCCTAGTGCCATTAAATAAAAAGAAATGAAAGAAATGGAGAGGAGGAAATAGATGGGACAAAGAAAAGTGGAATGACTAACAAACTTGATAATTCTATCCTTGACAATCTTTTGTCTTTGTTATTATGCTATGATGTGTTCAATTTTTGTTTGTCATTGCCATTTTATTTTATAGGCTTGATAAGATGCTTGATACTCCTTGTTTCTTCTAATAGTGTACTGCATTTCTTGGAGGGTGGATCTTTATTGCCAAAGGCACTTGCAAAAAGGGTCTCAACTTTGTGCGGATCTTAATTTGATTTTTATTTTATTTTATATTTTATCTATTTGGCTGTCAAGAGTCAGTATTAATATAGCTCCCAATTTACAGTGCCCATGGGATTTGGTTAAGTTAATAAACACAAAGAAGTTGACTTATGAAAATTCAGCCAAATCAAGTGCTAGTAGTACCTTAAAAGAAGGGTCTTGAGAAGAGTAGTCTGAATAGGTTTCAATTACAGAGGGGTTAGGCAAAGGACTAAAACTTATTGCCATTTTGAAATTCTGTTAGTCGCCTAAAACTTACTGCTAGTGGAAACGTCTAATAGCTAAAACTTATTTTTTAAAGTGCAATAATCATATGCGTAGTGCATTAAATATTTCATTGTGAAGAGTATAGTTGTATTTAAGATTAGCCACTACATGGCTTTCTATAATTTTCAAATTGTAGAAGCCATCACATTTATCCACAACCATTGCAGAGGTCACCAAGTTATGGATTTCTATAAAATCTAGGCTCCAGATGTTCACTTCCCACATAAAATCCTTTTCGCCAAACTTAATATATGGAATGGTTTTCTAATGTAAAATAAAGGGCTTTGGAGTAAGAAGTCTCCTTTTCTTCATGTCCATGATATGTCTTAAGAAATTTCATAGCTCAATAGGCTCACGAGAACTTTAGGAGTATCATAACTGATATCAGGTTGTGTCAGAAGAGATAAGCTCATATATTATGTGGCTTCATTAAATTCGAATTATTTCCTGTTGTATCCCAAAGCATGTGCTCTAATTTAAAGTATGCTAGACTAGAATTGGTTTGGAATATCTGGATTTTGACAGTTAGTTTCTTATGTTTTATTTGTTTTGTAGATCAATGAGGAGGCTCCTGAAAACAATCCAGCACACACTACTATCTATGTCGGCAACCTTTCCCATGAGGTAATAAGAAATGCATTGAATTTTGGTAATTTCTTTATTCTTGCACATAGCACATTAATGCAAGACAGACTTGTTGTCTTTGTACACTGTTTTATGACTAATTTGTAATTGCTCCAAATATTGTAGGGACATTTTTTTTTTTTTACTTAAAGAAAATCCCAAATATACATGCATGCTTGTTTACACGCACATGAAATTTGAGATAGGCAAATGGTACTCTAGGAAATAGTTTTGAAATTTAAGAAATTTCTATATTATTTTATTAAGATTAGGTTAAGTACTATGGTTAAAAGGGAATACAATGGGGTGGGGCCAATTTCTCCTCTCCCGTTCCTGTGCCACCCATATGAGACCCCTTCCAATATTGTTCTGTACTTGTGTTTGGACAAACTTTCTTCCCCATCGCTAATTCACTTAAAATTTGACAGCTCCATCCCCATTTACCCCCAACCCATTCAGAAACTACAGAGAATGATAGAAACTCACTCTCACTTGTATGTCAGATGTTCTGCTCAATTCTATATGATCTAGGGTTTAAGTTCTACCACTTGTTCGTATTGGCAACAAATAAGATTTGAATGTTAGAAAAATTAAATTGTTTGTTAAGACTAATAATCTTACTGAGGTTAACAAATAATAACTTTTTGGTGTATTTATTTCAATTAACACACTTATAGTTACTACCTACTTTGTAGGCGTGGACTAATGGAAGGCTAAAGAGTGTTGTACATAGAGCAGTAGTGGTAAACAAAGAGAAGCAAAGGCTCTTCAGAAAGCCAGGTGATGTTATAGCAGCTACAGAAAATTATATTGAAGAACATGGAACAAAGAGAAGCAAATGCTCTTTAGAAAGGCAGGTGATGTTCTAGCCACAACAGAAAATTATTTTGAAGAACATGGAACAGAAGCATTTGAAATGCTTATAGCCACTAGCAAGGTATGATCAGCAACCATGGTGTATTGTTCTTTTTGGTCATGTTTTATTTTAAATGTATAATTATTTTTTGGTAACTTACATTTTAAATAATTTATTAACTATGCTTGATTTTTTGTATGAATTTTGGTTCTAAATGTTTGTAAGCTAGGACAAATATTGAATATTGTTAAAAGGAAATAATTAAAGGAACTGATTCCGGTAAAATAAAAAGAAAGAGGAGAGACATGTTAGAGCACTAGCAATGGTGGTGCTAAAAAGCTATTTTTAGCATCACTACATATAAAAAAGAGTGTTGCAATAGTGGAGCTAGAGGTAAAATTTTTACCTTCATTGCTATAGTGCACAGCCATATATGGCTATGCACTGTAGCTAAAAGCTAAATAAATAAATAAAAAAAATCATTTTTTAGTTATTTTAAGGGTAAATTGCGAATTACACCCCTAAAGTTTGGGGATGATTGGATTTTATACTCTGAAATTTCATAATTTGGATTTTACCCCCTGAAGTTTGGAATGTTTGGATTTTATACTCTGATGTTTCGAAACTTAGATTTTACCCTCTAAAGTTTAGGGTTGTTTGAAATTTACATTCTCAAATTTTGAAACTTTAGGGTGTAAAATCCAAACATCACAAAACTTTAGGGAGTAAAATCCAAACACTCCTAAAATATAGGGGGTAAAATCTAAGTTCTGAAACGTCAGGGTGTAAAATCCAAACACCCCAAACTTCAGGAGGTAAAATCTAAATTCTGAAATTTCAGGGTGTAAAATCCAATCACCTTCAAACTTTAGGGGTGTAATTTGCAAGTTGTCCTTATTTTAATGAATGGTTCCAATTCCTAATAAGTTAGGCAAAAAATGAAGTACTTTCAAAAAGATGCATGCCAGTAACTCGTCTAGTGAAGAGTAGAAATTTCAAGTCTGAAAATTACTGATTTTAGACAAAAACAAGGGTTTCATAGAGCTACTGAGGCAACTAACTATTTGTGACTCTGTATCTGTCAAAGACTTTGAAGATCGATTTTGGGAGCTTAATGCCCTTGGAGATGACCACATTATTTCTATGATAGAAGATGAATCTTCTGGATGTTGGGAAATTTAGACCCCGGTTGATAGAATTAACAAGTTTTAAATCCAAGTTGTTAATTAGATTTATTATTAATAAAATTTGTTAAAACAAACAAATATCAATATCATGTCAAAATCATGCAGCAAAAAAAATAAATAAGACAAGATATGATAACCCAGAAAAACTAATAAAATAAACTAGTTTCACGGTAAAAAACTTGGGGGAAAACTTTTCTGAAAAGTAATCCACTATAGTAAAGAGAAGTTTTAGATCTAGTACAAAACCTTTGTCCCTAGACTCTACAATCTCGTAGATGAACTCACAGCAAAAACCTTCTACTGCTTCAGAACCTTTTAACTCTTCAATATATGAATGTCACTCTTTTGATGCATGAATCCCAGCACGTGACTAACTCCTTTGCACGAATCCCAATACGTGACTCACTCACCAACTAGAAGAAGAAGAATATTGGCTGCAAAGTTCTTCACTTCATCAATAATGAAGATCAAGAAGTACTTGATTACAAAACCCTAAAACGCAAAGACGCAGTAACTTCTTTCAGGGAGAATAAGGCTTCGATCACCTTTTGCATATGTTCTCCTTGTATTCTCTTATGTGACAGCCTCTAAAATAAGCCTTATATAGGTCTAGGGTTGTGAGAAAAGAAACCCTACACAAATACATAAACATGGGTCGAAAATCAGATCTGAAAAACTAAATTTCGTAAAACTCGACAAATAAGGTGTCGAGCCAGGTGTCGAAGATTAAAACATCAGACACAAGAGATGAGGCTCAATCGATTCACCAGGTGTCAAGAAGCTATCGAGGGGACAAGAACTTTCTCGATCGACCGACCAGCTATCGAGAAGGTGTTGAGATTACGATAAGAAACACCTTAAGAGGCTCGATAGATAGCCTAGCTGTCGAGAGGTGTCGAGCAGCTATCGAGCTTTAAAAACTCAGCACTTCTTCACTTGTTTCTTGGACAGACTTGATGACTTCAACACTTGACCTTGAAACAAGGTTTCTTGAAGTATTGAACATATCCTAGATCTACCTAAATACAAGTAAAATGCGTTTTGTCAAAGGATTAGTCAATTACACAAAATATGTCCTTAACATAGGAAAATTATTGCAACTGGGAGCATTTTCATTGAGAAAAAGTTTTTGAGGAATTGTGGCAAAGTTGGGCACATTGAAGATGTTGTGATTGACTCCAATGCTCGAGGGTTGAAATTACGCAAGAAAATTATCGCGTTCCTCACAGAGCATGCTCATTTGATGGAAGGTGATTCTTGACTGCAGTTTGGAGAATAAAACATTCTATGAGAAATGTGGCTTTAAATAGAAAGAAATTCAAATGGTTAAGTACTTTATTTGATTTTATTTTTGTTTCACTTACAAACCATTTTTGGCAACGGTTGCTTTCTAATTGTATTTGGAGAGAATTTTTTCAATTGGAACGAGGCAAACTCTCTTCGTGCATGGTGTCTAATTCAGATTACTTATTTTACTGCAGTTGATTTTGTTGGGTCAAGAAGTAAATCCGTTACAAGATATAGTTTTTCCATAGTTATTAGTATCAAAATGCTTGATTATAATGTGAATTTGACTATTTGAGTACATTGATATACCCTTAACATATTCTTAATATTTGGAGTAGCAAGTTGTAACCACCAAATTGTACGGCTGCTGTTATCTCTAGTTGCAAAGTGAACACGATGATAAATGTTGAAGGTTATTTTGCTTTGCTTCTCTTGCCTTTTATGCACTGAAGACATAATTTGAAAACTGAAACCATTAATTTTTCCTTAGAATCAGATGTACATTAATCAAAAAACGATTTGCTGCTAACATGGTAAACGTGGCCTTCTTAGCCTTGCTAGCTGTGACAAACATGAATCTTTCATTAAACTTGACCTTATTTTTAAGATTTCGTGGATTACCACATGGACTGCCTATTTTTGCAGAAGCAAAACCCATCAACAACAAAGTGTTAAAGACTTGAATGCCAAAAATCATTGCAGCAATTGCCGTAGCTGGTACTGACCTATAAGCTTATTCAATATGACCTACAATTATGTCTCAAAAGTTTCTTCTCAGTGGCGGTGGTGGAAGAGTTGGTGGCGGTGGTAGTGGGGGCGGTAGCGGTTGCGGTGGTTGTGATTATTGTTTATTGTAGTGGATATATTATTTTACTGTAGTAGATATATTATTTTATTACAGTAAATATATTATTTTATTGTAATATTTATATTATTTTATTGTGTTAAAAGCTAAAATAGATCCATTGCTGCTGGATGTTTTGTAAAGTGAGTAGGTAAAATAGATAAAGTAACTTTTTATGGTGCCAAATAGCTAAATTTTTAGCTCCGCTGCTCTGCACGCTCTTAGGTTGGGGTTCTAGAGTGAACATAGTAAACATTACCATAAGAGATTTAAGCACTAATGTTCTAGTCTATGGGCTAATTGTTGGGTTGTACTTTCTTTGGGCTAGTAATTTAGGTGATGGGCTTGTTAAAATAAATGGTCCATAGTTTAGTTAATAGGTCCACAGATTTGGCTTACTCATATGTTAAATCTCATGCTCTTGCTTCATAATCTATACTACTATTTAAGGGGCTGCATCTGTTTGGACCAGTTTTTTTTTTTGTTCCAAAATACCCCTAGCACCTCTAAGTTTAAGTAGAGACAAAACTTAAGAATAGACAGGTAAAAATACATGTCTAACTTGTACTAAAACGTTACCTACAAAATAGGAACACTCCCTATTCAAGGTATTTGAAATGCTCCAACACCTAATCTCACGATTTCAAAAAAAAAAAAAAAAAAAAAAATTTGCTTTTTTATATTTTTTAACCTTTAATAAGTCTATACTTTTTATTAAAGAAAAAACCTGCTCCCCTTATCTGAATATGTAAAAAAAATAATAATAATAAAAACCTGTTCCCAGTTAGAAATGTAATTAATTTTTTAAAACATCATACAGTTTGCTTTATTCTACAGATGTATCATTTCATTGTGGCAAAAAAGAAGGAACCCACTTCACCACTCTCACTCTCCCTGTATGATCACTTTCTCAAAACACAAAAGTGCAAGCAATCAGTTCCTATTCAAAACAAATTAAGAACAAAATGCCAACTTCCTTAGTTAAATTCTTCTTCTACATTCTCTACTCCCTTTCCTTCACAGGTACACTATTTTCTCTCACAACATGGCAATCTTTAAAACCCTTCAACTATGTATAGTATAGTTGAAAAACTTACATCGTTGCCTGTTGTTAATTTGTTTTGCAAATGGGACATATATGGCTTAGACTTCTTGCCACTGTAGGCCATTTAACCCCAATAGATGGTGGCTTTCATCTCAATAGTGGTGAAGAAGTAGTGTTTGAAGTTCCGGAAAGATGGTCTGAAAGAGTATGGGGCAGACAAGGTTGTTGCTTTGATGAAGATATTGGCGAAGGTTCATGCCAAACTGGTGACTATGCTGGCCTTTTGCATTGCCAACGCATTGGTGCAGTCCCTCCGGCCACAGTTGATGAAATGACATTTGGAACCTCTAAATCAAACTTACATTACTATGATGTGAGTTTGGTTGATGGGTTCAACTTGCCCGTGTCAATGGTTTCCCATAGGTGGTTAGTATTATGCGTGCAGGTTATAGGTGGTGAGTATTAGGAATGTAGGTGAAATAAGTTTTCATCACTGGATTTTATTTATTTATTTATTTTACAATTGAAAAATATAGTAACTCTAAATTATAATGCATGTAAATTATTAACTTTTTCTTTTTCTCTGGCACTATGTCTTTTATTTTTGCTAAATGGCACTACTTCTTTTTCAGCATTAGGATCTAGAGGAAACCTATAGAATATCAAACATGTGATTATTATGTGAATATGCAAATACATTCAACTATCTCTAAGAACCAAGATTATCACAAAAACTTAAACACATACGATGTCGAGATAAAACAAACACAACAATCCTAAAAACAATTATTAGCAATCCACTAAGCAACCAAGTCAGCCTACAAATAAAACTAAACCAAAATTAATGTAAATATGTAGTTTCGATAACTCTGCAAGTAGCAATTTTGTTATATTTTAGTCTATCACATACTGATAGATAAAGTGGTGAATTTGGAGGTAGTTATCCAAATTCCAAATTGTTTGGTTAAACGCCTAATAATTTTAAGGGAAATGGTAAGGATTAAGGAGTACATAGATTAAAGAGTTGGAGATAGAACAGAATTTTTAGTTAGTTTAGAATTTAGTAAATGTAATATTAGTACAAATTAATTAAACCGATTCCCCCTCTTTTGATTCTTAAAAAAAAAAATAAAAAAAGATTCCTCCTCTTCCATCCCTAACATCTGTTTTATTTTATTTTATTTTATTTATTTATATCTATTCAAGAATCCCCTTTACACCCTTACATTTTAATTTTATTAATACTAACCTCTGAACATGCGCTCACACACGTGCTCAGAAACTCTTCTATTTTTTGGGTAAATGTTAATTTAGAGCATCCATTATAATTTCTAATTATTACATTTTTCAATCACAAAAAAAAAAAAAAAAAAAAAAAACTAGGGTTGTGATGAGTATTGTGTGGCGAAATAATCTTTCATCACACCCCTAGGTTTTGTTGTGATTAGAAAATGTAATAATCATTAACCGAGCTAGTGGTACTCTTCATCCATTGGTTCATGCCTTATAAGGCATGAAGAGGAAAGCTTTCCTTCCAATGTGAGACAAGGGAATTCAATGCCAAAGGCAAGGTTAGGCAAAGCCAAAAATACCAAAGCCCTTGGCAAAGAATTCTTAAGCTCCTACAATAAAAGGATCCTTTTATTGTAGGAGCTTAAGAATTCTTTGCCAAGGGCTTTGGTATTTTTGGCTTTGCCTAACCTTGCCTTTGGCATTGAATTCCCTTGTCCCACATTGGAAGGAAAGCTTTCCTCTTCATGCCTTATAAGGCATGAACCAATGGATGAAGAGTACCACAATCATAAATTATAATGGATGCTTTAAATTAACCTTTACCCAAAAAATAGAAGAGTCTTTGAGCACTTACGTGAGCGCGTGTTCAGAGGCTAATAAGTAATTAAAGTTTCTTTGAAGTAAAGGTCTTATTCACATGGTGTATTGTTCTTTTTCTAAAGTAAAGGTCTTTTGTTTTCTCTAAAGTGGTTTTGTATACAAAATCTAAGTTGTTTTTGTATGCAATTTACTTATTATAGGTAACTGGAGGTGGTGAGGAGCAGTTGGAAAATGTGAATGTGGGGCAAACTTAAGTTGTTTTTGTTCATACTGCACATTTGCTTTGGCCAAAACAAATGCATATTGTGTAAATTTGAGGCAATATGTCCAAGATATTTTTTATTTTGTAAATTATATTATATTAGTAAAATTTTGAAATTGCTCATTATTAATGTTTATATTTTGAATGTGGATATTAAATTTTGATCAATGTGCAAGATCACATCCAAATTTTTTTTTTGAATGGAAAATACTTATTTCAACAGTTACAAACCGTTGAAACTTATGTCAAGATACCCTTTATCAACAGTTGAGTGCAAGTTGATAAAGGTGTAAAACTCTTTCCAACAGTTTCATAGGCTGTAGAAAAATATTCTTGACATGGTTTTTAATAATGATTTTCTACGGTTACTCCAACTGTCGAAAATACTTTTTTCAATAGTTTTTAGTACTTTTTTCAACGGTTTTAACCGTTGAAAATATCCAAATATCTTGTAGTGTGTGTATATCTATATATGTGTGTGTGTGTACTAAAAAAAAAAAAAAAAAAAACACCTTATCGAGAACCTTCATCTCGTTGTGTTATCTCATAAAAGAACCTAAACCCTTAAACCCGTTTCTCCCCACCACCAATCCAAAACTAGCCAATCTATTTCACTTTTGAAATGTCAATCATGAAACTTGAAGTGGGCATGTCCTGTCTCAATTTCAAATTAATTTCGACTTTTGAAAACTAGGTGTTTGAATTTAATTTTTCCTATTTAGTAAAATTTCTTTATAACTAGTGTTCTAATTTTGTGGTTAAATCTGTTTTCAACCAAATGATCAAATGGCAAAAATAAATTATTGGTTGAGAGGAGCACTTCAGTACAATCATGTGGTGCCCTAGTAGATTCTAATAATTTCTCATGTCTTTGGTAATGTACTAAGGTAAATATTCTTTATGCAACAAACCTTTTTATTTTTATTTTTAAAGATGTGCTTAATTTGTCTTTTTGTTCCTACCACGCATGTTGTAATTGTTGTTTTTATTTCGCAATTGTTATATACATTACTAAGTATTCAAATATTGGAGAGCAATGATCCTTTTGCTCACATAATAGTAATTTTACTAATTAAATTAATTGTGGAATCCATTCTTTTTCCTATGAGAGGAATCAGAATTGCTCACCAAGTATACCACAAATTTTTACTACATATTGATATTAGTGTTATTACAAATTAAGTTGTTAAATTTTAAACACAATATAAGAAATGAGTAATGCAAGGATATTGCAAATTTTATTGCATAACTTTCACAATCAGATGTGGCAATAAATGTGATCGGTGGATTTCAAAACATAATAAATTAATGTTTTAATAACTTTTAGTGATTAGTGACATCAATTTTGTAAAATTTCTGTTCTTCATAGAAATAATAAATGAATGTTTTAATAACTTTTAGTGATTAGTGACATCAATTTTGTAAAATTTCTGTTCTTCATAGAAATAATAAATGAATGTTTTAATAACTTTTAGTGATTAGTGACATCAATTTTGTAAAATTTTTGTTCTACATAGAACTTATAAATGGATTTCAAAACATAATAAATGAATGTGTTTATAACTTTTAGTGATTAGCGACACATCAATGTTGTAAAGTTTCCGTTTTATATAGAACCTATAAATTGATGTGTCACCAATCACCAATATATATATATATATATATATATCTCACTTTTAGTCCCTACATTTTGAACTTTTTCCATTTTGGTCCTTACATTTTATTTTTTCCACTTTTAGTCCCTAAAACGAATTAGCGCGTCTCATTTTAGTCCTTTCCGGCATCTAACTAGCAGAAAAGGCTGACGTGGCAGCTGGAGCGAATAAAAAAATAATATAAAATGCCAGTCAACATTTAATTTTTTTAAAAATAATTTATAAATTTTAACTAAATAAAAAAATTAAAAACAAGAACACAAAGAACACAAAAAAAAACCCAGAACCAAACACAAACTCAAATTTAAAAACACAAAAAAGAAGAAGAAGAAGGAATTCAAAATCCCAAAATGGCAGAACACAGGAGCATAGACCCAAAAAAATCATTAACCCAGAACAGCTTCCAGCTCATCCACCTCCGACGACGACGAAGAGTACGACGTCGGATCATGTTCCTCGCTGAACAGCTTCTTTAGCGGAATCCGAAGACACCGTACATCCTCATCTTCTTCTTCTTCTTCTCTGTTCTTCAAATCCTGGCCGTCAGCCATTTGTTGACTTTTGGTGGGGTTCTGATCAGACAGAAGGTCGCGATTGAACACCGGGAAAACCGGACCGATCTGACCGTCCAACACGACCACGTGGTCCTCGTCTTTACGAACGGACACGAACTCGAACTCCTCATTTTCCTCGAACGCTTCCTCACCATCGTGATCACGATGATCAAACTCGCGAGTCACTTTAGCAGCTACGTCCACGAGTTTATCAGAAGAGTAGCTATTGAAGCTTGGACACACCGAAAGTTCCCAACTTTCTTCTTGCATTTGAACCCTCTTTCACACCCTTCCTCTTCTTCTTATTAAGCTTTTTTTCTGGGTTAATAAATAGGGGGATTAGTATTTTGTTTCTGTGTGAATAGTTGTGATGGTTGGTTCTGGGTTTGTGTTTGAGTTGGGTTTGGAATAGAGAGAGAGAGAGAGAGAGAGAGAGAGAGAGAGAGAGAGACGAAGGTTTGAGAATGTATGATTTTTTTGGGTCTATGCTCCTGTGTTCTGCCATTTTGGGATTTTGAATTCCTTCTTCTGCTTCTTTTTTGTGTTTTTAAATTTGAGTTTGTGTTTGGTTCTGGGTTTTTTTTTTGTGTTCTTTGTGTTCTTGTTTTTAATTCTGTTTTTAATTTTTTTATTTAGTTAAAATTTATAAATTATTTTAAAAAAAATTAAATGTTGACTGGCATTTTATATTATTTTTTTATTCGCTCCGGCTGCCACGTCAGCCTTTTCTGCTAGTTAGATGCCGGAAAGGACTAAAATGAGACGCGCTAATTGGTTTTAGGGACTAAAAGTGGAAAAAATAAAATGTAATGACCAAAATGGAAAAGGTTCAAAATGTAGGGACTAAAAGTGAGATTGTCCCTATATATATATATATATATATATATATTACAAATATTTAATTATTAAGTGGATAAAGCCCGCCAATCAAATTCATCGCCACATCAATTTTCAAGTTTTATGTAGAAAAATTGTAGTTTCTATTGGAATGATTATATAGTGAAGCCATATGTATATATACAAACTTGAGAACATTGAAAAGAAGAACAAGGCAAGTAAAAAAAAAGGAGACTTTTGAGAAGACAACTTCTCTTTTATTCATTCATAGTAAAAAGCTAGAGATCTTCATTTTCATACAAAAGATAACGCCACAATACATACATGGCATACCCTTATCTCTCTCTCTTTACATTATTCGATATTACATAACATAACATAACGTACCTGATTTCCGGTACTACTTAGAAGACACCTCCAAAGTTCAAAATTGATGCCAATAAGTGGCCTCTCCATTGTCCCCGTTGGCGCTCTTGTTTTCGTTCTTCTCATTCTCTTTGTTGTTCGCACCACCTTTGGCATTGTTATTGTTCATGCTGGCCTTATTCTTGCCTTTGACAATGTTGTTGGCATTATTGATATTGCTCTTGTGGGTCACGAGAATAATCCACAGTGTTTCTATGGTGGCAGCATTCTCTTTCTTCTTCTTGCTCTTGTTCTCTCATTTGTTGCTCGCACCTTCTTCGGCATTGTTGTTGTTCATGTTAACCTTGTTTTTGCCTCTGGAAACATTGTTGGCATTGTTGATATTGCTCTTGTGGGTCACGAGAATAATCCACATTGTTTCTACAGTGGCGGCATTCTCTTTCTTCTTCTTGCTCTTGTTCTCTCATTTATTGCTCACACCTCCTTTGGCATTGTTGTTGTTCACGCTAGCCTTGTTCCTGCCTCTGGCAACAATGTTAGCATTGTTGATATTGCTCTTGTGTGTCACGAGAATAGTCCACAGTGTTTCTACGGTGACGGCATTCTCTTTCTTCTTCTTGCTCTTGTTCTCTCATTTGTTGCTCACACCTCCTTTGGCATTGTTGTTGTTCACGCTGGCCTTGTTCTTGCCTCTAGCAACGTTGTTGGCATTGTTGATATTGCTCTTGTGGGTCACGAGAATAATCCACATTATTTCTACGGTGGCGGCATTCTCTTTCTTCTTCTTGCTCTCATTCTCTCATTTGTTGCTCGCACCTCCTTTGGCATTGCTGTTTTTCACGCTGGCCTTGTTACTGCCTCTGGTAACATTGTCAGCATTGTTGATATTGCTCTTATGTGTCACGAGAATAGTCCACAGTGTTTCTACGGTGGCAATGTTCTCTTTCTTCTTCTTGCTCTTGTTCTCTCATTTGTTGCTTGCACCTCCTTTGGCATTATTGTTTTTCATGCTAGCCTTGTTCTTGCCTCTGGCAACATTGTTGGCATTGTTGATATTGCTCTTGTGGGTCACGAGAATAGTCCATAGTGTTTCTACGGTGGTGGCGTTCTCTTTCTTCTTCTTGCTCTTGTTCTCTCATTTGTTGCTCGCACCTCTTTTGGCATTGTTGTTCATGCTGGCCTTGTTCCTACCTTTGGTAACATTGTAGGCATTGTTGATATTGCTCTTGTGGGTCACGAGAATAGTCCACAATGTTTCTACGTGGCGGCGTTCTCTTTCTTCTTCTTGCTCTTGTTCTCTCATTTGTTGCTCGCACCTCCTTCGGCATTGTTGTTGTTCACGCTGGTCTTGTTCCTACCTCTAGCAATGTTGTTGGCATTGTTGATATTACTCTTGTGGGTCACGAGAATAGTCCATAGTGTTTGTACAGTGGCGGCATTCTCTTTCTTCTTCTTGCTCTTGTTCCCTCATTTGTTGTTCGCACCTCCTTTGACATTGTTGTTGTTCATGCTGACCTTGTTCTTACCTCTGACAACGTTGTCGGCATTGTTGATATTGCTCTTGTGGGTCACGAGAATAATCCACAGTGTTTCTACGGTGGAAAATGTGGGGCAAACTTAAGTTGTTTTTGTTCATACTACACATTTTTGGAAATTTACCTTTTTAAATTTCCAAAAGTAATTTAGATTATACTTCTTCGAAGAAATTTTTTTTTTTTTTTGAAAATTTTAATAGATAAAAATATAATAAATGATATAAAAAATTTTGTAATTTTTATGTTTATTTCTTTTTATTGTTTTGTTAGTCAGTAATTTGATATTGCATTGTAAATTGTAAATTTGTTCTTGAATATATAATTAGTAAAGATACAGATATTATAAACTTGTTAAAAAAATGGTAGTAATTGAAAGATTCTTTCTAAATGGACTGTTTAATTGAATTATTTGGTTTTCTTTTTCTTTTTATTGATTTTAAATTGTAAATTTGTTCTTGAATATATATATTTAGTAAGATACAGATATTATGAACTTCATGTTAAAAAAATGGTAGTAATTAAAAGATTCTTTCTAAATGGTTTGTTTAATTCAATTAATCGTTTTTCTTTTTCTTTTTATTGTTTAAATCAGATGAATTGTGCTTATAATGTATATCATTTGAGGACTTGTTCTGAAAATTGTTCCATGAGAAAATTATTTCCCGCTTGTTCCTCGGATTATAGGAAAATAGTGAATCATTATGGTGAATTTTACGTCAAAGAATTGTTAGAAAGAATACCAGAGCAACATAAAGCTGCTTGTGTCACTTCCCTAGTATTTGATGCCAATGCCAGAGCTTTGGATGAAGTCAACGGAGCGTTAGGATATATTCGATGGCTTTCTAAGGGCAAGGATGGAACTACTTTGGGATTGAGGGGGGCCATGGCCCCCCAGCCTTTGAAAAAAAATTCCCTAGTATATATATTAGCATAAAAAATATACTTTTGGTTCTAAAATTAATATACTTGGCCCCCCTCTCTCAAACAATTTACAAGTTGACCCATGAAACAAAAAATGAAAAAAAATTATCAAATCATCCCTTGTCTGGTTGTCCCAAGAATATCAAAAAAATCTTTTAGCTAAACATTTGGACAATTTACAAATCTGAACAAGAAGAAAAATCTACAAAACAATTCACGTATATATTCAGATAATAATAATAAGAAAAAATCTTTGGACATGGTCTAAGTAAAATATATAAATATATATATATATATATATATATATAACAAATCAATTATAAACCCTAGTAAAACAAATCACAAAAACCCGATAATCTTTACCCAATTTCTACCTCTTATTTGAGAGCTTTTTGTTCCTCTCAAATAACTCCACCCCATAGTTACAAAGATAACTCATATGCTGCTAATCACTCCATCCACACACCAATTAGTCTCACCAGCAACTTGGATCAGTTGATGTCTTTAACTTAATCCATGAAAAAAAATTATTTGTTAAAGAGCTGCTACTCTTTAACACAACCTGTGGAAATTTTTTTTTTTTTTTTTTGAATGATAGAATTTTATTAATTTTTAATGTTTTATTAACTTTGGGACACACTTGGCATGCATGCATAAATGTAATACACGTGTGAAACAACAACAATCTACTGTTTTGTGCCTTACCTAAACTGCCACCAAAGCATGTGTGTGATTAGTCTATTGGTAATAAACTTTGTGCCTTAGCTAAGTTAATGTGGTGTTGGGAAAAATTTTATTATTTACATAGTTGAAGACTCAAAATTATTGTTCATTATCATGTGATTGTTTAACAAATCTCCTTTTCTTTTCTTTTTTTAATACTTTTTCAAAATGGCAATTTTTTAAAGGAAAAGATCTCACATCTTTATGCTACCTCAAACTTAACCAAGTAATTATAAAAATAAAAATAAAAATCCTTAACCAAGACACCAATAATTGTCTCACCCTTTTTTCGCTAAATATTAGTGCATGATGTTGATTAACCATTATTTTAGTTTTTTTATTAATGTAATACTAAACATGGATTTGAACTTTTAACTACAGTTTTTGTTTTTGTTTTTTTTTTTAAGAATCTTTTATATATAGCATTATGAAGTTATTAGGTATAGAATTATGTGAAAAGAATAAATAGATTTAAAAATATATATACAATGTGGATAGAATAAAAAATTGGTCTAACCTCAGTCAGACCTTGAAAATATTAAAACGTGTCAATTGACTTACAAAACTCTTGATTATAAATATCTATTATTGATTAAAATAAAAAATAAAAAATAAATGCTAATAATGCATCATTGTCAACCTCTAATATTAATATTCCAAATCAATATATATATAACCGAGGCCTCTAAAACTCCCACAATTTTCCACGTCATCACTATTTTATTTTTCTTTTTATTTTAGATTCTTTTTCCACATCAGCATTATTTTAAAAAAAAAAACAAAACAAAAATTCTGATTTTATATGATAGATATTAGAAGATCATATATAGATACGTATAGTAAGATTAATGCCACTTAGCCGGTTGTCATGAATTAAGAGTCACGTTAGGAATTGGATTTTATTAGAGTGGCATGGAAGTCTCTAAATCATGTTTGTATGCAATGCAAACTCCTTCACAGTGAAGGAGGTGCTGACTTACTCTCCTATATATGTATAAACCTACGTGTGTTGCCGCAAACTATTTTTTTGTTACAAACACTTCTTTCTCAAGGTACGAAAATTTCTCTTCATAGCTTTCTCTCTTTAGTTTTTGTATTCTTTCTTTAATAGTAGTTTTTGTATGGTCTGTGTTTGTGTTTGTTTTTCCTTTAATAGTCCGTGTGAATATATTTCTTGGTACTTATGCAAAATCTTTAAAGATTACATATTCTATGTTTCCTTTTCGTTTGCTATTTCTTGGCTTATATTATAGATTGTAATGTATATATTCATCAAACAATTTAGTTAATTGGTTTTTACATCCTTAAACATCACCCGTTCATGAATGGAGATTCCGTGCAATATACCACTAGGTTATTGTAGAGTGAAATTCTCTCACAACAATTTTGACATTTTGACTTTTTTTTTCCAATTTTTTTTTATTCAAGGGTTTAGATTCAAAGTTACAGAAGCAACTTTCAATCCAAACCTTTCAAAAAAATTTCTATTGATGAATTAAAAATCTGGTGACTTTATTTCATAAAGTCATTTTTTTTATTCTTAAGTAGAAAGGATAAGATTAAAAAAAATGCAAAACTATTTTATAAGCATGCTAATTATATGGAAACCTAATTCAATTAGGAGAGAAGTTCAATTAGAATTAGGAGAAGAAGCTACAGGTCAAATGGAAACCTAATTCAATTAGAATTAGGAGACATAAGTTACCACATAGAATAGAAACCTAAATTCAATTAAAATTAGTAGAGATAGAAGTTACCAAATAGAATAGAAATCTAATTCAATTGGAATTAGCAGAGATAGCTAAGAACCTTGTATGATATAAAATCTATAATAGTGTTCTGTATTATATGTTAATATATTTATATTTGGTTTTGAAATTTTCTATTATTGTTTTAAAGTGTTCCAGATTCAAAAGATACGCTTTAACCCTCTATTCCAAATGTTAGTTTTATTACTTTTATAGTTTTACTTAAACTAAGTGATATTTGAACGTTGGTGGAATTTTCATAGTGAGGTTGTGTTTGAAATTGTAACTTTTAAATCAGTATGCTAGATTATGATACTTTTTCGATTACTAATATTGTTTGGTTACTTAGCATAATAGTTAGAACTTAGAAGCTATATGGGTGTAGTCATAAGAATATGTTTTTTCTATTCTCTGCCCTATACAACACTTCAATATATTACATTGGTTACACATTTTTGGATTGAATATTCACTTTAGGATTTTGATTATAATGAGAAGAATTTTATGTAACAAGTCGCCTTCTTTGAACTCTACCATTGGGCCCAAATATTGGAAAAAATATTTCTTCTAGGACCTTTAATCCTTCCTTAACAATTGTAGTTGCTCTTGCTTGTGCTAAAATTTCCGACTTTTTAAATCAAATTGTTTTCTTCTAAAAGCTTGTGTTATTACCCTATCCATTAAATATCATTATCCATACTAAAACAATCTTTGTGGTAGTTTTGAAAAGCTCTCCAATAGCTTGTGCATACGGGTTAACTATTTCCGACTTTTCCTAAATTTCCAAAACAAATTGTTTTCTTCTAAAAGCCTGTGTTATTACCCTATCCATTAAATATCATTATCTTTGTTTTCATACTAAAAGTTTGTGTTCTGGTAAATTTATATCTTTGTGGTGGGAAGTTTAATGAAAAGTTTTTAAAATCTCATATCCAATAGCTTTCTTGTGCATCGCACGGGTTAGCGACTAGTTTTTAAAATTCTTGAACAATGAACTTTGGCCCCTCTAAGATTGAATCCTAGCTTCGTCCCTGTTTGAGGGAATTTCCAAAATTCCAACAAAGTACCAACTTATAATTCAACTACATGCTCAAGGATTTCTACTTCCGGATGGTTTGGTGGGGGAAGCACATCAACAACAGAATTTGCTACAAACGCATCAGCAACAGCAACATGTTGCTGAAACCCAAATCAAACAGCAGTTATATATGTGTTTTGAAAATTTCCTTCATATGCCCGCCATACAAGCAACACAAGGTCAGACTCAAGAACAGTTACCTGAAGTTCAAACCCAAATCGATACTAAATTAAAAGAAAGTAATGAGCGACTTCTCAATCCGATACCCGCCCTAACACTCCAGATCCACCAGCAACTACCAAAGTGTCAAGTCCAAACCCACCATCAAACACAACATAAATAGGTCCACAAGACGCAACCATTATCACTACATCAAAATAAGTCTATTATATCAAGTGTTAATACCATTAGACATAATATTACATCACAAATTAAAATTCGTTGCAGTAATAACTTAAAAGTGGTAAATTATTACATTAATAATAATTAGTTAAAATAACAGTTGCAATAGAGGCTTTAATACTAAATTACGCAATAACTTATGTACGGCCCGTATATCTAAGTCCATTTGGGCCTTGGACTATGGATCAATAGTATGACCCAGGGGCCCAACCTTTGCTCTGCTCAGGATCCCGACCCGAGCCCATAAAAGCTACGAGCCCAAGCTAGGTGTTGTTCAAAGACCTGAGAAGCAGGCAGCTGATTCTAACTCACATATTGCTCGGCAAGTCGTCCCCGAGCAAGGTTGCGGTTGTTCGGTCACACCGCCATTTATGTGCCCGGCAATGCCTTAGGGAACTTTGCCGCCGAGCACATTTGCTGAAGTGGGAACCATTTCCAAAGCCACTCTCACCTAAACGCCCACTTACAATTAACGACATTGGACCTCTCATTGCACTAGTTTTAAAAGTAATGATAATCTTCCCACTAATAATTAGCTATAAATAGGAGAAGCTAAAGAATAGGAAGGGGATGGAATTTTGGGGAGAGAAATAGAGAGAGAAAGAGAGTATAGAAAAGAAAAACAACAGAGAGAGAGAGAGAGAGAGAGAGAGAGAGAAGTGATCTCATTGAGTCTCTGAGTCTAGAACGACTCAAAGTAGGATATCCAAGCCCACTATACAAGTAAGTTGTGAGCCCAAGTGAGGTTCAACCCAATAACCTCATCTTTGGCGCGCACAACTTAAATTGAAGAAATCGTTGTAATAACTTTGTACCAATTATTTTGCAATCTATTACAATAGAAATTTCAAAGTGTTAACTTATTGCAACAAATATATCATTGCAATAACTAAATATCAATTATTTTACAATCTATTGCAATAACAAACATGAGGTTGTAATGAATATATTATTACAATAATCTAATACCAATTATTTTACAATCTATTATAATGAAAAAATATGAAACAATTATCTATTACAATGAATATATCATTGCAATAACTTGACCAAAATTTTTTTTGTTAATTTTTTGCAATCTATTGCAATAAAATTCGTGAAATTATAGTCTATTGTTACAAGATATTCGAAATAGTAAATTGTTTATTGTAATAGCAAATATAGTATTACATCAAAATTGTCATTAAAATATTTAAAGTTTTTTGCAACGAGATTTTTTTAACATAAACCTATTATATCAAATTTTATTGCAACACTTTGCATAAATTATTGCAATGATCACTTTGATGTTATTACAACAATTTTTTTCATTGTAATAAACATTTTTTGTTGTAGTGTATTGAATCTGGCCCTGATTGATGATGAGTTGCAATTACTACAGAATTTGACTGAGGTTGAGCCGCAACCAATACAAGACAGGGCTAGGGAGGAAGAAATGAACGAGTTCTTCTTGAACGTCGAAGACCTTTTCCCAACCAAGACCAAGAAACACCACACGGCTAGTTCCACCTCCTTCAGCCCAAAATATTTAGACTTTAGTTGTAAGTTAATATCGGCCCTTTAAGGGGTCTTCATAAATATATAAATATATATATATATATATATATATATTTTTAAAGGTCTTATATACAAATGGATAGAGATGAAAAAAAAAATGTTTAGGGCGTAATGAGTTAGCATATAAACTATATCCTATGGAATTGCTAACAATCTTGAGCTATGCTAGTTTTAATCTTCTATGAACCATGATGGCGGTATTACATAGTATTGGATTCATAAAAGTAGTCAAAAAACGGTAAACTAGAATTGAATGGATGACATTTATAAATACATCAAATATTGAATTTAATTTTTTCTTTTTCACCCCTCTCTAGTTTTCATTTTTGTACATTAGATGCTCTAGAAGCTGAGTGACTAGGTGAGTCATTAGAAAGGGCCTTAAGACCCTTGTGGTATGGCTATATCGTGAGGCTCTTGGCTTATCTTCTTATTGTCTAGGCTTGGCTCTAAAGTAATTAAAAATCTTCAATTTAGAGAGTTTCCAAACTCGTGGATAACAACATGTGCTATAAGTTACGTGGAAAGTCTAGTTTCATTCACCGGTGAAAATGTGTTTCAGAATTAATATGCCTCAACTCCTAATTATTTTCATAGCATAGGAATTTTTATTTTATTTTTGCTTTTAATTTGTCCTTAGGTGTGATTTAGAGAATATGATATTGCATCTTATATGGATTGATGATGTATTTATTAAGTTTCAATTCCCTATTCCTATTCAATTTTTTGCATTTTGTCAATAAATGTTAATTTTTTTGCATTGGGATTGTGATTGAATTTTGGTGGAGGTAAAATTATGAAACATTTTTGCTATCAATTGATTCTATGTCAGTTGTTATTCTGTGTTTGGTGAATTTAAATAGAGAATATGTCAAGAAGGTATTAACCTTATGGGCTTTGTCTTGTAGAATTTCAATTAGTTGCTGTATCCTAAAATCTTACCTATTGCCACGCCAAATATGTGAAAATATTTTACATATAACTGTAAAATTTTACGGATGAAAATATATTACTTCAAAATAAATGGAGTGTTAAAACAAAAACTATGGTAATATGGCTGGCTTTAAGTTACAAGAATGCTTATTTTTTTCACAGAATGGTCATTGTTAGGAAGTCACGAAGCACCATCAAATGACTGATTGACAGTCATGGGCAATGATAACTGATCATCCAAAGGTTCTGCAAAAAATGGCTGTACAATTCCATAAGCAATTACTTGGAAGTTGGAACATCTACTAATAGTTTTAGTGAGGGTGCCACAGCTTTGGTACACATAAAGAAAAGGAAACTAGTCCTTTTTTAAATGGTGACTTTTTTTAATTTTTATTCAATCAAGGAAACTCGAGGAACAGCCATTTTTTAGTTGCTTGATAACTAAGCCTTACGTAGAACAAGATATGAACCTGTGACAATCACCCAAGTTATGAATACAAAAGAGGATACGATAATAGAGCAATCAATCACGGCACTGAAAAACATGTTCCTCAATGGAATAGAATTCTACCAGAAGAGGACTTTTATTCCCTTAAAACTTTGCTTCATGTACTGCCAAACTAAGAATCTCTTTGCCAAAAATCTCACTCCCGAAGAATTTATGTTGAGTTTTTGATCTCTTAGCAATATATATATCCTCTCCTACTCAAACTCTTCCTCTCTCTCATTTACATTTTCAGCAGGATCAGCACCTCTTTCCTCACCTCTCAAACCCCATTTTTGTTTTTTTTTTTTCAAGCTCTGACTGTGAGTAGTGTGTATGTTCACTTTCTTGCCTCTAAACCCATGAAGGCCATCTTCTGTTTTTCACTTCTTGACGTTTGTTTTCTCAAAAGAACTCTAACCCTAGTTTTATTTTTTCTTCTTGAACGTCTATTTTGCTGAAAACCCTAACCCTAGTTTTACTTTCTTACAAAAAATGCATACCAACCAAAAATCCTTGAAACCCTAGTTGTTCACTGATGTCTTCCAAGCTCTCTCTTCTTCATCGGACGACAAGCCAGGGCATGATCAGGCTCGATGAGTCAGAGACTTTTTGGGTGAAGATGCTCCTTGCAGCGCCAAAATTGGATCTACCACCCCTCCAGAAGAAGCAAAAGCGTCCTCACAAGAGTATATTGACTCTGGGGTCAGTTTGGGAACCGAACGACAAGGGGTCCAAGAAGAACCCCGACGAAGGGTTTGGGGAGTTTCTCAAGGCTTGTTTTCAATGCAAGACGAAGCTCTAGGATGATAAAGATGTGTACATGTATGGGTAAGTCTTGCTTTCTTTGGCTCAGTTTTCCTCTAGTTTATTTTCTTGTAATTAAACAATTGCTTTTACAATCAAACAGGGCGCTTAATGGTTTTGTCTTAAATTATATTATAATCTGTTTAAATATGTGATTTTATTAGTTTTTGCAGTGTCTCAGTTATCTTTTTTAGTAGGACAGGTTGCCCTTGAACTATATTTGATCCCTTTGAATTGATTGTTTCTAAGTTTAGCTCATAAGCAATTTAGTTGACTGAAATTCTTAATTAAACTTAAAATGATCATATATCATATTAAAATCATTAATGACTAATCTAAGGACCAAAAATATATTTAAGTTAATTTTTTTTATAAGAGATAACTAATAACACGTGTGTGTCTATATATAATGCTAAGACACTCGAACCAACTATATTAATTGACTTTATCATCTGTTGTTTGTGGAAGTAATCATAATCTGCTACTTCAATGCAATATGTTTAATTTTTATGACAATTAAGCAGCAACTAGTTCCTTGCTTTGATTTAGCTAAGCTGAATTGAACTAAATATTTAGAACTTCCTACTATTGAATTTTATGTACTTGATGTATAATCAGTTAGGTATTCAAAAGTGACAAATTTATGGAACTAATTTATATTATTCAGACAGAAATTAAGGACCATGTTGGAAGTGGTAAACCAGAAGGTACCTCTTGATATTTCATAACAGTTTGTGTCTTTTGTTTTTCCATAACTATTTGTGTCCATTGTCATTCCATAATGTTTGTGTCTTTGAGTTTTCCACATTCTAAAATTTATTATTATGAAACAAAGAGTTATGACAATAATAATAGCTCTTGTAACTTCACCCTATAAAAGGGGATAGATGTATGATGTGAAAGTGTGTGAGAAAAAAAGTTGTAGTGAGCTCTCAAGGTCTTTTTGCTTGTGAGTTTGAAGTACTCTAATAAAATTTTTATTCCTCTCTTTCTTGTGAGTACTTTGTTGAATTTTAAGTCAAGGCTTTATAAAGCCAACAGACCATTGTATCTTTGGTTTGTGTTATATTATATGATTGATGAATTAAAAAAATGTGTATGCATCTTTGGTTGCATAGCCCTGTGTATTTCTTTATTATTGATATATCTATTAAATGGAGAGTATCAAGTTCATATTAATTGGGATGTGTATTTACTTCATATATAAAATTGCTAATTTGATGCATGAAACATTATGGTGCAGTTATCTAAGAGCATTTTGCTCTCCTGCTTGCTGTGACAATCAGATGTCATGGGATGGTTTTCCAAAACTAGAATCTTCAGAACCAACAAAGTTGATTACAGGAAGAAAAGATATGCGTAGTCAGGGTTTGGGTGGTAAAAATGGCATTCCAATTCCTACAGCTAAGTATAATTAGTCTACAGATAGTTCACTTGTTAGTAGTAGAGGTGCAGAGTGGTGTAATTTTTGCAATCGGCTTGCAATCTTGTGCAGGATAGAGATAGTGTACACTATTTTTTTTTTTTTTCCATATTTTCATGTTGAGTTGAATTTAAGGAGGATTCAACTTGGTTCTGTTTCATTGTCTACTTCTGATTTGCATTACAATTTCTAAGGAAAAAAGAAAAAGAAAAAGAAAAGAGACATATATCGACTAATATTGCAGCCTTAATTTCTTAAGATGGTTGTAT
Organism: Quercus lobata; assembly: GCF_001633185.2. Classification (NCBI taxonomy): domain Eukaryota; kingdom Viridiplantae; phylum Streptophyta; class Magnoliopsida; order Fagales; family Fagaceae; genus Quercus; species Quercus lobata. The sequence continues at coordinate 1,622,819 of NC_044909.1, read as the reverse complement.
TATTTTTTTGGATACCCTACTTCGTTTCTAGTTATAGATGATACTCTTCATGTCAGTGTCACTGTTTTGCTTTTTATGTAGATCTTCTGGAAGATTTATGGCAGATGAGGCATGAACTGTCATGCTAGCCAAATTTTATGGTGATTGTTTGATTTTTGTTGTCAATATATGTAACTAAATAGAATTGAATTACTATTTGTAAATTTTTATATATAACAAGAGCTTGTGGAAATTTTTCAGGAAAGTCGATTATTGGTTTCTGTATCTACTTGTACCTCTGTTTAGTTTATCTTATGTTCCCGCTAAGAATGCAGCTATTTGTATCTAATCAGTAATCATGCGAAAAAGATTACAGAAACACTCCCCATTGGCTTATAAGATCCTAAATATAAGTAAATTTTCATAATGACTTTATTTATTAGTTTTTGATTCATCTTAAACAAGTTAAAACATTGAGAACATATATAATTGCAAGCCTTGATGAATACACTTCCAAATGTATTTTGTGGCTTTTGGAAAAAGCTTCCAACCAGCATTGAATCTGACATTATCAAAGGGCATTTAATCATTATGTTTCACTTTTATTCTTTAGCAAAGTGTACATATGCATAAATTGCTATAAATTACAACAACGGAAATTGCTTTTTGGTCATTCATCTAAAAAACAAGGTAGTGGGCGGACATTTATATAGACTTTTTTTTTTTGGGGCGCAAGGAGAGGGATTTGGCTGCACATTTATATTTGCAGGTTAAATTTCAATGAACTTTGTGCATGCACAATGATCATTTGGACATGTTGAGGAAGGATAAAGTAACTTGTAACCGGGATGCCAAATGAGCCAACAAACTAATGAGTAAATACTACGTGGAAGGTTAGCAGGACCAGTATATGACAAAAGAATATAAATTGGATTATATAGCTGACTTAGTATGTTTTTCACTTTCTCGTTTAGGAAGAGAGGGAAAATGATTCAATATTATGTAGACCTTGTATAAGCTGTAAAAGAAATAGCAAGAACTCTATCTTTGATTGAGATTAATTTGTAGAAGTAGTTTAGTAGCATATTTTCAAGAATAAATGATAGCAACTTGGGAGGCAAAGGAACGTAACCAATCCTTTGCTTTGGTCGGCACAGCAAAGACAAAGTGATGTGCTTTTACCTTGTTTACTGTATTTGTAGCCCATTTTGCCTATCCTTCCCACTAACCAAAAGCTTCTGCCACCGCATAAAATCTCTCCAATAGTAAACAAAGTGATGTTCCATTTAGACCCTTTTAAGCTTTGAGCAATAAAGGAGTAGGAAAGGACCATAATGACTTCTAATGTCCACAAGTTACCTAGTTCCCAGATTCAATTATGGGAATATAGTTAATCTGCAAGATATTAGAGATAGAAGTGGAACACTAATCTGTGCAAAAGGAAAAGGCTCTAAATTATGACTTCCCAATATAGCTGTCAGATCTTTAAAGAGTTGCTTTTCAAGTTTGTTGCTTTCCTCAAAGAAAAAGTAGGGTAAAGAAACCACCCTTTTCAGTTAAATCATAAGCAGAAACATAGAAAAGCTTCAAACTTCTATCATGAAGTCCAAATTTATGACATTGATTACTTCCAGTAATGAACACCCGTCAAATCTCTACCTCTTCCTTTTTTTTTTTTTTTTTTTTTGAATTATAACAGAAAGTACTTATGTTTACCACGTTTGCTCTTCCATCATTCCCTCACATTTGGTTTTTCTGGTTCTTTCCCACGCACCCAAAAGAGGAAAAAAAAAATTCATTGACCTAGTGAAAACTTCCCTGCTTACTTGGAACTGCTTGATTGGTGAATTTAGCTTTTGGAAAATGCTGTAGTTACTACCAATTTTACAATAAAAAATTTGCAAACTAACATAAAAATGAATGTGATCGGTATTACATAAACAGTATAATAAATAAACTAATTTCTTAATGCCGTTTTGTTCCTGTTTTAAAAATAACGCATCAATTTATAGAATTTATGAAGTAAAATTTGTAGTATGGTTAGAATCACTCTTTAAGAGATTATTAGTACAACCAATTGCATCACCACAGAGGGTTATCTCCTAGTCATTATGCATAACTGCAAATGTTTGGACAAGACTTTTAGATGCCATAAAGAAGTTTTTGTTAACCGAGTACATTCTCAAACTGATATTTCCAAAAGCCAATTAAGAAATACACCAAGAAAGATTCTATGAAAGTGATTGATTGTACCACAAAGTTTCATGAATCATATATACCAAGGTCTAAGAAAATGAGGCCACAGTTAAAGAGTTACAGGTTACAGCAAAACCAAGAAAAGCAAAATAGAGGCTTGTGCTTTTCTGGTTTGTGCAATAGGGAACATTTCAGTCACGCTTCAGGGCTGACTCTCTGAAGTGGTTTTTGCCTGCAAGGCTGCTATTGGGGACCAATTACCTAAAGCAAGCTATTAATCTGCTCAAGCAAACCTTCCAATGGATAACAAATGCAATTAGTAATACAGTTTCCAGTCATTATGCCAATCAGCAAGCATGTTCTTTAAACATCTTTCCATTTTTTTTTTTTTTTGTCTGAAAGATGATAAAAATTTAAAATTCATCTCTCTTTCATTTATTATATATTAAAAAAAAATGATAAAATTGGGGTGAAGCGGCATACCAATCAGGAAATCACCTCTCTTAGACCTCACAGAAGTGGGAATTATACATGGGTACGACCTTGATAAGACTATAAGAAAGACATTTGCATATGTTCTGCCTAATTGTCTTTTTTATCCTGCGGGTACTTCAAACTATAGATGGAGCGACTTAAATGTGCAAGTTCTTCTGTAGGCTACATGCACTGTCTTTTGCACTGTGGAAATTTTCCAAGACATAATGGGAAAATGCATCTCATTTTGCAAAAATTACATATCAGAGACCTTCACATGAGCTGCTGTCCTACTTTTCATCAGCAATTACTGCTGATTGTCACACCCCAGTGCCACTCAAACTTGGTCAGTACAAAACATACAGCCTCGGTTGACTTTTAACTTATATACATCAGGCAAAAGCAATACACTAAACATTCAACTACATTGAAGTAAATTCAGGTGTATGTAACTGTTTTTCCCCGTCCTAGATTTGAATAAGAAAGTACTCAAATTTCAGGAGTGAATCTTCCAATTAACTATAGGTCCAATAAGTTATAACTCAACTGGCATGACCCACTATGTTGCATAAAAAAAAGGTCCAGGCATTTTAAGTCCAAGCTAGAACCTGGGCACTTGAGTTGGGTATGAGCCTCTCTATGAAGGTTAAGGGCTTGTAAAAGCAGAAAGGAAATGGGATCACATCAGAAGAAAGGAAATGGGATCACATCAGAAGAACCCTTTTCACTCCATAATTATGACTCTATACTAGCATCCACGCCCATGCCATGCGTGTAGAATCCCCAATAAAAAAAGAAGAAAAAATCATGCATTTGAATCTTTAAAAGTTAAAAAACTTCAGAGAAAACTCCAAAAATTTAAAGGACTCTATTCATCATGGTTTAGTGAGGGAAACGAGACCCACAAGAATCTTTTTTTGGCCTTGATACCGACTAGGTAGAGCTTTCTTTTTTCCTTTTTTTTTTTTTTTTGGGGGGGGGGGGGGGGGGGGTGTGTGGGTATGCATATGGAATTTTATTCAGTTATAGCCAAAGGCAACTAGCTTGTGTAGCTGATTCAAACTACCAAGTTTCAGAGTTCACGAGTGACAAAAATTTTTCGTTGAGCACTCCCCCCTTTGAAGCTCTCAGCTCAAATTATACCATTCAAGTCAACTACCTGCAATTGAGTAAAAGAGAGCTAACTAGAACTATAGTGGATAACTTTGATTATTGTTAGTAAATGAACATGTTTTACATGACAAAGTGTATCTTTCCTCTATGTTTTACACCTTAGTCATGGTCCTTTCTTGAGCCCTGCATCAAGGCATATCAAGAATAATTGATGTCTTGATTCGGGCGTTATCAATGGCTTCTATAGGTCAATCATTGTGTGTGTATATATATCCTATATTGGATTCTTGAAATACACAATTCAAAATGGTACAAACATACATACCAAAAAAAAAAATGGTACAAACATAGTCACAAAGGACTTTCCTCTCTCTTCTCTCTACGTCTTTTATTTTCTTCATTTTATACTAATAATTACTTTGAAGTTTGAACCAGGTGACAACGTCAAGACTCAAAAGCATCAAAGCAAAATGCTTATGGGCCTCATTTCATGTTGTTTCCGGTTATGCAATAGCACCTCCAGGATTCAAACAAATAATAGTACATCATTGCAAATTAAAAATTTTCACGCGCAAATAAATTGTAGTAATAAGAGCAAGGCAAACAGTAGTGATGCACTGATGTATCAAGCATTTGGACCTCAGACACAGGCACAAGGCTTTTTTACTTTAGGGAAGAGATGCAGAGTGGCCTTATGCAATGCTGCAATGCTGAGATACAAAAGGTAGGATTGAGTTTGACGCTATCTAAAATGATGTAATCATGTCATGTGTAGGCTTTAGCTGACCCATTAGTGGGAAAAACATTAATAAAATGAAATAGGTATAAGAAACCATTGGAATCCACAAAAAGGCAAAAATGCTTCCTATGCTTCTCTGTTGAAATTCTTGAGAGTGAGTACGCATGCATTAACAAATTACAGCTTATTAACATATTACAGTTTTTTTAAGCTATATTCAAAACAATAATGTATTAAGCACAACAAATTTCACAACTTATTGAGGTAGCAAATTGTGATTAATACAACATCACTTTGATATGAGACAATTACTGAAATCATTTTTATTATAAACCAATTACAACCTGCCACCTCAGCAACTATGAAAACAGTTGTGAAACTTTTTGGGTAATTAGCTTTATTTTAGTAAAAATAGTCCTATAGCCACTTTGGTTACTCTTCATCTGAATTTGGACACTGTTATTGCTGCCTCCACTGTTGTGTTTATGGTATTAATAGTTGAAGTAATTAATAGTAACATTTAGAATAACAGCAAAAGACAAACGTGGAATAAGAAATATTTCTTAAAGAGCAGTCTCTAAATCATGGCGTCTGATACTGCCAAAGCTGTGAATCTGTCTTGTTCTTTTCTAGTTTGTTATTCACCTCACGGTAAAAAGAAAAGCCAACAGCAGTGGGGATGGGAGACTATCAAGAAAACAACCTTTTTCAGTAGAATCATTAACTACAATAGAGGGAACAAGAGGAATCAGATTTCTATCATCAACTTCATTTTCTTCTTTCTTTACAATTGTTTTCCATCAGTTTGGCAATGAGTATCCAAAAAACCTTTCTTTACTTCTCTTTGTATTTAAAACAAAAAATTTGGTATCCAAATGATTATTTTGACTATCTTTCACCTTCATTCAGTCATCATCTATTATCTCTATAGTCCCTAGACAAATTAAAGAATAAAAAAATCGTCATCTACCCACTTGGCACTTCTTGATAGGCTGAGTTCATCCTGCAGAGCAAAAAAAGTTTTGATCATAAGTACATGGACAAGTTATTTAGTGTTAAGTATAGAAGTAAGCACTAATTAACATATGTATATAGTACCTGATTATTATGCAGGACTGCAAATGCTCTTACGGAACTTCGAGATGCCAGAAAAGTAGGTGCTTGTTAATCAGATCAGTTAACAAAATTTACGCATAATACTGAAACTTGTGTGTTGTTAGCTAACAAGTTATGATGATCAAAGGTACAGTGTGTTGAGGACAGAAATTACAAAATTAACACCTGGTAAGAGAAAGTAAAGGTTAAATTAGACAAAGGAACTGAGAGCAACAGCAAAACCAAGAAAAGTAAATATAAAAAAAGGAGAGGCAGACCAACCTTTTTCGGTTTGTGGGCAACGGAATGTCTCCATCACTCTTCAAGGGTGATGAATTTTGTTTCAAAGTGATTCCCTCCTGCAACTGGGGACCAAATGGCTAAATAAGAATAGGAACAAGCAATAGATATGCTGCTCATGAAACTCTCAAAGGATAAGGGAAAGAGAATGTAAATGTGAAAAACTTTCAGATTATGCAAAGCGCATTTTATGTTTTTCAACTTGGTTTGCACATGGATTCACAAAATGCATGCACTATGGGGACCAAAAGAGGCATGATTCAGTCCTTGGTGGGGTATTGTACTAAGTACATCCTCCATGCTTATAGCAAGAGGCTGGGAAGTAATGTCATCAAGGAGACTTGCATACATCTGTACTCCCAGCCACATATAATGCTCAAAAGGGAAAATATAAATAAAAGAGAGAGGGGGAGGGAACTGAAGGTGGGGTATTCACCTGATTGACTGAAGATGCAAATTATAATTGAAATGCAGAAATAATTGAAATTCTTCAAATGTTTATTGGCCTCAGTAATCACTCAGTTATGGGAAAGAGCAAGTATCTGCAATGGTAAGAATATACTTCAGTTAATCTCCTTGTCAGGTTAGCTTACATAATGTCAAGGCAACTAAACTAAGAAGTAAGTAATGCATCCAAAGGCCAAATGTCAAATCTAACATGTAAAATTGTGTGTACAGGCAGAGAGAGAGAGAGAGAGCTTACTCTAGTCTAGTGCAGGTCAATGTGGATCTCAACTATTGTCCATTCCTTTAGAAAAAGTTTAGTTCAGTATATCCATGTGCATACGGCAGAAGCTCCTCCACCTCAATCCTGGAATCAGAACAACTCATGCTTTTCCTCAATCGGCTCTGGCTTGACTCAACCTCTGCCCAAAATATGCCATAAACCGGTCTATGATCTGAAAATCTAGATTCACCACGGACATAGGACAATTGATGGAGGCCTTCTCCATGCCACAAAATTCGATCACACCTTTAAACGAAAATAATTAAATCAGCACAAAAAGGTACTAAAATTTATGAATGCAACAACACAAAGACCCTCACTACCTACATCATATGCTCCATAATATAGTCTACAATCCATCTAACAAAGAAAAAAATATGTATCATTTTTATTAATTTCCACACTATCTCGATTATGCATTTAAGATATTATTTCACATATTGTTGCCCATAAGATAGGACAGATGATCTTACCAGGCAGGTGTTCTGCGCTTCTCCTTTGGATGCATATCATCCCCTGCATATCTGTCTGAATTAGTTGAATACTTGTAAGTTGGGGGAAAATAGATCTTCCCTTCATTCCATCCCTTAAAAACACGACCATTTCTTTGCTCTTTACGTAACTGTGAAGAGAAACATCAACAATTTAGATCAAAAGTCTTCTTCATATGAGTAATAAATCTGAAAGTAAGCAATTGGAAACAGAGAGGATTTCAGGAGAGGAAACATACCTGGTCATTCTCTAACAATGCCCTCCAATTTTGCATCTCAACAAGTGCCGTAGCAGAGCGGTAAGAGAGGGCAATGCGATAATTCAAATCCCCAAGCCATATAACTCGACTAGATTGAAAAAAAAATAAAAAATTAGAAGATTGAAGGCAAGTTTTGTTGAACAATGATAACTATTAGTTTATGCAAGTATATGTGTGTACAAGGTCTATACAAATTGCTGTCATTCCTTAACTTTCAAGAGGTGGAATTATGTAGATGAAAAAAAAAGAACAAAATTGGTATGTCTAAAATTAGAAATCCTATAAAATATATGATCAATTTATTTATATTCCAAGGGATGTGAACAATTAGTTTTATTTTTTTTTCTTATTGTTTTCAGATCCCATGAATCTGCATTTACCCTAATCTCCCCTAAATTTCTGTTGCACTGCAAGTTATTAGAGTCCTATTTAATTGATGAAAAATGTGCAAGGGTCTTACTCATGCTCAAGGATTGTTTCTGGGGACTTCTCATCGCCTGAGCCATGGACCCGTGGAAACCTTGTTTTCCTAAGGATCTCCATAACATCAGAGTTCCTTCTTAGCTCATCACCCTCCTTTTGTCCTGAAGTCAAATGGCTACAGACGAAGCAAAAAGATGTTTGGTGTAAAGACATGCTGACCGAAATTGAACCCTGCAGATTCAAGCAGAACATTGCTCATTCTTTTAGTTAAATAAATCTAAGAAAATTCTTTAAAAAAAGGGGGATAAATATGGTAATGATCATTTTATTGAATAATATGGTACCTTATTTCCGAGGTAACCCATCAATCCTCTACCAACACAGGATACTTTCATGTTCCGAACATGGTCTCTCAATTCACTTCTCACCCAAACTGTGAGAAATATGCCAACCATTTGTTTGCTTGCAACTAAGCAGTACCTCGAACGTGTTGGCATTCTAAATCCATCTTCATTTGCTGCATATCCACCATAGGACATTGGTGAATATAAGACAGTACTTGGTGAATCGCCCAGACCATTATCATCATCAGATGAACCCCATCTGGAATAGTCACTAGGCCTGGAATAGTCGCTCGGCCTAGAATAGTCACTTGGCCTGTGCCCCCATCTGTGATTGGGATCATAATCACTAGGCCTGGAATAGTCGCTCGGCCTAGAATAGTCACTTGGCCTGTGGCCCCATCTGTAATTAGGATCGTAGTCACTAGCTCTGGAATAGTCGCTTGCCCTAGAATAGTCACTTGGCCTGTGACCCCATCTGTTATTAGGATCATAGTCACTAGGCCTGTGGCCAAAGATTACTCTATCACAAACACTGAATCGTCGATCAAGTCGTGGTTGTGGAATTGAGGGGTCATTGTCCATTCTCCAGCTCTGTGTTGTCTGGAACGATCGGCGATGAAAGAAAGATGAGTTCTTCTGCCTAGTTGATCCCTCAAAATCTGCATTTATTTCTACGATTGGCTCAGGAATGGGAGATGGTGTATAGCATCCACTAACACCACTGGTCCCAGGAAAATTATTTAGAGTCTTTCGAATGAGAGACAGCCATTTTTTGGCAGGGCCATTGTCTTCTGCTCCCAAAACATTACCAGCATTCAACGGAACAATTTCTTGAAAACTGAAACAGACAAAGAACAGAATGGCATATATAAGTAATGTGCCAATTTCAGAGTTTCCTTCCAAAACAAAATGTGGAAATATAAGCCTTTCAAAACATACCCAAGAACATAAATGTCAGCAGGAGGTGAGGCATGAAGCAAGTCATCTAGATTCAAATTACTTGGTGGGGGTCTTCCAGCCACATTCCATGTAGCTACGAATAGGCTGAAACCAAATCAAAAAGAGAGAAGCTTTCATAATCAATACAATTACAAGTCAATACCATTTGTAAGAAGAGAAAGGAAAAAGAAGGAAGGGAAGGTTACCTATAGTTCTGCACATCTATAATCCGAGGGTGATCAAGATTCATTCTTGCTCGCCGGACCTGCTCTGTGTTCCGGCTAAATTTTTCTGCGCATTATAGAGAGGACAACAAAAAATTAGGAAAAAAGATAACTTACTAAGATGTGTCAAAATCGTGTTCTAATCATACTAAACCTGTTTTGCTTTTTTTGGTTGTGCATGGCTCCCTCTCTGAGAAGCTGCTAGTCCTATATTCCACATCACCTCCTGAAGAAGAAATCTTTGTTAATGCATCAATCATACTTTTAAAACAAAAAGGATGTAAATTCCATAAAGAAAAATACAAAAACCAAGAACGTTTTAGAAGCAGCAAAAACAAACTTGATCAATTGAGTTAATTTATAATTTGGTTACTATGAAATTTTGGAAAAAAGAAATTTAGAATTTAGAATATGAGAATATTCAGTACTTATGATATGTGAAACAGAATCCTCAATTATTTGGCCAAGTACATAGCATTTTGAGAAGTGAGAACCATGAAAATATTTTACAATAAAGTTTAAAAAAAATACACATATCTGTTCCCTTCCTCAAAATCACATATTATTTGCTGATATTGAGGCAAAGATTTAACTCCCAAAGTTCTAACAATTACCAACCAAGTAAGAACCCATAGAGAACAAAGATATCCACCTCCATATTTAACCTCATCCGCCTGAAAATCCTCTGTTTTGCTCTTGATATTGAACCACTTCCTGACCATTTTCTTTGACCATGAGAGCTTCATCAAACAACAAACAAAGAATCAGCTTGACAACTTCCAATAATTAAGAAAAGAGAGAAAGGAATTCAGAAACAAATCCATTATATAAATTTTTTTCCCCAAGAAGAGAATATCTTTTGTAGCAGAAGAAAGTAAAAAAAGAAAAACCTTGCTTTTCTTGGAATTCCCATCTCTCATTGTTTCACTACCACTTCATACAGCTCTCCAGGTATATTCTCTTCTCTACTATTTCTGGATTTCAGGGTTTTGCTTAGAACCAACCGAAGATGTCAGAACATAAGGAATAGAAGTTAGAACCGCATTAGCCACTCCTCTCTTGGGTTTTTCTCTATATTAATGAGCTTTGCAACAAAAGAACAAGCTAGCTCAGTTCAACTTCAACTTCAACAACGTAAATAAGTCTGTTGTATGTAACTCCCAAAAGTACCCAAACAGACTCTTGATGAGCTCAGCCTTAAAGAGACCAAAGAAAACAAAATGGGTTTTCTTGCTGTCCTCTATTGATGCTATTAAATGCACTCTATGAAAGCCTTTAAGACACAAAGAAGCAACAACCCAGGAAATATGAGAAAAAAAACCAACGACTGAGAAAGAGAGACAATGCTTTAATGCGTGGAAGTGAGATGAGATTCTGAAGTAGAACAAGACAATGCGGCAGAGAGAGAAAGAAAGTGTAAAGCTTTGGCCTTGAGCTTCCCTTTCTCTCTCTTTGAACAAAGAGCCTCGGTCTCAGTAACCACAGCAAAGTATCGAATTTGAACAGAATAAAGTGCATAATAAGAGAGAGAGAAAGAGAAAGAGTTTCTCTTTGTTTTTCTTTGTTTTTGTGTTGTGTTGGTTTTGTTTGTTAATTTTATTGGTTTTACCACAAAGCACAAGACAAAGGGTCCAAAGCATGAAAGGGCAAACGGGCAGGTAGTTTTAAGCTTTTACATTACTGATTGCAGAACAAAAAAAAATGAGTCGGGCAGCTGAGACAAAGGCTGCCCTTTCGGTCAGCAAAGTGAAGTGAAGGGTACCCTATAGCTGTATCCCTTCTCCATCTTCCCGTTTTGGTCTTCCATCAAAGCAAAAGCATACTTAAAGAAAGTAAAAAAGATAAAGGGAATGTATGTGTTGTAGACTAGTATGTAGTACTATATGACTATAGTTTTATTTTTATTTGTTTCTTCTTCTTTTTTATATTTTGTTTCTTCCTTTGTTGGACATGGAATGTTTGCAAGTGAAGGTACAGTGTTCTAACTTAAACAATTCTGAACTTTGTCTTTCAAACTTTTTTTTTTTATTTAGGTTTTGTGAGGCTTTTACTTGTTAGGATTTTTTGGATTTTGCATTTTGGTGAGATTAAACTTTCCACAATATCACATACATAACAAATTTTACAACTTTTTTTTTTTAATTTGTTGAAGTTACCGTTCAAACGAGATCATCATTAACATCATTTTTATTATACGTCAATTATAATTGATATCAACTTAACAATTAAGAAAATAAAAAATTGTAAAGGTGCGTGAATCTCCTCAAAAAAAAATAATAAATAAAATCATTTTTGTCATTTTTTAACCCCTTTGCCAAGTTTGGTTTTGTGGAGCAATGTTATCATGTGTGTTCCTATAGGTTCGATTATTGGTGCAATGACATGGATTGTGGAAAATGTCTTTAAACTACTTTTAGGGTTGTTTGGCTCGATCTAGCTAGGCTTGTGTCTTTGGAAAAAAGGACAAGTGTCCCAATTTCAGGAAGTTGGGGGGCTCTTTCTGTTTATTGGGAAAAAAATATTTTGACCATTTTGTGTATTAATGTTTTAGACTTTTTTTTTTTTTTTTTTTGATAGGAATGTTTTAGACTTTTAGTACTTAAGAAGTACCAACTTTGTGTCTTGGTGACTAGCATTTTCCATAATTTAATGTGAGGAGCTTCCTCACTTTTATGAGTTTTTTTTTTTTTTTCTTTTGGCTTAGTGAGGTTGAAGATGTTTTTTGGTCACACAAAAATGAAAAATCATACTATTTATAGTTGGATGTGCCTCGCCGTCCGCCGCCCACACTAGCATGGTGTCTCCTCGGGCATTCAACAAACCTTTGGCTTTGTTAATTAAAAACCCATTTCAATGCATAAAAAAGCTTTTGGGTCAAGCTCCATAGTTTGAAGCATTGACCAGCCTTAATACATAGTATATGAATATATATATATATATATATATATATATATATATATATATATATATATGAGGCCGTCTGTTATATTTGGACTCATCCTAATCCTCATGATTGCTTTTGTGCCTTTCAACAATCTATTAGGGGCAAAATTTTTATATGTATGATGTATCTGTCTTTTAAAAGACAAAATATAGTGAGCTGACGGCGTTAAAATCCAAGCTGGGGTACCACACAAACACGATGGCACAAAAACTATTATCAACATTATGAATGGAAATCCTTAACAACTTCATGATCCCCCCACTAACCCAAGTGCACAGTAGTTTTATTTTGGTTTTTATAGCCTGTTGGTCCCAATTTGAGATTATAAGGTTTTTTTTTTTTCTTTTTTAGTAAGTAATGAAGGTTTGTGTCATTCTCTTTTGTTTTCTTTTTGTTAAAACCATTAAGAAAAAGAGTCAATTGCCCCTTTATAATATGGTGTCTTTTTCTCCCTCCATCTTACAATATAAACCACATATGATATGGGCTCAAATTCTCTAGAATTCAACTTTAAGGACGGGTGTTTACAGGTCAGTCAAGTTTAAGTTCAGGTTAGACCCACCACTTGACCGGATCATTTTCAGAATGGGTTTTCTTGGAACCGTCGCTGAGCGGCAAATTATTGGTCAAAATTGGCCTATGGATATGGTAATATTCACGATGACAACAATAAAAATAACAACAAAGTCCTGGCTTCAAAAATTTTCAAGCGCTAGTAATCTTTAACAAATTAGTCGTAGGTTTTGGTTAGTTTAACTGGTAAAGACTTTGATGATTAAATAAGAAATTTGAGAATCAATTCTCGCCTACACCAAAAACTAATTGATGTATTGGTCTAATAATAAAGAGCTATTATCAGAAGTGGATATCATAAGTTGAAATTCTCTCTCTCAAAAAAAAAAAAATAGTCAACGTCGGTCACTTGTATTTGTTTTCCCCATTATATTTTATCTGAAGTCATACTATATGTGATTTCTTTAATTGACATGTCTTTTTTTACTAATTTTCTAATGTAATTTCTTGTCTTTCTTTACCTTTTTTATTCCCTCAACTTGAATCAATTCATTCTTTCTTACTTGTACATTAGCCACTTTCCTCTGAACATGATCAAACCAACTCTAGTGACTTGTATTTTCATTAGTAGCAGCCACTCCTATCTTTAAACGGATTTCCTCATTTCGAATCCACTCTTTTTGTGTATTTCCACTTATATCTATGTTCATATTTTTCATTTAGTTACACTTATTTATGAATATGTTACTTCTTAATAGCCCAAAATTTAATACCATAAAAGCATAGCTGGTTTATAGTAGTCTCATAATAAAATTTCCTTTAACTTAAGAAATAGAGAAATGATATATTCACAACATTTTTATAATATTTTTACAACAAATCTTAAGTAACAGGTTGTTACTGATTGTTATTGTTGGGGCAAAAAAGTAATCTTAGTGTTAGTTTCAAATTTGAACCAATAACAACTAACCACCTGTGATTTGTTGTAAAAATGTTGTAAATGTAGCATCTCTCTAAGAAATATTCTACAATTATACTTTTTTCATGCAATTCTTCACTTCATCCACCTTACTCTTATCCTATGATTCACATTATCTTTAATCTCTCCATCTCTATGAAGTATTGATCCTAGATATTAGAAAATCTCTCTCTTTAGTATCTCTTGACTATTAAGTCTTACTGTCCCTTTATTTATGTTTCTACTTTTACTAAACTTACATTCCATATACTATGTTTTAGTCTGTCTTAATTGAAAGCTTTTAGTCAAATAACTTGGCATTGTTTAACTCCTTTTCTAGTTTCATCCAACAAAAACTATATCATTTGTAAAAAGCATACACCAAAAGACAAATATGAACTTAGTAACATCAAAGGGGTAAGCATCTATTTGTGCTAGGTTTGGCACAATGGTTGTCAAAGAGATGATATGATGGTACTGAGCTATGACTTATGAAGGTGGAAGAGCAAGAAATCTGCAACAGTGAAGGGGTGAGAAGTGAGTGATGATAGGTTGGCGGCTAGTGAAAAGGCGATCAATGAATGAAAATAAGTTGGAGAGAGAGAGAGAGAGAGAGATTGGGGTAGGAAAAATATTATCATATAAGTGGAGTCGAATAAACATAAGGTAAAAATCCTAATGTGCAATAAAAATGCAAAACATGTCTATTGGGGATATAAATAACGATCGAGTTGGATTTTCAAGTGATTTATATTAAAACAACTTGAGACTCACACGAATATCCGATAATCCCTAATGGTCAAATTTGATTTCAACCACCCACCCCGGTCGAACCCATCCATAACCCTTCAAGTCAAATCAGGTTGGTCAAGTGGATCGATTATTCCAAATCTCAAAAAACCCCTGACTCCAAGGCTCTTGAAATAATAGTTCCAAGCTAACATGCATAATTGATGAATCATTGGATAAGTTTTGAGAAAAAACTCGATGAATCCTTTGAATGAAATCTCAGCCATGGTGAAGACATAATGCGCACATGCATATGGGTATATTCTCTAGAGCCATTGGGTTGAAATAGGATAAAAACTCAAATTATGGAGAACCAATTAAAATGACTTTTTTCCTTGTCTATTTTGTAAACATGTATAATGAGTGGACTTCCATATTGTTCAAATCAAGGTAATCTAATCAGCAAAACATCAATTACCTTCATGAAATGGTAGGTGACAAAATGCTTTTCCTTTTTGTATGAAATTTAGAACAACGCAGCCACGTTTATGCTTCATCTAATGTGGGTCTTGGGGAATGATTTGAAGCAATAAGGTGAAAAAGAGAACATTGAATAATACAAAGAAACTTGTAAAGTGAAGAATTGTATCAAAGACTAAAGAGCAATGGGCCATGTTTGGTATTTGGATATCTAAAGAGCACAACCAGTGGCCCCACATCCACAGCCCTACAACTTGAAATATACTTCTTTTTTTGACAAACCTTGATGCGGCATTTCATGAGTGGTATCTATGAGAAACCAATATTTTTGGATTCAATAAGGACATAATGGAAAGAGAAGTTTGGATGCGCATTTTCTCGAATTGTCATTCTAAGTTGGAGAGAGAAAGTTTGTCACAAAAAAAAAAAAAAAAAAAAAGTATTTCTCATTCATTTGGTTTTGTCGTATGCTAATTAATAAATAGTAATACAATTTTTAAGTGTAAAATATATACCGGGACAGAACCAGGATTCATATTTGGGGAGGGCCAAAGCTTAAAACCAAAAAAAAATTTATGAAAATAAAAACTAACATCTATTTCATATTCAACAAAATACTACCTACAAGATAAGTATTTCTTAAACATTTCATATTATAAAACACATCAACAAAGTATAACATACAAAATAAGTGTTTCTTATTTTGTGTGCGATTTTTGTTTAGTCTATATTTTTTTATTTTTTTTATTTTGGTTTTGTAGTTAAAGGGGCATGAATTTATTTATCTATTTATTTTCTTGTAGGTCAATATCTAAATATTTTAGAGGAGGAGAGACAAATAAATATATATATATATATATATAAGGGAAAATCTTAATTTTTTTATAATATTTTTTTTTAATTGTTGTTGGGGGGGGGGGGGGGGGGGGGAATGGCCCCCCTCTTGCATAGTGTAGGTCCATCCCTAAATATATATAAGAAATGCTTTTCATATAAAAGAATTTTACAAAATTTTCATACAAAATAATGTGGATATTTGCTATCATGACATCTTTAATACATGGACCTATGATTGAATGAGATTTTTTTTAATAGAATTTTATTTATATAACCATTGCTCAAAAAAAAATTTATACAAGTATTACACTAAAAGAGTAGGGTTTTTTTTTTTTTTTTTTTTTTTTTTTTTTTTTTTTTTTTTTGTTGAGAAGAAGAAATAGATTTGTAGCTCAGTAAACACTTTTTAATGTTTCTAATAAATATGTTCACGAAATTATTGTCTTATAATATAATAACCTAAATAAATACTTAGAAAGAGAGTATATGTTAATTAAGAACCATTTATGGAAAAAAGTGATTATAGAGTTAGTGATAAAATTCTTGTGAGAATAGAGAGTTGCTGTAATTCAAAAAGACAATGGGTCCATTTAGTAAATGAAAATGACATCTAAGTGGCAATAGAGGAAGAGATCTCAGTATCTCTCGCACCTTGATAGGAAGTCTCGATCAAATTTTTTCTACGGTAGACTAGCATACTAATAAGCATAGTAGAATCCCAATGTCAAAGGAGTATCAACTATCAAAGGGAACACCGCGTTCATGGATTCAATGTAGACATAATGATAATACAGGAATCTTATTGTTTATTCTTACATCATAATCATAGGAAAGATTTTAAATGGTATCCCGAGTTAGAAGTTAGAACACCATTTTTTGTCTTGCAAGTTGACTATGAGCCTTTACTTTTCTTTTTAGTGAGTGAAAGGCTCCAGTTAACTATAAATCTAGGCAATTGATAATATATTGAAAGCAACTTGTGAAAATTAATAGGATGAATTCAAAAGGATAAAGGTTAGTTATAAACTTTGTTGTAGCTTAAGGTTATAACTTCATTCAATATTTTTTTTTATTGGATGTGAACTTGACAAATCTACTGTTGGATTATTTTTTTTTTTTTTATATCTTTCATACTTACAAAATTTCAAAAAAATCAAAGATCAACAGGTATGTCATTAATCAAATGTTTAAATTTTACGTTTTTGCATGTAATCTAAAATTACGCATGAAAATTAAGTTTACTGATAAGATATTTGTAATAATAATTATTCAAAAAAAAGGAGAATAAATAATAGTTAGCAAAATACACATATATATTGTACCACGTCATTTTAATACATACTCATTAATATATATATATATATATATATATTTATATATATAATAAAAAAAATAAAAACTTGACCATATAATCTCACAAACTCTTTAAAATATAAAATTTTAATTTTCCTATTTAAAATATAACACACGTATTAAACATGTTAACGTTCCTTATTATATTTATAAAGAAAAAGTCCCATTTGACTGGACTTTATTATTCTTATTAGTACTAGAGTTGTTTATTATGTCAATCTATATTATTATAATTGAGAATATAATTGTCAAAAACAAACACATGCAAAGATATTTTAGATTTTAAATTTAGAAAAATTGAACAATTTTACAATATTGCAATAAAATGAGAATAAATGGTATGTATTTGCGTATAATATTTTACTTAAAATACATTTAAGTATTTTGTAAACTAGTTAGTTATATTTAATAATAAAATAAATAAGCGAATACATATAGGCTCTTGTTAGACCGGAATTTCCCTTTATCCATATTTTATATTGTATATATTTCCCTTGGTTTTTGTGGGGGCCGGTTAATCAATAAGTATTAAAACCGTGTTAGCTGGACCTGTGGTCCATCCGAGGACGTTAAACCATCTGAGGAGGCCCATATAAGTTTATAAGGGGAACCAAATGAAAAGAGGAGTAGATATCACATGAGAAGGGTCCAGTATGCGTCCGAGTACAAAATCTTTCTCGGCAATATGTGTCCGAGGACGACTTGGAGGCCATATTGTTACAAACACACTTCGAAACTACATTACCACTAAAGGTGGGACATGGGACCAAGGGTAAAAAAGAAAAGGTAAACAAATATCTTTAACAACTGCTGCCTCCTCATTAATTGCCTCTCAACCAACTCTCTGGCCGCATTAATGTGGAGATGATGCCTGAACAGTGATGAAGCAGCCTTACAGCTGCTGGTTGAAGGTTCTAGGAAGTGTTAGATGGGACAGGAAGAGATCCCCCGAATCCAACATACACGTGTGTGGTGAAGATGACACCAAGAGGGCGGTATATAACATGAAAGAATGCATTGAGAGAAAGGGATCGGAACTTCTAAACAAGTGACGCCTAGAGGAAAACCTTATGAAATAAAGAACTTAGCTTGTTTCAAGAAGAAATTGATCGTAATATTTGTGTTAATCCATCTAAAAACGTTAAGTTTAATCGTTTTTCTTTTGAAGTTAATCTAGTTTTTTTATATCCACGCTCTACAAATTTATTGTTTGAGCTTTTAGCATTCGAACCCAATACGAGTTTGGGATCGTTACAAATTGAGTCCTTACAGTTTTCATTCATGTATTTTTTTAAGCCAAAATTTTAACATGTTTTTAAAACTTTAAACCAAATGAATTACGCGTACCAATATTGTAATTAATATATATATTCTAACTTATGTATTACTATGTTTTAAATAAAGTCTCAAAAATTTTGTTTAAAATATATAAAACATAAGTTCTAATTAATTCAATTGTTAAAGTTTTTTCATTGTCAAATAAAAGATGTAGAATTAAATCTCACCTACACAAAACATGACAAAATAAAATAACAAACCAATTTGAATGCACTGTTAGACCGGGGATGCCCTCAATGATCCCTTCTTCTTCCATAAAGGCTTTCACCCGCACTAGTTATTTAAATCTTTTTTTCTAATGAAAGTTTCAATTTATGGCATCCGTTTATGATAATTACTTATTCAATCACAAGGAATTTTACTAATTGAGCTAACTCAAACCCACCTATATAAGTGTTTTGTTACCCAAATTATACAGAGAGGTCATTATTATCGAAAAATACATTAAGATGTAGACTACTCAGGCAAAAAAAAAAAAAACACAAAGATGTAGACAAAAGAAAATATTCTTGTAGAGTTGTAGGTGTAATGTAACGTATCCCCTTAAAATTTTGTACGTGCTAATATAATATTCCAGAATCAAGAACAACATGATCAGAGTCTCCCTTTGTCTTTCAAAAGAGCCTAAACCGCCCCTATAATATGTTCACAACTGGATGACTGAGATTGCGTACTTCACAACACAATGATGGACCAATGGATCTCCAAATGGAATAAGATATATGATTAAAAATAGGGTCAAAAACATAAAGAAGTCCCAGAAGATTTGTGTTTGCTTTTGCTTTATATATATGTTTCCAAAACCACCCTCCTCCTCTCTCTCTTTGCTGATGAATCTAATCAGGCTAAAACAAGATTTACGAGGCAGTCAAAGGGAGCAGCAACCCATTTTGATTTTTCTTCTCAGTTACTTTATTGCTTTTTTCCTGGCTTTGAGAGACCCCATTCCTCCCCTTTCCTTTTTTTCTTTGTTAAGAGAGGTTTGTGTTTTTTTTATCCGTTTCAAGAGCATGGTTTTTGGGGTCCTTCGGTTTTCAAAATGTGACCAACCTTTACTCACATGTCATTATCTTTAGCATCTATCTAGCACAGCAAAGTTGGATATTATTTACCTCTGTATTGTATATGTCTACAAGATACTGTGCCCTCTGATGTAGACCTCTCTCACTTGTTCAAAATACTTTGCTTATAATTATATTATCTTCCCATATCAAAGGCACCCTTTCTTTTATCCTCATATATTATTATAATTTCTTAGATTTTATTCTCTTCTTTTTGGCCGCAAAGAACCTTATTATATATATATATATATTGAGATAACCTTAAATCATCCGCGCATGTTAAATTACTTAACTCATTAAATATGTCAAGTGATTAAAATTACACGTTCATAGTCATTTGAATTGTCACGTAATGAACTTAAAGAATTTTCCTTTAAAGCTAGTTTGGAAGTAATTTTTTTTTTTCCAATGATTCAATTTGGTCCATTAGTCTACATGTTTGATATTTTTAATTTTGAACATCAATAATCTGGGGTCCCAGATGCATCCCACAAATGATTAAGTCACATAAATGACTAAATTACAAGTGTAGTTATGCCTAGTGTGTGATGGTGGCAATAATATAGGTTTTATCATGATGGAGTTGGTGTAATTGAGCCCACCTTACTGATCTCCGAAGTGAAAAGTTAGTTATAATGAGTAGGAACATGTCGGTAATTGATGTTAACTTTGACGAGTAAATTTTCATTTGGAATAATACAATCTGCTTTCAACTTATCATTGTAAATAACTAGATGATCATGCTGGAACATTTATGCCATTATTTTTTCTATCTCTTTGTAGGGTAGATAAATAGTACTAGTAGATCTCTCTTCATAGATTAGTGAGGTAAATTCTTCCATTATTTCTCTTTTTATTGGTCTATTTCTGTCTGCTGGTTGCTAATTCTTCATATCACCAAAATAAGGTCAGAAATATGGGTTATACACAAGATTCGAGCTACTATGTGGAGTTAGGACCACACTTTGAATGAGAACTGTGAACCCGACGAAAATGACTTGACCCAATGCTCCCTTTTGATTGAAAAATGAATTTTCTGACAGGGACTTCAATCTTATGCACCCTGACCCCATTAAAAGTATTAGGAATTTGGAATAAAATTCAGGGCCTTGATTTGGTATGCTGTTTGCTGTCAAATTGATCTCACAAAATCATTCATAAATATTCTATTCATGATTTCATTATTTTCCTAATTAATATTAAATGATTTTCCCTATAAAAAAAAAAGGTGATGATTTCCTTTTATTTGTTTTTGCTACTGACAAATATTCTCATTTGAATTCCCACCAAACCAAATTATCAAGGTTGGTTAGAAGAATAATAGGGGAATTGAGACTTTATTGTTCTAAGCATTAAAAAAAAAAATAGGGGTTTGAAAAGAAACAAATCGTATATGTAAAAAATTTGGTTGTTAAAGAGCTGAAATACATGAAGTCCGACTCTTCATCTTATTTTATGTAATTATGTATACATGGCACCAAGTTTTTCCATGTTGAAAAGTTTTCTTATATATGTGTTTTTGGAAGTAGAAGAATAAAGAAGACAAATCATTTCTTACATGAATAGTCAAGAACTCATAATTCTTAGAATATTTTCTCTCAAAAAAAATTCTTAGAATATATGATTAACAATTTAACACCCTAGGTGTGTTCAGTCCTTCCATCCTAAAATCCCATACACATTGATTAAATAATTAACAAAAGCAATCCCTAATAAGGTGACTCTTACACATTGGCTAAAAATTTGAACTCAAAGCTTCATGCATTACATGAAAGATGAAACTTACAAATCACTAAATCAACTAGTGACGGAGCCACATGTAGACTAGGGGAGCCATGACCCCCAAACTTTTTAAAATTCCTTTTTTCTTTTTTTCTTTTTTTCTCCATATGATATACTATAATATATTTTCAACTATAGCCCTTACAAAAAGTAGTAATTGGCATTCGATTTATAAATGATAATGACTCTAAACTTTTTTAGAGTTTGAAATTACATACAATTTATAATGTCTACATCTTTTCTCTGGTCTCCACTTGGAATTCAGATTAGGGGGTCAGCTATGAACTCCAAGAAAAATTTTCTGACTCCATCACTGAAATTAACCCGATATTTTTTCTAAGATAACTAAACCATAGTGTTTGGATCGATTAGCTATATTTCAAGGCCTAGATTGCCTGACTTTTAGTCACTAGCCATGAAACAGGAGCAAATCATCAAAGGGGTTCATTAGACGTAGACACAAGGGAAGACTATGTTCACAATATTAGATGAAAATGGCCACGTACAAGAGCCTCTCACCGTCCATTTTTTCCTAATACATTGTGGTATAGCAGTCTTATCCTTTCAATTTCCAGGTATTATATCACCCTCCATATTGGCTTTCAATTCACTGTGTGTCTTTCAGACTTTTCTCCAAAAAAAATCACCATGTGTGAGTCCATATTTTCAACGTCTTGTCCTCCATGAAAGTTCTCTAACTAGCATTAAATTACACGTGGGCCTGTTCTTATAAGAATTTATGATGGCCGTATTTTATGGTCACCATGGACATGAAGGTTTTATTTTGGAAGTCAAGCCAAAGTCCAAACATAATGTCATTGTCATAACTCATAATCCCAGTACGACCAATGCTGTAATGCAATGAACCTTTATCTAATCCCAGGCCGGTTGGTAGTTTTTTGAGCTTGACTGTGAATTATGTCAATGTCATAATAATACACTTGTGAGTTTAGACACCCAACCCTCCACATAGCTAGGATTTCACATTGATATTTGGTTTGATTTAGAGCTGCACATGAGACATACATGACATATCTTACTTCGATATGATACCTATCGATTCAAAGAGGAAAAACATATGAACTAATTGTAAGAATTTCAATTAACTCTTTGTACTAAGTGTGTCAAATAAGATTTCAAATCTACTCTAATTTTGTGATTAATGTCTCTTCAATTCGAAGTTACTTTCAGCTTATTTAAGAATACTTCCAAACCAAAACAAATCCAAATTCTCTCTTAAAAATCTAAAACTTATCATTAACTCAAATATACACTTTAATGAAAAGTTTATTGGCAATACCTAAATACCCCACTTCTTTTCTTTTTATCAAAATAAAGCAATTTAGGAAGAAGAAATTTCAAATTTTTATACTTTATCAAAAGATTGACAATAAAGTTAAATGATTTCAAGTGTGGGCCCAGAGAACTTACGACCCGGCCCACTTTCCACTAGGGCCCAAGGCCCATGCCGAGGAGGGTAATTGCCGAGGACGAGTAGGAAAAGACCAAATAGCCTAGAGACGCAGCCGAGGATGACCCTGTCCTCGGCATCCCAAGACTTTGAAGGGAAGAATGACATGCCATCAAAGGCAGTCTCCAAAAGGCCCCCAGGAGAAGAGGCAAGTAGAATGGGACCCACATGGGGGTACGGTGTGGAGGTGGTTCAAGGTAAATACGCCCCCTCCTCATTGAATGCGTCCACAAACGTCCTAACCATATTAATGAGAAAAGACGCCTGAACAGTGTGGTTTCGGTTATTGCAACTAACAAAAAGTAAGGGGAGGCGGCTGATGGGACAGATACTTGAATAGGCACCTGCCTAATCAACAGGTGGAGGGCCAGGATCAGCCAAGAAGGGCTATATAATGTGAAGACTGATGCGCCAAAAAAAGGGGCTGGGGGAAAAAGGCCAAAAGCCAAAACCTCCCAGACCGTATCGAGGAGAATGACTTCTCGAGCGAATATGGCTTACTGTTGTATGAACACCACGACTAACCACCGTCCGGTGATCAAGGCTTAACCTTTCAAACCCACGCTCTACAAATTATATTGTTTGAGCTGTTTTACGTGCGAACCCAATATCATTTTGTGGTCGTTACAAATTGAGTCCTTACAATTGGCGCCGTTTGTGAGAAAGGCTTGTGTGTTGGCACAGGCGGTGGGTCGAGAAAGTTCCCCCCATCATTTCCAACAGCCCGTTGTGGTGCCCTAACATAAAGTTCCATTAAGGGCTACACTTCGAAGCGCCAGTAGCCCATCATTTCCAACAGCCCGTTGTGGTGCCCTAACATAAAGTTCCATTAGGGGCTACACTTCGAAGCGCCAGTAGCGCAGATGGTTCTAGGGGCTTGGCCGAGGGGCTAATCCCCCCAAACCAATGTCCCATACCTTGGCCGAGGGGTTAATCTCCCCAAACTTAAAAATCTAAGTTTTGGACAAAACCAAGGTATTGCATGGTCCTCGGACTCAAACCTATGGGGAAACCAACTACTTAAAAAACTAAGTTTTGGACAGAACCAAGGTATTGCATGGTCCTCGGACTCAAACCTATGAGAAAACCAACTACTTAAAAATCTAAGTTTTGGACAGAACTAAGGTATTGCATGGTCCTCGGACTCAAACCTATGGGGAAACCAACTACTTAAAAAACTAAGTTTTGGACAGAACCAAGGTATTGCATGGTCCTCGGACTCAAACCTATGGGGAAACCAACTACTTAAAAATCAAGTTTTGGACAGAACCAATGTATTGCATGGTCCTCGGACTCAAACCTATGGGGAAACCAACTACTTAAAAACTAAGTTTTTGACAGAACCAAGGTATTGCATGGTCCTCGGACTCAAACCTATGGGGAAACCAACTACTTAAAGGAAATTTCCACCGCTAGATCCCCATCACACCGTTGAACGTGGGAAGCACAGAGCCGCCCGCATTTAATGAGGACACGTTTCGCCTTCCAAAGGTTCCAGGAATGTGCCTCGGGCAAACGAAGAGTCTCGGGAACCGATAGGTGACAAGGATTGACAAATTTTGGCAAAGGCCTGATGTCATCAAAACCCTCCTATCCGGCCGAGGATCCGGACAGCAGGATTTTGAGGGGCTATTATGGGCCCAAAGAACTTACGACCCAGCCCACTTTCCACTAGGGCCCAAGGCCCGTGCCGAGGAGGGTAATTGCCGAGGACAAGTAGGAAAAGACCAAATAGCCTAAAGACGCAGCAGAGGATGACCCTGTCCTCGGCATCCCAAGACTTCGAAGGGAAGAGTGACATGCCATCAAAGGCAGTCTCCAAAAGGCCCCCAGGAAAAGAGGCGAGTAGAATGGGACCCACGTGAGGGTACGGTGTAGAGGTGGTTCAAGGTAAATACGTCCCCTCCACATTGAATACGTCCACAAACGTCCTAACCATATTAATGAGAAAAGATGTCTGAACAGTGTGGTTTCGGTTATTGCAACTAACAAAAAGCAAGGGGAGGCGGCTGATGGGACAGATACTTGAATAGGCACCTGCCTGATCAACAGGTGGAGAGCCAGGATCAGCCAAGAAGGGCTATATAATGTGAAGACTAATGCGCAAAAAAAAAGGGCTGGGGAAAAAAGGCCAAAAGCTAGAGCCTCCCAAACCGTATCGAGGAGAATGACTCCTCGAGCGAACATGGCTTACTGTTGTATGAACACCACGACTAACCACCGTCCGGTGACCAAGGCCTAGCCTTTCAAACCCACGCTCTACAAATTATATTGTTTGGGCCGTTTTACGTGCGAACCCAATATCATTTTGTGGTCGTTACAAATTGAGTCATTACATCAAGTATTCAAATTTTTTATCCTATTAAATTATTGTTTAAAAAACAAATTAATTTATCATTCAAAATAACTATAGTCATTCCATTATGATTTTTACAAATATTTTATGCATTCTACTTTACCGTTTATTTTTATTTTTGGTCCCTAAAACATGGAATTTGTTTGATTTTGACCTTTAAAAATTTTAAAATTTAACAATTTAGTCAATTTATCCATTTTTTCCATCTATTTGAGTAACAAAATTTTGAGGCACCATATATATTTAAAGGATCAAATCGAACTGATCCCATATTTGAAAAACTAAAATTGAACTCACTTCATATTTAAGTAAATAAAATCAAAAAAACATGTGTGTAAGAAATAGACAAAAATATTTGAAAGGACTGAAATCATTACATTTTTTAAAAAATCGGAGAACCAAAATCAAACAACTCCATATTTAAGGAACCAAAAATAAATTTTAAATTAAAAAAAAAAAAAATAGAGAAGGAAACAAGTTTCTTTTTGAAACAATAGGCATTTGAATGAAAATGAAGAAGTATCTAAAGTATCGGAGGAACCCAATTGGCCCAATAAGTACTATAGCAAAAGCTAAAGTAAGCTAGTTTCAATAGCCATTGGGCTAAGCTTAGGCTAACTTTTATGCTCTCTTTTTTACATTTTCTTCTTCTTCTTCCTCTTCACTCTTCGGCCCCAATGCTAAAGTTGGAGCATGTTGGTCATGGGGCCTCATGGGTTTTGCTTCAATTTTGTTGGGCTGGACTTGAACCCAGAAATTTTCAGAGAATATTTTCAGTACCGTGAAAACCAAAGGCTACAAACTCCGAGGCCGAAGAGTTCTCGAGCGAGGGAACACCGCATGTTGTTTCTTTTCCAATACCTCTTCATATTATACGATGTCTTACATTGATAGTTGACACACCCACTTATCGTTTTTGAGTTTTCTCTCAACTTTTATATTCAATTTGCTTTTCATTTACTACTTCAAGCGACAATCTTTGCTAAAAAATTCAGAAGCAATGGCCTCCTCGTTCTTATTTCGTAGAAGAGTTTCGTCTCTTGGTGTTGTTTCTCGCTCTCTTCACGGTTCGACATCCACACCTTTGTTTCATTTTCTTTCATGAAATTTTCGGTTTCTTTGTTTTGTTTTGTTTTTTGTTTTTTGTTTTTTGTTTTTTCCGATGTTTTAGTAATTAGTTGAAAGTGTGGAAAAATATAAAGGAAAAGCAAATTTTGGGTCTTTTTGTTTTAGTTTGTGTTTGTTTAGAGATGAAAAAGCAAACCCATGTTAGGGAAGTTCAATGTCTGTTTCTACACATCCTTAGCAATACTAGGAAACACAAATTGTTTTGGTTGTGAGAAAATGTGGGAAAAAGTCTGGAAATTGGGAATTCAATCTTTCATAACTGTTTGATCATATGAGTTGACCTTTTAAGGTTAGAAGAAAGAAATTTTGACTTCAAAATTTGTTCTTTTGGGGCTGTATAGGTTATTTTCTTTTTTCCTGATTGGTAGGTATGTTAGTGTGAATTTGGATTACCGATAAACTTAGCCCAAGTCTCTAATTTTATTATTTGGAAAATTTTCCTACTCATGGGCAAGATATTTTAGCAGTAAATGTAGTGTTAGAGCTGAATTCAATTTGTGTATTCTTGAGTAGATGTTTGTTTCATCTAGCTCAGACCATTAAAGAATTGCTTAGAGATATTCATCATCAGATAATGAACATAGGGAGCCTAATCCTGTCATGGGACTGATCACATATATAAATTGGTGGCTATTTAGCTTCAAATGTATATTATTAGTTATAATGAACTTTCCTTATTGTTCATTAACATGTTGCTATCAATTATTCAGTTATTTTACATCAAAATTACTAGTTGTGGGGTTTGAACTAGTTTTGTTGTTTTAAGTTTTTCTTACTCTTTTTTTTCTCTCCATTGTGCAACAGGAAATATGGAGCACAGATGGCTGCACTTGGAATCAAGAATTGAGGCTTTAGTTACCCTTGTTGGTGCAACGAGAAAGTTCAGCAGTGGCACTGGTACCACAAAATTTGACTTTACAGATCTCACGTAAGAATTTTTGGTTCACAGATGCTGAAGTAGTGTTGTCTTCACTTAGGAGAATAATAGTACTTTTGCATTTGATATGCATAGTTTTGTACCTGAAAATTGTATCGGCTGACTTACATAATACATTTCTGAATACTAGGATATCATGACCCTTTCCTTTGCTTTAGTGTATCATACTAAATGATTTTATATACTTTTATACATTTGATAAATGTATAAAAATATGTAAAATAAATTGCTATGTTGCTTGGTTGTGTTATAGAGTGTCTTTTCCATCGTTTTATATATAACTAAGTACTCAAGTCAGGCCGGAACTGCAGGACCCTCCCAAAAACAACAAAAATTGGACCCAGTCATTCCATTTTTATCGGATTTGATTTTGGGTAGCAAGTTAGCAACAGGTGATAAGAAAAAATATTATAAATTGAGTAAAATCTAATCTAATGGAATAGTTGACATGTTTCTTTCATAACCACAGGACTGTGTATAAGGGTTTAAGGACGGTAGGATACATTACATTGTTGAATCCCAAGATATTATGAGATTTAATTTTCTGCTCTGAGATTTAATTTTCTGCTCTGAGATTTAATTTTCTGTGGTGATGAATAGGTCTGGTTTTGTCACCAATATCTCGGTTATGTAAGATGAATTCGCTCCTTAAATTGATGTGCAAGATCAATTGAAAGACACATTTCCATCTAGATCCCCTTAGTGTGTGCATGCCCATGTGTGCGCGTAAAAGTAATACTGTTGGTTGGTGTGTGCACTTTTTTATAAGTTTGGATTTTGATCAAACCTTTTTGTAATGATCTAGCAAATGTTTTTCTCCCATGATCAAATCTTAGAACCCAGTCACTCTTGTTAATATGCTTATGGTAATTGTGAATGCCATATTTACTTTTACCATCTTCTTAGAGTCCTCACAATGGAATTTTCGATCCATTTCAGTCGTCCTCATACATGGTACCCAAATGCTAGAAGGAAACATCGCAAGGTTATCCTGCATATGGGTCCCACAAATAGTGGTAAAACACACAATGCTCTGAAGCAACTTCAGTCAAGTTCTTCTGGTAAATTCCTTTTTAAATGCCCTTAGTTGAAGAATTAAGAGGGAGTACCATAGCTGTAAGTAAACCGGTTAAGTATCTGTGATCACTCTGCAGGCATATACTGTGGTCCATTGAGATTGTTAGCATGGGAGGTGGCAAAAAGGTTGAACAAGGCAAAAGTTCCTTGTGATCTCATTACAGGACAAGAGAGAGAGGAGGTTGATGGTGCAAAACATAAGGCTGTGACAGTTGAGATGGCTGATGTAACTTCAGACTACCAATGTGCCGTTATTGATGAAATTCAGGCATGTCGTTGGTTTATCTGGAGACTTACTGTCTGTTTATTTTAGAAAGATCAAAAAATTGTCTTCTGTTAATGGAATTGATATTATTATGCTTTATATAAATGTGAAATTAGTGGGAGTGCACCTTTAATGCAATTGATTTAGTTTCTAAAGTTCATAGTTGTGGAGGGTCTGGGTCTGGCCTAGATATTCATGACAAAATTTCAAAGTACATATAATTTATTTAAAAGACCCCTCTCTTGCATTTTTGTTTTAAATGAGTTGGATTTCATGTTAATAAAGCTGATCCTTATTTTCATCTTATATCAATACTTATATTAGAATTATATATCATTGACATCATGATGGCTTTCATATGCTTGAAGATGTGGCCTAGCTGGAGCATGTTGGTGAAGTGATAGTTGTCCAGTGAATCCCAAGTTATTGGATTGTTTGGCTTTTTATTTATTGTTGATGCATTCTATAAAATCCAAGCATATGCAATTATGAATGTGATTATTATGTTGTTATTGTCATTATATTCATATTCTTATCTCCTCCTCCTCCTCCTCCTCCCCCTCCCCCTCCCCCTTCCCCCCCCAAAAACAGATGTTGGGATGTAGGACAAGAGGTTTTTCATTTACTCGTGCTCTATTAGGAATCTCTGCTGATGAGCTTCACCTTTGTGGAGATCCAGCAGCTGTCCCCCTCATCCAGGAAATGTTGAGAGTGACTGGTGATGAGGTGGAGGTAATAATCTTTTTTATGTAATGATCAGTCAAGTTTTTCGTGTTGTGTTTTGTTCATAAAAGGATATACATTAATGCTACTTTACTTCTACATAGATGAAATCTTTTCGTTTCTTGAATTTGAAATATATTTATGGGCTCATTGCAGTTATCCATCTTAAATAATCAGGCTATTTGCCATTTTGTGGCTTTTAGTTCCATGCTAGTTTTGTGGTGTCTGTATCATGTTACTGGTTTTTCTGTGTAGGTTCAATTTTATGAGAGACTTTCACCTCTAGTTCCAATGAAGGTTCCTCTTGGGTCCTTCTCTAATATACAAACAGGCGATTGCATTGTAACCTTTTCACGTCGTAATATATACAGGCTAAAGGTTAGTGATTACTGATCTTTTGTTTCTACTGCCATCATTACATTCTGTGCTTGTGTTTTCTTTCTTTTTAACCCCATATGACATGGCTTCAATTATTTTTTCTTGAATCATTCTTTTTTTCACTTAAATTTTCTTATGATTATATGTTAGTGGTGAACATAAATCTGTCTAGCTATCTTATAATCTTTTCTTTTCCTTTCCTTTTTTGGTGTATTTAGATGAAATATATGTACTTGTTGGGAGAAAAAAAGGATGAATGCAAAAATGTATAAAATGACCACGTGCAAAAAAAGGTGCAAAATCATTTAAAAATTGGTTGCTATGTTGATTTGGGTCTTTTATCTTAATAAAGCAAATTTCCAACCACGATAAGATCTAACATCTATTCTTATGATGATCACAGGCTTTCTGCTGTTACTTTCAGTCCACTGGATTTATTTTAGGTCTTATTAGGTAATTAGGTTATTAGTATTTTATTTAATTCTCTAGAGTCAAGTATATTTGTAGTTCAATAATTAAGCTTTGGCCCAAGTTAATTGGGAATAGGGTTTAGTCCTAGTAGTCTATATAAGTGTGCTACTATCCTCCAATGGAGACAAATCTATGATTGATGAAATAAAATTTCGTTGGAATTTTCAATGGCTTGGTGCTGACTCAGGCTTCCCTGCTGACTCCTAGGTTTTATCTTTTTGTTCTTTTATTTCTTTCCTAGTTTTGACTTTTTGTTTAGCATCACTTTGCTAAGATCTAGGCTCAATCAAGCTAAAATGTAGAATTACCTGGCATGAAATATTTTGTGTTACCTGGTTGAATGGAAACACTGGATTGTATGTTTTTGAAATGCAATCCTGAATTCTAATAGAGGACCACATGTTTGACGCATGGAAAAGGGTGTCTCAAAATAAGTTTGGAAGTTTAGAATAGGCTTTGGGCTAATATTGGTAATGGGGCCTGGTTGAATGGAACACTGGATTGTAAGTTTTTGAAATGCAATCCTGAATTCTAATAGAAGACCACATGTTTGAGGCATGGAAAAGGGTGTCTCAAAATAAGTTTGGAAGTTTTGAATAGGCTTTCAGGCCTTGAGAGGCTTGAGTAATACACATCCTTTGGAAATGTATTTGGTGTGCTAAGGCTCTGAAAAGAGTTGCTTTCTTTGTGTGGACGGTAGCTTGGGGAAAGATTCTGAATTGTGACAATCTCATGTAGAGAGGAATCACTTTGGTAGACTGATGTTGCATGCATTGTGGACTTTTGCCTTCTTGGTGTTTGGGGCTCAGTGGGTTATGCCAAGAAGTATTGTTCATCTTTTATCTAGATGGAGGAATTTGTTTGGTAAACACTCTTCTTTAGTTTGGAATCTAGTTCCCATATGCCTGTTGTGGACACTTTGGACAAAGAGGAATCATTGTGATTTTGAAGACGAGGAAGCCTTGTTGGTGAAATTGAAATTGCTATTTATTCAATCAATTTTTCACTGGTCTAGTGATTTGTGTCTTAGTGATGCTCATTCTATTGTAGATTTCATTGATTCGTTCTATTTTCAATTGTATTTCTCATTTCTCAATAATTTTTATGCTAACATCCTGTGTAAATGAGAGAGTTCCTTTGCCTTAATAAAATTTTATTATTAGAAAAAAAAAAGATACTGGTCATGAGCAAAAGTAATAACAAGATCAAACTATGGTTTGTTTTGAATTGTAATTGATAATAGATATTGAGTTTCTATCTTCCAATGTATGTTTTTTCATAGAAGTAAGTTTCATACTTTATTAGCTTAGGAGAGGAGACTGGTTATATTGTGCAGCAGTGTAAGCTATTGATGTAATTAAACTGAGTATTCTCCCATGGCCTCTGCTTCAAGTTGTTTTAGGTCATCCTCCATTAGTCTTTTTATCAAAAGGCTTGTATTTTGGTATGTACCCAGAATCTGTGTCCAATGAATGGACAAGGAGAAGATGCAGGTCCAAAGTAGTCAGAGTGGTGACTGGAGGAGCTCAGGCTGCTGGAAGAGATCAAGCCACCGAATTGGAAGAACTCTTTTATTAACTCAAGAACTGAAGGGTCATTTTCAATCAAACGTTCTTCTACTCATTAATGTTTATACTTCTGCTCTTTAGCTTTCTGAAGGAAGTATATGTATCTGGAAGAAAGAAAATGTACTTTCCAATATTTGTTGCTGTAGACATACCATGTATTGAGTTTTATTCTTTGACATAAGGAGCTCCGTATCCTTCCCTTTTCTTAGTTCTGTTTATATTATGCAAAAGTGACATAATATAGGTTTGACTTAGTAAACTAACTAGTCAAACTGCATTTGTATCTTCTCCTCCACTGTAGAGGGAAATTGAAAATGGGGGAAAGCATCTTTGTTCTGTCGTTTATGGTTCGCTGCCACCAGAGACTCGAACTAGACAGGTATGCCTTCCTCTCCGTGTCTGAAATCCTCTTCCTCAATTATACTTAATCTTAACTCATTGGAATAGCTGTATACTATCAATTGAAGTCATTTATATGTTCTTTTCTTCTCTTTTCTTCCTTTTTCTGTTATACATTTCCATATAATTTTTTTCCCTATAGTGAGTTATGTGTTTGCCATATATTAATAACAAAATTTATTTTCCGCCTCTCTTTAGCTCAAATGACATCTCCTCTCCTCAATATTATATATATATATACATAGAAAACCTTCTACCTGATGTACTGCTTTGCATATTAATGTATATTGTGTGCATCTCATTTTTCTGTTGATTATTGTGTTTTTTTTTTTTTTCCCTTTTTTTAATTTTCTCTCTTATGGTCAGTATATTTGATGATTAAGGATTAGCTGAGTTAAAATGTTCTTTAGGACTGCAGGCAACAATGTTCAATGATGCAAGCAGTGACTTTGATGTTCTTGTGGCTAGTGATGCCATTGGGATGGGTCTCAATCTGAACATTTCCAGGATCATCTTTTCAACCATGAAGAAATTTGATGGCATTGAGATGCGGGATCTTATGGTACCTGAAATCAAGCAAATTGCAGGTAGCTTAATCCTAGCCAAACTTTAGAATTTTGTTTTGGTAGTAATAGCATGGTTGTAAGGGGATGGTACCCATATCAGACTGTCAGTCATCCAGTCATACAAGGACCTCAAAAGGAACTCTTTGATTACAAAAGTAGGTCTCTCAACTCCATCAAAAGTCCTCCTATTCCTTTTGCGCCAAAGATTCCTCGTAACACATAGAGTTACAGCTTGCCAAACCTTTGTAACCCTATCGCATTGGAATCCTCCTTGTCAACCTTCCTAAGCTCAATCACAGATTTTTGCATCACCCAAACTATCCAAAAAATGCAAAAACAAAAGACCAGATATCTGTCTCAAATGATTCCCCACTTCTATATATACAACACCAATTAACTTTCAATAAGTGCTTCTTACTGATGAAATCAGTTGTCAATATTTCTCCCCCATGACAGTCCACACAAAAAGGGTCACCTTTCATGGGACCCTTGCACCCCATATGCTCTTCCATGGAAAAGAGTGGCCTGTGGAACCCCTATTGGTATTTGGTTTCTTACTTCTGAATGAAATGAGATGTCTATTTGGATCCTTCATGAGTGCTTCAAGACGACTTATTGGATTTGCTTGTAGGGAGAGCTGGCCGGTATGGATCAAAATTTCCTGTTGGTAAAGTCACTTGTATAGATGCAGAGGATCTACCCTTGCTTCATTCATCACTTGAATCTCCATCACCCACGCTAGAGGTTATTCTACCATCAATGAAATGGCTTCATGCATCTTATGCATTTGACTTCTCTTAAGTTCTTTTTAATTACACGATAATTATGTGGTTTAGTATAATTTTTTTTTAATTATTTTTATTTTTATGTTGTGTCCTCTTTTCTTAATTGAAGTAACTCTTGCAATGCAGCTTGCTGGATTATTTCCTACCTTCGATCTCATGTATATGTATTCACTTGTACACCCAACAAATAGCCTCCATCAGATATTGGTAGGTTTTCATTCAACCATTTTTGTTTTTTTTTTTTTTTTTTTTGGTATCTTCTGTATCTGTCATCTACTCATTTGTTTCATATCTATCAATCTTTATGCCCTAGCTATTTATTGAGTAATACATTTTCTAGAACAATTAAAAAAAAAAAAAAAAGTGTCTGTAATCTGCGTAAGTGATACCAAGGGTTGCTGATTCAACCTTTATCATGGTTTTTTTTAATGATGAGGAAAAGAATGAAAATAAAATAGAAGAATCATTTATGTTTATGTGGAGATTATTGAATGTTGGAGCTTCACTCTCTTGCCCCCTTGCAAATGAGAAAAAGTTTAACAAGATAAACAAATTATGATTGTCAAAAATAGCATAATTCCTCAATGAATGGGTTTGACATTTATGATGGATACTATCAAGTAGCTGAGAATTGTAACTGTTTGTTAAATAATTGAAACTTGTTGAATTTTTTTTTTTTTTTTTTCTGCATTATAATATTAATGTGTTTCCAATCGTGTGATACTTAAAGGACCTTTTTTCTTAAATTTTCCAGGAGCACTTTCTAGACAACGCTAAATTATCGGAAAATTATTTTATTGCTGATTGTGAAGAAATGTTGGTACGTTTATGTCAAGCTCCCTTCCCCATCAATCAGGGGAAACATTTTTATTATGTTGCTTTGTTCTTGGCAACCATGAATGTCAAGTATTTTCATCCCTGTAATTATGTAATATCCTGGATCAACTCTTACTTTGGATCCTAATTACATTATTGATACCAGAAAGTTGCTGCTGTTATTGATGAGTTGCCCCTTGGGTTGCATGATAAGTACCTTTTCTGTATCAGGTAATATCTTTAGTCCATTTGAAATGGTCAAAAATTGTTTCAGGCTTTCTGTTTACCCAAGTTTCTAGAATGTGATTACTATCTTGGTGGAATTCTCCTAAGACTGAAAACTTGGTCGACTGAGCAAGTTAGGGTACTTTTATTTTTTTCCACTAACTTGTTCAGTTTCAGCTCTATTAATAATTGTGTTGTGCAGTCCAGTTGACATGGACGATGAGATTTCATCTCAAGGTCTTACACAGGTAAGATTGAATATATAGATCTTAAAAAAATAAATCGATGTTTGCTTTTAATTATGAATTAATATGGTCTTTCATGGTGGACCAGTTTGCACAAAATTATGCAAACAAAGGCATAGTTCGGCTGCGAGAAATATTTACACCAGGGACACTTCAGGTGCCACAAACACAAACTGCTCTCAAGGAGCTTGAATCCATACACAAGGTAAAGTCTCTACATCCTTTTTTCTAAGCATCAGTTATGATCCTGGGGAGATTAACTGGTTTTCAATTTCCAATTTCATTGGTTGAAAAATTCCATTCATTGATGGAATCTTTTAATATGTTGCATGTTTAGAAACACACTACATAATGCCTAAATAGACATCAGAGGATCTGAAATTTTTATATTGAACCTTGCAAATGACCTTAATCTTCTAAAATATGCATTAATTTTTTTTTCCACCAATTTTATTGAACCTAAACAGTAATTATCATATTGATATCAGTAAATTTTAATGGCTAAGAATAATTTTGCAATTAAAAGGTACATCAGTTTTATTAGTGAAATGAATTATCAGAGTTAATCATGATTATGGGCATTGCATGATAGAACAGGAGGTGAGGCACATCTGTTGTCTGTTTGGAATTAATTAGATAATGAAGGCATTGAACTTGAGTAATTTCTAGTTTTCAAGGAACTTAAGCTCTAGATTTTAACTACATATAATTTGATCAAGACATAGGTTGTTAGCTGATGCTGTATAAGGGGAGTTGGTTACTCATATACTTTTTCACTTTTTGGCAGCTTAGAATTGTAGTCTATTGTGGCTTTGGTGTTTGCTCGTATTGGTTTAATTGCAGAATGCAAAGATATATAAATAACAGTATTGGTTGCTGGGAAGGGTCAGGGAGAAGGTTAGGGTGTTGTAGCACGGAGGATAGTCCCTTTGCCTAATTTATAATCATTAGTTACACACAACTTCACTCTCCATTGGCAGTTGAATCGTAGTGGTGTTTTTGATGTGCGATCCTTTTATATTTCTTTATTGAAAGCCCCTTCTATTTCTTTCCCTTGGCAAAGCATTTGGTGTGTTAAGGTACCTAAAAGGGTATCTTTCTTTTTATGGGCTGCTGCTAGGGGTGGGATTCTTACCATAGATAACCTTGTTAAGAAGAACCTGCCCTTTGTTAATTGGTGTTGTCTACGCAGGTGTGATGAGGAAACTGTGGATCACCTTTTTCTTCATTGTAAATTTGCATATGCTTTGTGGAATGAGGTCCTTATTATGTTTGGGGTTCAGTGGGTGATGCCGAATACAATTGTTTCTCTTCTTTTCGCTTGGATGAATTGTTTGGGATCTTTTTTTTCAAATGTTTGGAATATGGTACCAGCATGTCTTATGTGGTTAGTATGGAAGGAACGCAATGCCCAAACTTTTGAGGACATTGAGAGACCTATAGATCTGTTGAAGAATCTGCTTGCTATGACTTTGTTTGAGTGGTCTCATATTTGGGGTCTTACGCATTGTAGTTCCTTGTCTGAATTCCTTATCTCTATTAGACTTTCCTTATGATTTGATTGTTTTTGTTTCAAGGGCAGTGAGTTTACAATCGTAAACACATTGTTCTTTTAGTATCAATAAAACTCTTATTACTAATCAAAAAAAATACTTCACTCTCCATCCTATTCCTATAGGAGCAGGAGCTGTCATTTAGGCTAGAGCTCATGGCCCTCTTTGTCTAATATGAAGTATATGGAATGAGCACAATGGTAGAGATTTTGAGGGTGTTGGGATCTTGCTTCCCATACAAAAAGGCAGTGTTACAATGATTGTTGTCCTTCTGTCTTTCCTCAAATCGAGGATTTTTATTTTTCTTTATCTCCTTTTGAATTTATGATATCTCTAAATTGTTGGACATGGCAGCTGTAGCTGGTTAGTAGCTCGCATATAGAACTCATGTAGTTGGGCAGTTCCTTTCCCTTTGTTTCCCCCTCTTGGCAGAATATGTACTTGCCAAGAAAAAAATTGAAAGAAAATACTTTTAATTTGTGTGCAAAGTACATTACTATATATATTCTTCTTAGAATTCATATCTTGGAGACAATCGGCTTCTGGTTGCCATTTGGCTGTCTTCTGACAAAGCTGATCTTAATTTCCATGTTATTTATGGAAGATTATGAGGTAAACTTTTCCAAAATATAGGATTTTTTTGCATTGATTAAGTTTTAAACTTTGCAAATAAATTTGGGTGAAGACTTGTAATTTGGCCATTGTAGTGTCTACATTCCTGCAGTTGATGTCATATTGTAGATGTATACATTTTGTTTTCTGTGGAAATGATTTCCAGATTGACAAAGGTTTAAAGGCAAATACATTGATAGTCATTCAAGATGTATTTGTAGTATTCTTTTGTCAAACTCAGAAGTTGAATTTACCACATTTTCTCTGACTCGTGCTTCCAAGAAAAATGTTACTAGAATTCATTTTTCTTACTATTATATAAGGTAGGTTTGCTACTAAAATTTCTCTTTTGGTACCAAAATTGAAGGTGTTGGATCTCTATGTTTGGTTGAGCTTTCGATTGGAGGATTCATTCCCAGACCATGAGCTGGCGTCATCACAGAAGGCCATTTGCAGCCTGTGAGTTTGCTTAGGATTTGTTGTATGTTAGTTATTAATCTGCTAGCTCTCTTATTGTTCTACATTAAATTTGTAGGTTGATTGAGGAGTTCCTGGAAAGACTAGGGTGGCAGAAGCCAAAGGCAAGGAGGTTACCATCACGTGCAAGAATGAATTCTCTTTTGTCCAAAGACATCCGACAGCATTTGTGAAAGTCCTCACAGAAAGGCCATTTGCAGCCTGTGAGTTTGCTTGGGATTTGAAGTATGTTAGTTATTATTGTGATAGCTCTCTTATTGTTCTACAAATAATTTGTAGGTTAAGGAGTTCCTCGAAGGACTAGGGTGGCAGAGGCCAAGGGCAAGGAGGTTACCGCCATGTACAAGAATGAATTCTCAATTGTCCAAAGACATCTGACAGCATTTGTGAAAGTCATCATTTTCCTTGATACAGTCATTCCTTCTCTTAGATCTTCAAAAGCTTTTAGGAGAAGGATAATTGAATTTTTAGTTTAGTCACTTTACCCTCAACTTGTTATGTCTGTGTATTTACTTCTCCTGTACTGATTAACAACCAAAACAGAGCATGAAGCTCCACCTCTTCAAGAAAATTCCTTTACTTCAAATTATTTAATTCAATTATTTACTTTGGCAATCATTGTATTATTTGCACTACAATAATGTAAAAATATTATTGACTACGATGTGATATAATTTGACTGAATAATTACGCTTTTTAAACTTGTAAAGACGTCTGAAGATTGAAGTGAACCAATTTTAGTTGGCCAAGATCTGATCTGGTATAATATCCAAGCATAGGATCCACAATAGAAAGTATGCAAGGAAAATGTGCAACATGACCTTTTTTTAGGAGGACTAATTTCATGATCAAAGAATAATGGATGAGCACCCGGTACATCCATTCGTGAGCATTATTGTGAAGTTGGTGTCAAAATCCCACCAAAAGTGGCATGGCAGGAAGTACAACATAATTTTGCAAAGTATATACTCAGTGAAACATCAGTGCTTGTATTGTTCTGTCCTGTAAAATTTAGTTCTTAGGTGCCTCTCCCATTTTGGGCCATGCCTAGAATTTGGTAATATTAGACCAGTTAGAATTGCAACTACCTTCTGGAAGCCCAAAAGCTAGATAAAGTTATTGCACCTTCCTTCTGGAAGCCCAAAAACTAGACAGACACTGGTTCTGTCCACTATTTGAAGAGCAGAATTTTAAGTTTTGACTACATGGGAAGAAATATGTCCTCCAAGTTTTTAGAAGACTGGAGCTCATTGTAAACATTCTCAAAGTTGAAATGATCCCATATCGCATGTTGATATATTCACTATAATGGAATGATAAATTTCTCATATGTCAAAAATGACAAAACTGATAAAATTATTCACATTCATCATCCTAGAAAATAAAAATAACACTTTGATTTCATTGGTAATATATTAGAAACTCATCGAACCCAATGTAAAATAGCTGAAGCAATTCATCCTGATCTAAAGACAAAAACTACCATTGTAGTAGATGTGCTCTTTTGCTTCGTTGTTCTGTGACCGTGACATCAACTTCTCAATATGTTCCTTTGCTTTTGTCATACTCTTGCCCTCAAGTCCTTCCGTCAACATCTTGTATGTGCAATCCTTTGGAACCATTCCCTTCAACACCATCTCTTCAAAGAACAAGCAAGCGTGTTCAAGTTTCCCGTTCTTACATAGTCCATGCACCAAAAGCGAATAAGTCCCAACTTCTGGACTGATGTCATTTCTAAACATGTGGTCTAACAAGAAGTATAGCACCTTCATTCTCTTCTTCTGACAGCACATCTTCAATAGAGGACCATAAGTCTTAAGATTTGGCTTGCAAGTATCCTCTTCCATTTGCTGAAGCAACTTCATCGCCGCCTCTTCTTGCAAATGCACGCAATAACAAGAGATCAAAGTATTATATGTCAATGCATCCCGACTAACTCCTTGCTTTGTCATGTCCTCAAATACGTCGCGTGCATCTTTAAGCCTACCGGACTTACCAAGAATGAATATCAAAGAGCTATAAATTGATGCATCAGGAACACAACCATTCCTCTTCATCTTCTCATAAACCTCCAAAGCTTCATTAATCCTTTTTGCCTTCCCTAGAGCATGCATTACAATAGTATAAGTCACCTCACTAGGCCGGCAGCCCTTATCTTTCATTTCTTCAAGAATTTTATCCACTTTACGAAAATCCTTTTCCCGACAATAGGCTCCAATGAAATAAGTATAGGAGAACACATCAGGCTGAAACCCATGTTTCTCCATATCCTCCATAGCCTTTTTGGCATGGTCTAATTTCCTAGCCTTGCACCACCCATGTATCAGTACATTGAATGTGTGAGCACTCAAAGGTATTACTTTCTTGAACGTCAAGAAAACATCATGGGCATCCTCAACACTACCCTCTTTCACCAATGCATCCATTAGTACATTCATTGATGTGGTATCTTTGCTCACACCAAACATCTCTATTTTCCTAAATGCCTCTATTGCCTCCTTGTATTTACCAGCCTTTGCAAGCCTCCTCATAACCTTACTCATTGTGACCAATGTGACATACCCACCTAACTCATTCATCTCCTCCACCAATTCCCACACAGTATGGAACTGCTCCGCCTTTCCTAAGATATCAACCATGGAATCATAAAGCTCAGGAGAATGCCTATAACTTGTTTGCATTTTTGCCCAAGTGAAAACTCCGAAAGCCGGGACCCAATCATTGCAAAATCTCTTCAAAAGCTGTTCAACTAAATTGTTTGATGCAATAAAACCAAACCCATTTAGAGCTTCCGCTGCATTATCAGGCGACGGGTACCAATTCTTGAGGATTTTGCTGATTTTATCCACCTCTGTCTCAGTGTTTTCACTTAGCATTTGCTTAACAACTTTGCTGTGATCATGAAACTTGTGGTTGTCAACCCAACCAGCAAGTGAAGGTATAACAAAATCATCATCTGAATCTGGGTTTGATGGGTTTTGGGTGTCGCTGAATTTGACCCAACTCGGAAGCTCGGGCGATTCGGTGAGTTGGGTTGAGTAAGTCATGGTGCATAGTGGGTGGTATAAGAAGATGAAAGGCTTGGTTTTTCTTGTGTGAGAGAGAAGCTTGAAAATTTGGAACTTTGATGAGAGCATTTTGGATTTTGGAAAAGGATGAGGCAATGAAAGATTGTTTATGAAATGGATTTGTTTGAGCTTCTACTTATGGTGGGCTTTGAGCCTATGAGAGACACGAAGAAACAAACCGGCCATAGCTTATGTGTGCTGTGCAGTGTCTTTTGGTAAGTAATTGTACTTTCCTTTTCTTTTTAAAAAAAGGTAAGTAATTGTAATTATTTGCACACTAAATTGTGTAATGCGCTCAAAAATTGTGTACAAGGCTCCTTTTACAATTTAAGATGTGCACCAGACTACTTTTATATGGTAAGTTCTAGTAAGTTTAACTCATAAATTGTTTAATAGATGAATAAGAGATTTGGGACTTAGTTTCTAACTATATAAAAAAACCAATTAGTGTAGTATAGATATTGATTCATTGGGTCTAAGCCCGTCAAATTTATATTTCTAACATAATAATAATAAATAAAAGACACTCTAATAGCGATTACAGTTATTTTTTAAACGTTAATGTTTTTTTTTTTGGCTGAATCAAACGTGTACCAACCTACCATAGTCAGAAAATAGTGATTCATTGGGCCTAAACCAATCAAATTTATATTTCTAACATAATAGTAAAAAAATAAAAGACACTCTAATAGTAATTAGAGTAATTATTTAAACGTTAATGTTTGTAATAAATGCAGTGCCTACCTACTATAGTCAGAAAATACTATAAGCTTGTAGCTACTAGTTAGAAAATACTAAAAGCTGTTTTTCGATGTTCTAAACCTTAAGGCAGTTAGCTTATATGGCAATCTTCTTATTTGAATTAGTCAGTCTTGTTAATGAATTAGTTACTTACTTGTATTAGATGTATTTAGTGTTAGTTTGACACTTAGCAAGGAACTAATGATTGTTAGTTGTATGAAAAATTTTATAAGTACTCTTGTACTCTCATTCTTGTAATAAATTTTTGAGAATAAGTGATTTTAAGGGGAATCCCCTTCAATAGTATTCACCTATATATATATATATATATATATATATAAAAGTAGAGAACTTATGCGGGAGTACATGAGGTCCTGCCAAGTAGCACTCTAATTTTGCATTTACCCTTTTTTTTACCTCTTTTTTTTTTTTTTTTTTAACTGTTACCCAAAAGCTCACATTAACTTATTTTACTGTTATCTCATTAATGTCTCATTAATTGACTAAGCTTACACCGCACCTTTCTCTGTTCTTCTTTCTTCATGTCTTTTAGCAGACCCACCATTTTTAGTATTTTAAAAAACGCAAAAATAATAATAATTAAGGACTAATAGTAATAACTAACTAGATAAGGCCTTGAAGAGAGATAGAGAGACACAAAAATGTTATGTATTCTTAAATAAAACGCACTATTTCACTATATATCACCAAAATAAAAGACCTGAAACTAACAAAAAATTTGAGAGAGAGAGAGAGAGAGAGAGAAATCTAAGAAGTCACCACCTCTGTTATACAGGTCTCCCACTACCATCAAGACGCCAAAACCCCTATGAGTTTTTTTTTTTTTTTTTGCTTTTTTCTTTTTAAAATTAAGGGCTTAAATATGATTTAGGTTTGGGTAATTTGATTGGATAGTTTTTGTTTTGGGTATATAAGTAGAGATAATATTCTACCATGGTTTAATTTTAAATCATCTACAAGATATATGCATACACACTTGCCCATATCATGTTTAAATGTCACACTATCGATGAGTAAAAGACGGTGAGAGAGTTGGGCATACTTTCATTTCATGGTATGAAATATGTGAACACAACACAAATTAGTTGATTTTCATGATCCCGTTACTCTTTTGCATTTATCTTTGGTTACATGATTTTTTTTTTTTTTTTAATCTTACCTTGAGAAGGCTACAAATATGCAGTGAAATTGCTATTTAATATCTCAAAATGTATATATTTCTTTACTCTAATTTAGTTTACCTTTTCTTATAATATATGTAAAATATTATCCAAAACCGTCTTACATAAAATATCAAAAACCTCATGTTGGAGAATACGAGGTTGTGCCATGTGACGCATTCCTTGAACTTCTCTTTATTTAGTTTTCTACTTCAACAAAGTTTGCATTAATATTAAAGTATTAGTTTATTGAATTAGCCAATAGAGTAAATGCATATATTAATTATCTATTGTTGTGCATTAATTATTTATATTAAATGAATTTATATGATTATTTTTATAAACTCTATATAGAAAATAATTTTTAATTGGAATAATAATAATAAATTTAGAATATGACATTCTTACTCATGTTTAGTTTCTTTGACAACAATTGTCACAAAAGCCATAAAAAATTAAATATTTGTGAATTCACTAAAATTAAACTTAATCCTTTAAATTTCCTAACTCATTTGTGTGTGTGTGCGCACGCATATGTGTGTGTGTGGAACTAACACTATAATATGTATTCTATGTAATTAGAAAGATTACTAATATAATAAATATTTTTATATTGTTATATTAATTATTTTAAGCATAATGAAATTTTAGTGTCATTTTTCTAAGATTTATATGAGAAACAATTGGTTTTTTTATGTGAGAAACAATTGATTTGAAATATGGCATTTTTACTCAAATTTAGTTGTTTTTGCAACAATTGAAACCATGTCCAACAAAAAGGGGGAAAATTTTTTTTAGTAACACACAATCACGAATGTAAAAATAATAATAATAATAATAATTGAAGGATATATGCATTTTTTAGTAGGCATGAAACATCTATCTATATTAGCTACTATATTATGCAATTTTCAATTTGTAAACACACATATATAGTATGATCAAATCACTATACTACTCTTAGTGTATTTCTATTTTGTCTATATATAAATTAACTAAAGATTACAATTTTTTACAATGAAATTTATTGAAATATCTTTTTTATACATCGATAGTTGAGAGTGAGGATCTAAATCCTTTCTATTGGAAATTGAGCTGTCAATCAGTTAAGTTACATGATTTTTGGTAAAACTTATCGAAATATTGGAGAAAACTAATATTAAATTGCACCGCATATCGTGCAGGAACTCAACTAGTTCTGTAGTAATTGCGACAAATCCTCGATCAGGACCAGAGTATCGGATTGAGAAGTCACTCATTACTTTCTTTTAATTGCTGCTCAATCTGGGTTTGAACTTCAAGCAACTGTTCTTGAGTCTGACCCTGTGTTGCTTGTATGTCGGGCATATGAAGGAGATTTTCATAACACATATATAACTGCTGTTCGATCTGGGTTTCGGCAACATGTTGCTATTGCTGTTGCTGATGCGTTTGTAGCAGATGTTGTTGTTGATGTGCTTCCCCTTCCAAAATATTGGAGCCATCCGGAAGTAGAAATCCTTGAGCATGTTGTTGAATTATAAATTGGTACTTCGCTGAAATTTTGGAAATTCCCTCAAAAAGCCGCTAAATATATCCTTACACTCCGTTGACTTCATCCAAAGCTCTAGCATTAGCATCAAATACCAGGGAAGTGACACAAGCAGCTTTATGTTGCTCTAGTATTCTTTTTAACAATTCTTTGACGTAAAATTCACTATTTTCCTATAATTAGAGGAACCAGCGGGAAATAATTTTCTCATGTAACAGTTTTCAAAACAAGTCCTCGAATGATATACACAATAAGCACAATTCATATGATTTAAATAAATAAAAAGAAAAAGAAAAACGATTAATTGAATTAAACAAACTATGGGGCACAATAATTCAGATAAGGTACCTATGCCACGTGTCATATCTTTGGCCGAGGAGCCCATTATCGTGCCGAGGAGGCCACACGCTCGGACAGTAAAGCCACGTCAGTGGCACATTGCCAGAGGAGGTCCTGCTATTGAGAAAAAAGCTTCGTAGAGGAGGTTAGCCCTGACATACCTGGAAGGATGGTGGCTGCCCCCACATTTAATGCATTCCACCAAACCTTCTGGATGCATTTATGTGAAGAAGACCCTAGAATAGTACTGCCTTGGCCGCCGCAACTCACAAGGGGTTTGGGAATGTGTCTGATAGAACAAGCACTCAAATGGAGAACTAAACAATTAACAAATGGAGGGCCAAGATCATCTGAAAGGGGCTATATAATGTAAGAGACCCTCCCGGAAGAAAGGGGAGAAAATCTGTAGAGAAACCACCATAGCATTAAGAACAGTAATTGTAATCAAATCTAAGGGAAATATATTCAAAAACTATTCTCCTTGGATATTGCCGAGGAAGAATTTTTGTGCATTATATTTGTCTATTCACTACTTTTCCTTGCTCTTTTATCATCTTTAGCCCATTAAGGGCGTTGTCCACTTCCTTGAAACCTAACTTTTCAGCCCACTTTCTACAAATTTATAATATTGGGCTCTTTAGGCCTTAATTCATTCATCTTTTAGACCAAAAAAAACTAAATTCAGCCCTTTCACAAACCATTTAGAAAGAATCTTTT
This sequence comes from Quercus lobata, assembly GCF_001633185.2. Lineage (NCBI taxonomy): Eukaryota > Viridiplantae > Streptophyta > Magnoliopsida > Fagales > Fagaceae > Quercus > Quercus lobata. Next base: position 1,577,891 of record NC_044909.1, on the reverse strand, counting down.
AATTACTACCATTTTTTTAACATGAAGTTTATAATATCTGTATCTTTACTAAATATATATATTTTAGAACAAATTTACAATTTAAAATCAATTAAAAGAAAAAGAAAACCAAATAATTCAATTAAACAGTCCATTTAGAAAGAATCTTTCAATTACTACCATTTTTTAACAAGTTTATAATATCTGTATCTTTACTAATTATATATTCAAGAACAAATTTACAATTTACAATGCAGTATCAAATTACTGACTAACAAAACAATAAAAAGAAATAAACATAAAAATTACAAAAACTTTTATATCATTTATTATATTTTTATCTATTAAAATTTTCAAAAAAAAAAAATTACATTTCTTCGAAGAACTATAATCTAAATTACTTTTGGAAATTTAAAAAGGTAAATTTCCATACCTGCTCTTTAGGTTTGATGACTCTTGATTATCTTCTTGTAGCTTTCCTTGATCTCTCAATAGGATTCTTGAAAGAAAATTACTTTTTGAAAAAATATATTGAATTAACTCTGAGATACTGTTAGGCAACAGTAGCTTTATACTCATAACATTAATCACACTTCCCTCCGACTTTTTTAATCCATATTTGTACTGGATCGGTTCGATAAAGATGGTGGGCCATGATCTGTGAATGGAGGCACAATTTTAAAGTTTTTAACACAAGCGTAAATAGATATAAACCCATTGGGTATCTAATGAATACTCATTAGTCATTTATTCTAAAATTTAAAAGTTTAGGTTATGTTTGGTAATAGTTTTTATTTTTTATTTTCAAAAATTTTTTTTTGAAAAAAAAAAAAAAAATCTTGTATTTTTGAAATAAAAAAACATATTTGGTTAGCTAAAATTAAAAAGATAGATTTTTTAAGAAAAAAAATAGAAAATACTAAAATATGTTGTGGGTTTTTATTTTGAACAATACCCAGGCCCAAGTAGAAACAAGGATCCTGAGCCTTATACTTGTTGTTTGGTGGACTGAGCTTGATTCACCGCCGCTATATTGGGCTGATTACGAACCAAGTTGTGTACAAAACATGGATCCTACAACACATACATACTCATACATGCAAATATATACATATTGTAAAGTAAAGAACAGTAAAGGAATAGTAAAGGTAAATAAATGTTTGGGATCCTCAAAATGATGAATAATGCTTCATTATTTCTTGAGTTTCTAATACATTATGTCTTTTTCACTCTAGGATATGTTACAAGGTCCAAATAAGTTCAAAAGTCATTGACTTAGATAGCTACTTTAGGCCAGGGCCAGCTTAACGAATTTGGGAGCCCTAGGCGAAAGCTTTAAATGGGGCCTTTTATTATATTTAATTATAAATTCATATATTTTTTTCAATTAAAATTTATTTTTCTTGCTTTTCGAGAGGCAAAATTACTAATTAAATTTTTGCATTCAAATTCTGCTAACATTTCCTTTTCAATTGATAATATGGCTAATCCACTTAATTTTTCTTGTAACATAGTTGATCTTAAATAGGATTTTATTAATTTTAATTTTGAAAAACTTCTTTCTGTGGAAGCAACTGTAACAGATATAGTTAGTAATATTCTGAAAATATTCTAGCCTCTTTATACAATTTAGTACATTAATTGGAGAGTTATCATTTATTTGCAAAACTTCTTTTAAAACTTTTAGTTCTGAAAATAAATCTAAGCCATCAATATCTGAATAAGTTTCATGTGTGAGAAAACATTCAAGATTAAGACAATTTTTTTTCAAACTATCATTATCTAATGATTTTAGTTTTTCAAAATTAAATAAAAAACCAAAAATATTTTCATATATTTGAATTTGTTCAAACCTACTTTCAATTGAAGAAATAGCTTGATCTACTATATATAAAAAATAATTAATTCTAAAATATTTTTCAGTAGATTGTGTTGTCTCATCATTAACATTCTCATCAAACAGTTGCTTCCTATGAATTATACATTTTTCACGAAATATAGGCTCTATTTTCATTTTGGTTGCAATTTCTTTAGATGAATTCATAGCAGATGTAAATCCAACTTCTCTATATTTTTTTTAAAAAGACATGAGACCTTTTAATTGATCTATAGCAACATCAATATGCATGTCTTTCGATTGTAAATTTTTACTAACAGAGTTAACAACAAATAATATGTCATACCAAATAGTCATAGCTAGCAAAAACTCAAAACTTTCAATCTCATATGTTGCTAAACAATCAGTTTCACTTTTTGTTTTGGGATCTTCACTTGTTTTTGCCAATTGTAACAAAGCATCTCTTATTTCTAGAACTTGAAATTTTACTGCTTTCACACTTTCAATTCGACTTTCCCAACGTGTTTGTGACAATGGCTTAGGAGTTAAACCTGTCACATTATCCCGTAAAAATTTTCATCGCTTTGTGGAAGAAGAAAATAGTGTGTATATACGTTGTACTACTCCAAAAAAAGATATAGTTTTAGGACAAGAATTAGCCATATCACATAGAACAAGGTTGAGATTATGACAACCACATGGTGTGTAAAATGCTTTAGGATTTATATTAAGAATTTTTTTTTGTACCCCTTGTTTTTTTCCTTTCATATTCGACCCATTATCATATCCTTGTCCACGTACATCATTAATATCAAGTTCAAGATTTTTTATTGTATTTATAATTTCATTGAAAAGACCTTTTCCAGAGGTATTATCTACCTTTAAAAATTCCACAAAATGTTCATCTATTTTTATCGGACTTATTGAAATATCCACACATCTTAGTATGAGAGTCATTTGTTCTTGATGACTTACATCGGGGGTACAATCAAGTATAATTGAAAAGTATTTTGCTTCTTTAATCTTTTTTATAATTTTACTTTTAATTTCATTTGCTAATAATTGTATCACTTCATTTTGTATATTATGTCCAAGATAATGATTATGGATTGCATCATGTTGAATACGTTGAACATGTTCTTGCATTACTGGATCAAATTCAGCAATCATTTCAATTATACTTAAAAAATTTCCGTTATTTTCTTGATAGATCTTTTCGTTTTTTCCTCGGAATGCCAAATTATTTTTACCAAGATTTTTTACCACCGCTATTATTCTTAATAACACTTTTTTCCAATGATCTTTCTCTTTCTTAACTTGTTCTTGGACATTTTTATCAATTGTTTTATTCTTCAATAATCTTAGTTCTAAATCAATCCTAGTATTCATATTAGTAATATGCTCATTGGTTGTTTCGTGATTTTTAAGAATAGAACTAATATTTTTCTAATCTTTAGTTCCTCCATTAGCTAGTTGATTTGTATTAGATTTTGAATTAAACAACTTGCAACAAAAACAAAATACTTTATCTAGGTCTTTCGAATACACTAACCATTTTCTATCATGTTTCTCCCCATTTGGTAATTTTCGAATATAATGCGTAGTAGAAAAATGTCTAGGGTTCTTATCTATAGGAAAGTTTAGATCATCAACTCTTATTGGACCATTTTCTACTAACAAATCTCTTAATTTTATATCAATAGTTTTCCATTGACTTGGATCAAAAATATTTGTAGGAATATAATTAGGTTGATCATTAATATTTTCACTCTCCTCTAAATTATTTTGAGCTTCATTATCAAGAATGGTAACATTACAGGTTTGAACATTATCATGACCACCTTCGTTATTATCATTTTGTTGTATATTTTCATTATCTTCCAACTCTTTTTGATGAATTTCTTGTTCATTTATGAAACCTTCACTCAAATTGTTTGCAAGATTTTGTTTTTTACTAGTAATAAATTTGTCCATAGCTCCTTTTTGAGATTCAATTAGTTCTTCTCTTTGTCTTTTTATATATATATATATATATATATATATATTTTAGTTTTTCATATCCAGATGGATATTTTCTAGTAGACATTTGTAATTAAAAAATATTTATAAATAAATGAAACACAATCTATAATAAAAAAAAATAAAAAATTACAATTTAACTAGAATAATATAAATTTAATGTATAAAACAACAGAGCCTGATTTATCAAAAGCACAATTGCAGCTTTACTTAATATGATCACTTTACACTTTAAACTTGCACAAAAAAATTAAAATTAATATTAATACAAAGTAAATTATTCTAAATTTATAATTTTGTTATCTTTTTTTTTTTTGTGTGTAGAATTAAACCTTTTTTTTAGCAAAATGTGTAGGACTCAACTTGATCCACACTAAGACTAAGACCAGCCTAGAGCCCACTATCCCTCCATGGCTCCATCCCACTAAATCTGATTTCTTTAAAAATAAAAATAAAAACAAAACAAAAACAAAACGTGTAAGACTAGAGAAGTCTAGAATAAATACTTTAAATCTTTAGGGGGTCCATTTGGACCATTCCATAGCTAGATAGCCTTCTAGAGAAATCTAAATTTAAAAGAACAAACAAAAAAGAGTAAAGAGTACAACTAAACTAAAGTTCAGCCAAAAAGAAGAATAAAAACCCAGCAGCTCCTCTTCAAAAAAAAAATTCAAACACCCAGTAGCTGAAGAAGACAAAAGAGACAAAGGAAGAGAAAACAAAAAAGAACCTGAAATGAAGATCTGTGAACACACCAAGTCTATTGCCAATACCAATCGATGAGTATGTCAACTAAAAAGAGTGTTTTTTTTTAGAATCAAGATGGAGAGAGTTAGAGAGTGAGAGTGTTTTTTTTCTTCTTTCTTTTTTGTAATATTATATAATATATTATTATTATTTGGGGACCCTCTTACAAGTAGGGGCCTTAGACGGTGGCCTAAATGGCCTATAGCTTCAGACGACCCTGCTTCAGGCTTCTAAGACTTGTGAGGTTTGAATCCAAGTGTATCCTCTAGTGTCTATCTCAGGATCCCTCATGGAGTTTTCCCTATTTTCTCGCTTTTTGAATTCTGAAAGAGTTTTTTAAAGGATCTTTTCTCTCTGATTCACTATTGCTAAATGGTTTTTTACTGTTGGCTCCCTCTCCTTTTATAGTGCTCTCTTAGGGTTTTTGGTGTACCACTACTTTCCTCCATTTGTTGCTCTAGGTACCAAAACTAATGTTGCGCCAGCAACATTGATGGCTGGTCCCTTCCTTATTTTCTCATTATTTCCCTTTTTGAGGTTCCCCCTCCAAAAGTCCTTAGCTAACCTTCCTCTTTTGGGAGGTCCTAAGTGCTGACTTTCAATCCTCTTTTCCCAAAACTTCAAAATACTACTTTTCAGACCCACCTTTTGGTTGCTTTACCTTTTGTCATTTTCTCTAAATAGGCAAATTCCTCTCTATCAGGCTGAAAGATCCCCAACCACCTTCCTTCATGGTTCATCTCCCTGCGTTCCCCGAGGCACCAAGCTTCTTTTGATGAAGTGTTGATTCCTAAGTCATCTATCTCTTTCTACATCATTGGGTGGCTGATGGGACATATCCATCCTCGTTCTTTGTGTTCATGGGTATGCTCCCTTGAGTTGTCTCAATCCCAGCTGGTCTCCTACTGCATATCCCAAGAATCCCGTGTTTATTAGAATTCCCAGGTATCCTGGTTTAACTTTCTTTTTGAGTTCCCTAGCAATTTTCTCTCTTAAGGGTTGGCCTGAGTTTCCTTTTTTCTTTATTTCATAAGGCTCAAAGCTTACCTATTCATGGATTTGGGCTCTTTCCTACTTATTTTAAGTAGTTCTTAATTGGTGAGTTTGGGCCTTACCCCTTCCTTGAAAGCCCAAATGGTTCTCAAATTTCAATTTTGTATCATTTTGGACCTTGATGCAATATTGTGATATTTTGGACCTCAACATTTAGCCCCCCCGAACTCGTGGGTTGCCTATAGCCCACGCATGAGTAGACGAGATTCTTGGGTTTTGCAAGGATCTGCAATTGGTGTTTCTACCGCCCTCGGGATCCCTTCCCCTTTTTATTATGGAACCCTGCTCCATTACGTTGCCCTCTGATGTACTACCCCACATATTCCACTCCTTTTGTAACTTCCCCCCTCTTTTCACAGAACATGGCAGTTTAGTGTTTGCGTAAACTTCCTCCTCCTCTTTTTACGTTTCCCATAACTCTCATTAATAACTGACAATAACTTTTCTTGTAAAATTGAATTGTGGCAACTAGCGCATTTTTCCATACTTCGTCTTCTTCAACTTTTCTCTACGCCATTATTGCAATTACTTTAAGCCATCCTTTCACTTTCAAAGATACTTTCCCAACTCATCTTCTCTCTTTTTGCTCCTTCCTTTGTTGCTTTCTCCTGTTCTAAACTTCCTTACTCCTCTGTTATACTGTCCTTCTATGGCTTCCTCTTCTTCCTAACGAAAAAGGAGAGAGCATTCTCCCACCCCTCTGAAGGTGAAGGTTCTTCAACAGGGTCGGCGCAGGGTGAGGTGCAGGAAGTTTCAAATCGTCCAACCTTCTTTTTACGAGGCCCCTGGTACACTCCTAGTTTGTTTTTCTCTCAAGTCTTTCATGGTGAGGCTCCTTCTTCCCCACATTCCTGGGTGTTTTCCAGTCAGCCTACATTTGCTAACTCTACTCAGATTCCAGATCCAAGGGAAATTTTGGACCTTCAAATCAAGCAAGGATCTCAAGAGGCAGTTCCTATCTTTTTTGATTTCGTCCCAGGAAAAATTACTGGTTGGTCTAGTTAGGTAGATGAAGAGCTGTCTAATGGTGAATTTGTTAATTGTTTGGAGCACGCCGGGATCCTGAAGTCAATAGTGATCTCTAGGAATCTTGAAGGTTTCAGGGATGCTAAAGGCTTTAGACATTTGGTGCGCCATTGGTCCCCCTCTCTTCATTCATTCTTTTTTTCCATTGGTGAACTCACCATTACCTTGGAGGATGTGGTCATTAATTTCATCCTCCCAGTGTTTGGTGATGAAAACCCTTTTGATATCCAGCTCTCTGGCGTGGACCTCAAGGTTGAGGATCGACTCTTCAAGCTTTTTGGTGGGCGTACTGCTTCTTCTAAAGGTAAGCCAACTAGGATGAGTAAATAAGCAACAACCCTTTCTCAAGAAAAAGATAAGATAGTTAGGCGAGTTGGGTTCCTAGCACTGTGGTTGAGTAAGTTTCTCTTCAGTGAGTTTCCTGGATATGGTATTAAGTCCACCTTTTTCCCTCTTGATATTAAGTTGGCCAGGGGCGCTTAGTATCCTCTAGCCCCCATGTTCTTAGGCCACGTTTACTCTCAGTTGGATTTACTTTACAGTGACGAGATTGAAGGCAATTCCTGTTACACCATAACTTCATCCCTACATTGTGCTATTCTTCAGGTGTTTATGTGGGGCCACTCTTCTGTTACTTTGGCGAAGTGCAAGAACCTAAAGTACGTGAAAGATAAGTTTCAAGGATCCCTGGATGTGATCAAGGGCCTGTGTGGTAGCCATGGTTTTAAAAATTGGTACAGTGAAAGAACTGAAAAAATGGACTAATTATCGATTTTCTGGTTGGACTGGGGTCCGACTGATGGTCGAACCGATGACGTCATAAATAATTTAATTAATAATTATAAAAATAAATAAATAAATAATTTTATATTTGGTCATTTTAACTAAAAAATTAAATAATAGTAAAACATTAAACTTTAGTTTACCAACTTTTAGACACTACTCAACACAATTCAACCAAAACAAAAACAAAAACAAAAAAAACATATACAAGCACCCACAACCCACAAGCCCACTATAAAATATTTTAGTTTTTTTTTTTAACCTTTCCAATAGCAAAAAGTAGGTGCACCAATGGGTAGTAATATCATTGCCCACTTGATATTTTTCTCCCTCCACACATTCTACCCATTAATATTCCAACTACTACACATTTTGAAATCTTGAAATCTGTACAACCACTGCCACATGTTTGATTCAAGTTTTAGCACTTCTTTTCATTTTCCCATCTCACTTTTTGCTTTTTCATCTCTCTCTCTCTCTCTCTCTCTCTCTCTCTCTCTCTCTCTCTCTCTTGTGAATATGTGCATTCGGTACTAAGTCTTCAGCATTGTCATAGGATGCCCATCCACCAATGACTCATCATAAAACTCCCTTGAAGTGAATATTTGCATGTGCAAGAGGCAAGATCAGTAAAAAAAAGAAGAAGCCTTAATTGAAGCAATAGATCATTACAAATCCGCTTATCTTTAGGTTTCTTTGGTTCTTCCTCAACACAAATATAATAAATCTGATTTTTTTTTCTTTTGAGCAAAAGGTAAGTAAATTTGATGTTTTTAGGTCACTGTGGGTGTCTTAGGCAGTTAGGCTTCACCACTTCATACTTGAGAGTGCATTTTCAAAATCAAAACCTCTCTTCTTAAATCTGAAACAAGATCTCTCTTTTTATTTTTAGGTTAAAAAACACAACAACTGAAGTATTTATGAAGAAGTGCTAAAACCAGTTTAACAGCACTGGTTTTCGATTATGCCTGTTGAACCGTCGGTTTGTATTGTTTATTCGGTTTTTCTTTCATTTTCAGTTTTAACTAATAACCGAACCAGATTAAGGTCTGATTCTCGGTTGAACCGGTTGGTTCGGTCTGGTTTTTAAAACATAGGTGGCAGCTCTACTGATGGCCACCCTATTATCTTTTGTTGGTTTAACTTGAAAGGTGGTAGCCTCAATCTGATAGAATTATTTGACCAGGCAAGGCATTTGAGTTGGCATTCCCCCCTGGAGTTTAGTACTGGATTTGCTTGTGATTCCATTTTGTCTTCCTTCCTTAACTCTCCAGGGCACACTTTTGACCTTCGTCGAAGAGACAAAAGCAGCTTGGCATACTTGGCCTGTACTAGCCCCTCGTGACTTCCAGTACCTTCATTGAGCGGTCTGAAGTACACTCACTATTCTGCACACAGAGTGCTTAGACAGTTTGGCTTCGACCAAGATATCTTGCCGGTATTCAAAGAGATGGTGCCTTCCCTTCCATCTCTAGATTCATTTTTAAGGCTTCAAGCCTTTTCTTATTGGTCATGGAGGAGCTCCCAATTTGTGGTACCAAGTTCTCAACGAGGAGTTTTTGCTTCTAGTAGCTTTACTGGTTACTGGAGGAGGGTTCAAAAATCTTTCTCGGACTTCGTTGGCTCAAGTAAGATTGGAAGAGTTCTCGATCCTGATATCTTCTCTGCCCCATCTTATAACAAACGCTTGGCCCTTCCTACTACTGGCATTGTATTTGCTGCAATAAGTAGCAAAACATGATTTATGGAGTAGCACGCTTCTAGGGGTGGTTGGGTGTCCTATGACAATGACTTCCCTGCCTCTTAGCCAAGGTGTGACCTGATTGTGGGCTCTTCTTCTAGTGTGCCTATTAAAAAGGGGGTGTCCGAGGAAATTGGTGCCACAACTCCTGTAGGCAAGGGCAAGGAGAAGAAGATAAAAAAGGAGGCTGTCAAGAAGTTTGAAGTTGAGGGGAGTGTCAAGGATACTAAAGTTGGCCGTGGTACCAAAAGGAGGAAGATTGCTTGAGCTCGCAAGTAGCTTGTTATTTTTAAAGGTCATGAGGAAGTAGACCCTTCTGCTATTGGAAAAGAGGTCAACCATCCTCCCATCCCAAAGATCAGAGTGAAGACTAAGGTAGAGTCCTCTATCCTTCAGACCCTTGTGGGTTCCCTTAAAGGAACCTCTTCCATAGTTGTCACCTCCTCAACCCAAGGTTCTTCGGGGTATTTTTGAGATTTAATTATTAGTTGGGTATTTTAGTCATTACACAATAAAATATTTTTAAAATCAAACTATTTCGTTAAGGTTTAACATATAGGGTATGATGTAGTGTATATTTGGCTATTTGATCATTTTCTAAACATAATAAGTGGAAAATTGTTCAATTTTGAAGTTTAAAAAGGGAATTGTGAAACATAAGGGGAAGTACTTTTTCCAATTTATTTACATTTAAATAAATATTATTCTTTTTAAGCATTCACAATTGGCCTTGCAAATGGCATATGTAAGCAAATTTTAATATTAAGTACTAAAAGGCCCCAACATTTGGCCTTTTATTGGTCTAGTATTCTAAAAAAATTTGCAATATTGCTACAGTACCATCGTAAATTTTGTGATAGTACTGTAGCAACATTCTAAATCTAAAAATTATTATTTTATTCTATCTACAAAAATATGCCTCCTCTCTCCACTATCTCATTTTCTCTCTCTTCATAATATATTATTTTATTATGTAGATATATTATTTTAATGTGTAGTATGGTAAAATAAAAGTTAGAATGTTGAGTGTATTATAAAATGGTATTGTATAATTGATAAAATAGTTTTTTTTTTTTTTTTTTTTTTTGAGGGTGGATGAAATAGTTTTTTAAGATAGTAAAATAGAATATGATGAAATTATAGGATGGAAATGCTATTATGTTTTGCAGTTCAAAATAAATATTATTCTGTAACCAAATAAATAACATTAAAAAAAAAAAAAAAAAAAACTGATTATAATTGGACCTAAAATCGATTAAAAAAAATTTCTGATTGGACCTCGTAATCCTTTCTTTCTGAATAAAGCAAAAAATTTGGCATGAGCATATGAGGTCCGAGACTGACTGGTTGGGGCCTTCAGTGTAGCCTGTCCCATATAAAAGGTCCACGCTTCTTTTACAGTCACCTCTCTTTCACTCTCTCTCACTCACTCTCTCGGCAAATGGACCCACTTTGGTAAAATCAAAACCAGCAAAGGCTAAAATCACATTTCCCTGAAGAGTAATATTTGCCGTTCAAAGGTAAGTCCTTTTTCCTTCTTTACTGATTTTTTTCTCTTTGTTACTTAAAACAGTGTTTCAATTTCTGCAAAATCATGATGACCCAAATTTCTTTTTCTTTTTCTGAATTTGTCACCAACTGCTGTGGTCTCTTGTTTTTTTGAAATTTTGATTTAAACCCATGATTGGAAAATTAAGAAGGTTTGGAAATATAAACAAATTTAGAAGCAAGAATGATTCTGGAGTAAATGGGTGTTTTTTGTGCATGTTGTAAAGTGTCTATAATCAAATGGGTATCTTTTGTGCATAACAAGTTGTTTTAGATTGACATGCAAACTTGAAAAACAGATGTGGGGTTGGATTTTTTGTTCGCACTAGAGATAAAAGGGGAAGGAATAAATTTAAAAAAGAGAAAAGAAAGAGCTTTGCTGGGTATTGGAAGACAGACCTGCTTTGAAGATATGGAAATAGCAGAGCCTAAAATGGTTTTTTAGAGCGACCCATTTAAATGTTTTGCTATATGTACTCAGCAGAATTAAAGTTTAGTTTGAGAGTACTTAGATTAGTGCTTGCTATTAGTTTGTTTTGTGCCTAGTTAATTACTGCATGACCTTTTTTTTTCGTTGTCATAGTTCTTTTATAAGGGCAATTTAATTGTGTGTTTGGTTTTATTTTTGGATTAACTTTGGCCATCAAAGCTTTTAAGAGAATCAGTGGTTAATGGTGTGAAACATCAATTCAAGTCTTTGCTTGTATGACATTTGTAGTCTTGAAGCAAAAGGAATAAGTGTTCAGAATGGCAAAACTATTGTTCATGCAAATAATAATAATATAAAAACCATGATTTGAATCTGATTTGAAGGCATTGACATTTATCCAAATTAATAGTAACACTAATTTATCTATATCTATCGCTTAGCTGATGAACTAATGAATAGATGTATAAAGTTTCTCTAAAACCGTTCGCCCTGTTTGATTTCTTTTGCATTTGTTCATTTTATTGTTATAAAGCTTTATGGTTTAAAACAGTACCAGAACTTTCTGTGTTAATATGTGCAGTATTTAATGTTTCTTCTTCTTTCTGCATTCTTATGTGGGTAGCATGCTTGTTGTCACACTAAAAGAAGTTACTTTGATCCATCTAAGAGCATTGAACTTTTTTGTGTTACCATATTTAAGTTCTCTTGGTTTCATTGACATGGATGAATAGTTGGCGGTTTATCTTCTTCAGGATACATTCTCTATACCATGAAGAGGTCATTGCCATGGAATGAGCAAATTGATGTTATATCATCAGATGATTCTTCTTCCTCGGACTCAGAGATGGATGGGTGTGATGGAAAGCAGCCAGTTGATGATGAGTGTGACAGCAAGCAGCCAATCGATGACGAGTACACTGGCAAAGAATTATCATATGAAGGTATTAGTATACTTCATATCAATTGATATTATAGAAAGAACCTTAGTCTGGGTTCTTTTTAGAATAACCTTCTACGAACTACCTATTCTGTTGAAACCAGGTATACCTCTCCTCTGTTTTAAAAATAGCCCTTTTTATCTGTCGAAATTTCACTAATTATAATCACCTACCATTAATCTGCATTGAATAAATGGAGTTTGTAACTTATATTTTTCATTTATTTAACATATCCAACATAAATGAAGCATAATTATGCAAATATCTCAATGGGCCATAACATGGTGTTTCAATGCTATTTGTTCTATAAAATGGGTTTTATGGTGAAGCAGTTTCAGCATGACAGACTCAGTTGATTAAGATTAACTAGCTATTAGTTTTGCTTGTCCATTGATTTTGCAGCAGAGTGACTCATAAGTAAGTTGCTTTCTGTTTTAACCTTTGTAGTATGAGAATCTAAAGAATCTATCATATATGATGATAGTGAATACTATATTTTGGGACAACTAATGTAATTTTTTTTAACATTTCTGTTATCATCATGAAAACACTTTGTAGCTCCAAAGAAATTTATGTTAAGTTTCTTGCTCCCTCCATTGTTCAGAAGCTGCTTTCCTTGTAAAAAGGCCGATTCTCCATATATTTCTAGTCATGTCCTATGCACATGTTCTCTGCTAGATCATTTTGAGATTCTGCAAGTTGGATAAAACAAATGGGAAATATTTGATACCTGAATCTTGCATGCCGATCAAGATGAAAAAAAAAAAAAAAAAACCTTCAAGTTATTAAGTTGTTTGTTTGAGTTGTGCTAGCTTTTGTTGACGTATTTTGCTTAGGTCTCAGCATGTAGGAACCTCTTAGAAGCTTTCTCTGGTTCATAAAAATTGTGGACCCCATTTTTCAAATTGCAATGTAGATTAGTTCCCATCTTTCATTGTACCTCTGTTTTACCTTCATGAATCCTTAGCATTGATCTCATTTGCACAGATGCTGTTATTTCATAAACATTCTTTTTTTCGTGTCGCAGATGCGTTAATCAAAAGTGCAGAAATGTATCAGGAATACATGAAGCATATCCCAATTCCAACACACCGTGGCTCTGTTATTCCATTTACCTCATGGATGGGATTAGGCAAATCCATTAAGCAGTTATACAATCAGCCCTTGCACTACCTCACCAATATTCTCCTAAAACAGTGGGATCAATTGAGGATTGGCAGTGAGGATGAATGTAAGCCTTTGGATACCTTAGTTCACCCTTGTAAAGCTGAAGCCACCATCTGGCTTATTGAAGAAGTCCACCGGCACACCTCATCTCATCTTCATTTAGCCAAACTTTGGCTTTCAGACCCATTGCACCATACTTTTATTGATTCCATTTTCCCAAAATTATGAAACCATATACTGAAAGGCCAGGCCCTTCAGTTTTCACTGGCCTTTGCGCTGATTCTGTAAAATGTCATCTACAGCTGTTAGATTTGATCAGGACCTGTATCTAATAAATTTCAGTATGAAAGAGAGCTTTTCTCTTGTTTATGCATTCTATTTTCCCCCTTTACCATAATTGTTTACTTTTGACATAAGTCTCTGTTGGAAGAATGTCTGCTCACTCGCATTTATTCTTGATTTGTTTATTTTATATCGAACAATGTTCTCTTGGTCGGAGTTTAAAATTGCAATGGTCATTCTTTGCTGCAAACAATTGGAATTAAACTGATACATAGTTTGGTCAAATTTTAATTGACATTATTAACAAATATATTTATTATACTGAGTGTTTAAGTACAAATGAATCATTTTGTTTGTTTCTTTCTTTTTGTAAAGTTCCACTACCAATAATCACAACAAGAACAATTCCCTTGCCGAAAAAAGTGAAACCTGCTATTGTCTCGGACAATAATTTCCCTTTCATATATTCTTGATACTAATTTGGAAAACGAGTGGCAATCAGCACATATTCGGAGATTCTTAACAACACGAATTGGCGTTCCTTGACCTGTACTGATAAGACCAAAAGCTATGGCTAATTTCTCACTATGTTGGCTAAGCAAATACTCTTTCTCATGCTCATCAACATCAAGCATAACATTGGTTAAATCAGGAACATGGCCTGCATCCTTGAGTCTGCAATTTATTTCTTGTAGCATCATTGCAATGTGGGCCTTTTCTGGGTGTGATTCATCACCAGAGGTGAACTCATGGATTATGCCATTAACCTGCATTGAACTTGATCCAGGCACTTTATGGATGCCTTTTTCTTTCAATTGTAACCTCACTTTTGCAACTTCATTCCATTTCCCAGCAGATGCATATATGTTTGAGAGAAGCACATGAATCCCTGTCCTATCAGGAGCCAATTCAGTTATCCTTTCAGCTGCATGTGCTGCCAATTTGACGTTTTTATGTGTCCGGCAAGCAGCTAAAAGAGACCCCCAAATCACATCATTAGGTTCCATGGGCATGCTCTTTATGAGATCAATAGCTTCTTCCAACAACCCAGCTCTGCCTAGTAAATCAACCATGCACCCATAATGGACAATTTGAGGGTAGATTCCATGGATTTCCTTCATTGACCTGAAAAGATGCCACCCTTGATCCACAAACCTGCAACGGCTGCATGCTGTCAGTAGTGCCACAAAGACTACCTCATCGGGTTTCACCCCTTGCCTAAGCATCTCATTGAAAAGCTCCACAGCTCGTTCCCCATTTCCCTCCATTGCCATTGCTCCAATGGCTGCAGTCCAAGCAGAAACATCTCTTTTTGCCATCTTATTGAAAATTTGTATTGCACTTTGAGTGTCACCACACCTGGCAAACATGTCAACCAAGGCTGTGCCAAGCCGCATGTCACAGTGAATATTATTCTTTTCAATGTAGGTAAGGATCCACTTCGCAAGATCAAGAGCTCCTAAATACCCACAAGCAGATGCAACGCCCACCATTGTCACCCTATCTGCTTTAATCCCTTCATTCTGCATCTCTCGGAAAAGTTCAATTGCCTCCTCAAACATGCTCTCTTGGACCAAAGCATTTACCATTGTGTTCCAGGACACAAGATCATTCTCTGGCATTTCATTGAAAATTTCCCAAGCTGATTCTACATTATCATTTCCAATTAAACCTGCGATCAATGAGTTCCATGACACCAAAGTCTTCTTTGACATACAGTTAAAAACTCTGTGAGCCATTTCTTGTTTAGCACACTTCATGTACATGTCTATCATGGCATTAGAAATGTTATCCCAACTTTCTAGTCCATTTCTTAAAACATAACCATGACACTGCTTTCCAAATAGAAGATCGCCTAATTGTGCACATGCTGAGATTGCTGATAACATTGTAACTCTGTCTGGTCGTGGTCCCTGTTGCAGCATCTCACCAAAAACAGCAAGAGCATCTCTCACAAGTCCTTGCCGCACATAATTTGACATGATAGTATTGCATAGAACCAAATTCCTATCAACGCATTCATCAAAAAGCCTCTTTGCACTACCAATAGCTCCACATTTCATGTACATATCAACAAGCGCATTCACCATAAGCGTGTTGCACTTTACTCCTTCCTCACCCACATAAGCACTTACCTTCTCACTCAATTCAAGATCCTTCAACTTTGCACAAGCCGAAATCACACACACCATCGTAACCGAATTGGGTGTAATACCCGTCTCCACCATTTCAAAAAACAAAGAAACTGCATCCTCTGGACAATCCCTCCTAGCATAACCACAAATCAAACTAGTCCACGACACAACATTTCTCTCAAGCATCCCATCAAACACTTTCCGTGCATACTCCATCTTCCCACACTCTGCATACAAATAAATCAAAGAATTACCAATAAACACATCTTCCTCTAAACCCATCTTAACAACTACTCCATGAACTTGAATTCCCTCACAAAACCCAACAATCTTCGCACACGCGCTTAGTACAAAAGGAAACGTGAACTTATCAGGCACAATACCCGCAATCACCATTTCAATATAAAGCAAGATAGCTGCATCACCAAATCCAGCTGAAGAGTAACCTCTAATCAAAGAATTGTACATGAACAAAGACCCAATACTCCCCTCATCTTCTCTATAAAGTTTGAATGCCTTTTGAGCATAATCTAAGCTTTCAAGAGTGCCCATTTGGGCACACGCAGCAATTAGCTTGGACACAGTAGAGGGACTATGAGTGAGGCCTTTCTTTGTGAAGTGTGACTGTACTTGCTTGAGTTCTTTGATGGATTTGCAATTCTGGAAAGACCCAGTTGGAGAGGGGTCTTTGGATGTGGTCTTGGGGTCATTTTGGTTGGTGGGAGTTATGAAGGTTGGAGTGGCTGAGACCAGAGGAGACAGTGGAAGAAGGGTTACAGCCATAGTGTTCATTATGGTGTTGGATGCTAACTAACTAAACTGAAAGTTCTTGAATTGGCTCCCTCTATTTATATATTGGTTGACGAAATTGTGTTTAAATCAGTTTTTTTTTTTCTTTTTCTTTTTTTCTTTTTAAAAAATTTTAAATCTTGATGCTTTTTTTTTTTCTTCCTAAAAAATAAATACAAGTACAATTGTATGTAGAAAACTTTTAAAGGTTTTAACCAAGTCGGCAATCAAAATGAGATGAGATTTTAAACTAAAACAAACAAACCATTGAACTGACAAAAACCAACATCCAATTTTCAATGGAACATATCTTGCAGTCATGTTCCCTATATCAATTGTTGATGCAGTTGGTTATAGAGTGGATCAATTTGTTGAGTACAATTGAGCTAACTAAAAATGTTTTTATTCAGTTCGATTCTAATATTCTGAAGTTAGAGACTTCTGTGCTTCTACCATTTTGGACAAATTGTTTGTGTTAATATATATATTTTTTTTTTTGGTTGAAGAAAAATGGGGGCCTTTATGGCTATATTATACCCCCGGGCAGGGCGCCGGTCTGACATAGGCTCCGGCCGTTCTAACCAGACCGTGTGGGGGGTCAACCCCACCAAGGATGCCCACCAACAATTGGCTATGGAGAGGACTCGAACCCAAGCCTGACAAGCAGGATCACGAACTCCTAACCACTGAACCAACCAACGTGTTGGCGTGTTAATATATACTCAAGGGCGAAGCTAGGGGTATTTGCTTCGGGAACCGGACTGTAATATCAAAATATAATTAAAAACATTCATGTATGCATAGTGCATACACAACGCATCAATATTGGTGGTGCCAAAAATTTAGCAATTTGGCACCAAAAAAATTATTTTATTTATTTTTTCACATCATTTTACAAAACACTTAATATCAGTGGTTTTATTTTAGCTTTCAACACAATAAAATAATATATCCACTTTAATAAACTAATATATTCACAGTTTGAACACAATAAATAATCTAATCTACAGTGTAAATATAATAATTTTAAAAAAAAAAATATTTGAGCTACAGTGCACTGACACAGCAAAAAATTATTACTTTGACTCCATCATTGCAGGCCCAATTTTGTAGTTTGTGGTATTAAATATAGCAATTTAACTTTTTAGCACCACCAATACTAATACTCACTCATGCATCCATGTGCATATATGCATGCATGTATGTGTTTGCTTAAAATAGTTGGTAGAAAGCAATTTCATGCTTTTTGAGAAAGGAGTAAACTAACACCAAATGAAGGTTCTTGAATCAATTTATCTTTTGGACTTTGGAACATTATAAGCTTTAATTAGATATCATTCTTTCATATAAGATTGTATAAAGATCAGTAAGAAATCATCATAAAATATTGAGAACTTCTATACCTAAAAAATGAATATAAATTACAAATTTGTATTGCATCTATAATATACATATTGCTTTATTGTTTATATATATATATATATATATAGGATTTTATTAACATAGGGAACTTTTCTAAAGAAGAGCCATTTGGACTCACCTCAATCTAATAAAATCTATGAGCAACTAACCCCATGTCCAAAACCAGTGGCCAAATAATTTAGGAGCATTCAACCTTGATAAGCTAAGCAATTTATGCTCATGCCCAAGGGCACATATTGCTTTATTCTCATTTATCATATGATTGTTGCTTAATTAAGAGTTCAAATCTCTTGAATATTAGAATTTAAAAGATTAAAGTTCTTTTTCTTTTGAGAGTGGGGAGCACTATTATTCCTTGCCCCAATACATAGCTTCATGAAGTCTATATTGTGCATAATAAGTTTATATTAAGCACGTCTCATATCATGCTAGATTTACTACTAAAAACTATACAGTCCTAACTTGTTAACTTTAATATAATTTCTTTAAAATTTTATTTAATAATTAGGTCCTCATAGACAAGTGGATATAATCAACTAATTTAAGTTTCTCAAAAAAAAAAAAAAAAGCCTAATTTAAAAAGTAGTCTTCAAGCTGCAAGTGTAATCACTTGATTATGCAGTTAGCTCCAATGTCTCCAATTTAAAACCACCGCAGACTTTCTAAAGTTCCTAGATAGCTTGAGCTGGAGTTCATTCTTTATTAAATTTTTCTTTTTTTACGTTTTGTTTATTGCCTTGCTTTTTTCTTGTATACCATATACTTCGGTAGCACCCTTTTGCATTTTTGATGGCATTTTACTTATAAAAAAAGGGGTAATTTCACTTAATTCACTTGTGATTTGGGTTAATTACATATTTACACCTTACCTACTTATGGTTTAAAAAGAATCACTTTACCTACTTGAGATTAAATTCATTATTTAGCCGTAACCCACCTCTATCCCAGCCTTTCAAAAAACCAATAAAACTAAATAGAGGTCATGTTCTTGTGGAAGGACACTCAAAGAAAAGGTGCTTTTCATTATCTATTAATAGAACTTCTATGAAAGATTATCTGCACAAATTAAATTATTGTTGTCCCACTCTTACTATTTCATTTTATGCTCTATCAAGTGCAGTATGTTACATGTCTAATCTCTCTGCTAATTTAAACTTTGGTTACTTATAAGAGGGAAAAGAAAAAAAGAATGTGCGACATTTGGCAATTAATGGAGCATAAAATGGAACAATCATGCTTCAATGAGCCTGTCTTTTTTCTTTCTTCTCTTTTATGCCAGTCATGCTTTTTTTATGAAGGACTGAGAGTGAGAGAATCTCCGATAACCATTCTCCATATTTTGTTGTTTATTTCTTTGATTGTATGAGACTAGGAAGCAAGTCAAAAGAACCATTCCATCTTATTATTATTAAATTACATCTCAACATTCTTGAAAATTTGGGGTGGTAACAGAATTAGTTTTTATCAGAGAGAGCCGTGGCTATGCCTCT
Source organism: Quercus lobata (assembly GCF_001633185.2). Classification (NCBI taxonomy): domain Eukaryota; kingdom Viridiplantae; phylum Streptophyta; class Magnoliopsida; order Fagales; family Fagaceae; genus Quercus; species Quercus lobata. The sequence continues at coordinate 1,558,505 of NC_044909.1, read as the reverse complement.
GATAGTTTTGGGAGTTGTCCTGCAGCACCCACCAAAAAGAGAAGCCCCAGCCTCCCTCCACTTGACTATGTATGATACAAAATCTTCATCTACATTCCCACTTGATTTCTGCAATAGAAAATCATTTAACTTTAGTGCTTTGAGGAAATATTAAGCATTATCAGAACCTACTATCTAGGAGCTCAAACATCCATCAAAGAGTAAACCATGCAGCAGGTGGATTCAGTATACATTTCAAGAAATGCAGTAAACCATGCAGCAGGTGGATTGAGTATATATTTCAAGAAATGCCCCCTTTTTCAACTTGGAAGATTAAGAATTACATACTTGTAAAAGAAAAGGCTTACAAAGTAACATGCAATGAATGTAATTGATGTCACTTCAACTACATAATAATTATGTCTAAAGTATTTTTTTGAGATAGGCTACACCGTTACAATGGCATATCATTTTGTAAGGTTTATGTAATAAAATTTACTCTCTCGCATCACTCTAATGGTAAATTATTGACAAGTGTGTTTTCAGAAGACCGGAGATTAGTGTCAATGAAGGATTGATATAAGTTAATTCTGTTAAACTATGCCTTACATCGTGAATATGCAATTATTCTTAGTGATCCTAAATGGTGTATTAATAAACGATTGTCCTAAAAGCAATAAGCAATAGAGTAAGGCAAGCAACTCACCACCCATTGCTTGGTCTGACCATCATAAGTCTCACCACTGTTGGGATATATCAGAACCGGTTTACTCGTTACCTGCCAAAGAGTTGGCCAGAGACATCATTTCAAAATTTTCAAAATGTTAAGAAGGCAATTGTGAAATTCATCAGTAGCAGTAAATTATCATCCTAATGCTTCACTTGAGAGATCACTAGAAGAGACAGGCTAGAGATATATCATGACAAATGTTAAGCAGGATAAGTGTAAAATTTATCAGCAGCATTATAACCCTAATGCTTCATTTGTCTTTTAATTTGAAGTGACCATAAGAGTAAATTGTTGCAAAACGAAAAATAGAATGCAGGCATGACTGGCATAAAATGCTGTACCTAAAGGAACAGGAGGAAGAACTAATGTTTGCAAGTCTTTGGACGTTAACCAAGAAATAAACAAACAATCAAAGGCAAACAGGAGGAGTATTGTTAATTTTATAAGCCATAAAGCTAGAGAATCTTTTTGTAAGAGGTGTGTTGCAGTTTGAATTATTAAAATCTGAGATCACATGAAGATCTTGTCACAAGGAATATATGCTTAGTAATGAATTATTAGGGGCACCTAGCCCAATTCCTTCAAAAGTTCTGGATAAAATAAGTTGATACAGAATCTCTATCAGAATGTAATCTCATAAATAAGCATCAACCCCAAAAATTGTACCTTTCGAATAGATGTAATCAGTCCATGGATAAATCTAGGAGGGGTACAGTTGATCCCAACAGCAACAACTTGCTTGCATGAATCTGCAATGGAGACACACTCCGAAATAGGATCACCACTAACCACATTAATTCCATCCTTAGAATTGAACGAAAACCATGCTGGAATTTCTATGCCTTCTTCTTCCAGAAGCTCAGCATACGCCTGCATTATAAAGAAAAATCAATGAATGTGTTACAGCCAGAGGTAAAGGTCATATTGGAACTAGTGCATATGCACATAATTAAAAAGAAAAAGGAAAAATATCAAAATATCAAGATAGATTTTTCAAAATTTTAATAGCAAAAATGTAGATAGGTATTCTGACTTCTGACTAGAGTGACAACCTCATTTCTGGATTACAAATTTTGACAACAAATGAGATGATTGAAAGACTTATAACCTTATTAATGTGTGATACCAACTAATTCCTTTCAATGCATTGGCATTCTGTGGATTTTGGAACAATTCAAGACCCCTGTAGACTTTGTCCCACCACTTAAGGTTTCAATTAAAATTATGAAATTCACATTTGACTTGTTTTCTTCCCAGACCAATAAAGAAAGTGAAAAAAGGACAAATGGCTTGTTATTTTCACTTGAGTAAGGAGGATATTTGTTAAATCAGAAAGGCATAATTAAGATACGAACTAAAGCTATCAAGTTGATTTTGGAATTAAAAAAGAACAAATGTAAGCAAAGTATATATGAGGTTCACATAGTATTCAATATATGATTTTATAAGGAACTAGCTAACAAATTAATGAATGTGCTCTTTCATGAGAGAACCTCCAGTGAAACTACAGATGAAAAAGAATGATGGCTAGCACAAATCAGAAAACAAAATTGAGGCAGGTTGGCTAGAATTATCCGCTGGTAGTATAGACAGACATATACTGTAAGTAAATTGAAAGGTTCAATGGCTAGCACATGGAAAAAAGCAAAATAGCATGGTACCTTTGCCTCTAGCTTATTTGGAATTGTTTCAAACGCAATCAGGTCAGCACCTGAGTTGGCTAGAATCTGTACCCTTCTCCTATTAAAATCCTTCAATGTTTCCAAAGTGATTGCATCGCCGTAGTTCCCACTGTGAACAGAGAATAAGAAAAGTTATAGAGACATGTTGATGTATCACAATAAGATAATATAATACCATAAAGTAAAAGAAAATGCATTTCAACCCTGGCCAACATGCCTGGCCATGTTGGACACTATACCTGCTTTAAGAACAAATTCTTGCCCAAAATTAAGATGGGCTATATAATCATGTCCAATTGTCCACTACTAAAAGAAATGGCCAATCATCCATGTTCTACACGTCAAATGTGCAAGCATCTCTACCATTATCATTCGAGCAATGCAATTAAATAACAAGTGACTCACTTACATCAGTCACATTCACATACACAGCGATGTGCTTTGTGACAGATGCTACAAACTTATCCTTTTTCACAACTTGCTGTCACTAACGTTACTTTTATTATGCGCCAATCACAATATACAGTTGTGAAAATCTTTATGTCACTAGAGTTATTGTTTGTAATTAGATATAAAGCAAATGTCAATATCAATGAAGACCAGCTTTAGAAATTAATTACTCCCTGGAGACCAAGTTCACACACCTATACTCAGAACCATCAGCTAGATAAGCTCCATAGCTTCCAACAGAAGCTGCAACCAAAATTGGACGTCTCGAAGTCCTTCCATTTTCCATGAAATCCCAAGAGTCTTTTGTGCATCGGTCATAGTAAATTTCCCGTGCCTCACATGCAATTTCTACACTTTTCCTAAGCAAAGCTTCGGCTTCTTCCTTAGAGAAGCCTTTAGCCTCAAATCCCTGAATCGTGGCCTATGCCAAATATGAAACATGGTAACTTTGATTAATAAGAAAAAAATGCTATAGGTGAAAATAAAGTAACATGGAAAGGGGGTCTGAAAAATTACCTGATAAGATGCTGTAAGTATGATATTAGCTCCAGCATCAAGATAATCTAGATGAACCTGTTAAATCAATCAAGTCCATTAACAAAAAATGCATATCAACTGTTAAATCAAGCTTAGCCCCTTTTTTTTTTAACAAATTAAAGGGGATCATTATTCATTTTGACAAAAAATCTTGAAAGATTTGAGGGGGAAGATAATTTTGGTTGGAAGAGCACTAAATATAATATAATCTAGGATAATTCCTCTGATCCATTACATGGCAATTCAAATGACTAATTACTTGCACTTTTAGTCACATTACTCCTTTTTTTTTTTTTTTTAATATAAAGTCACATTACTTATTTAATGAATCAACTTACTTATTTAAAACAAATCGATCACAGTTTTATAAATTGTTACATTGGGTTAGAGAGATTCTTTCAAACTCGTTTGAAGGAAAATTCAACCTTATAATTTTGCTACACTTATGTTATACAAAGTTGACACTCTAAGATAAGGACGTGTGACACATGCCGAGTAATATATGGTGGTTTGTAACTTGGATAATAAGAATATTCTTTTCTTTTTGTTCTTTTTTTTTTTTTTTTTTTACCCCTTTGTTTTCATCCTTATCATCCCATTTTCTTTTTCACTCATTAAAAGTTAGAGAACCTCACCCTACTTACCTGTTACTATCAATATTATTGTGTTAAGTGTTAACAGTGTTTTGAAGAACAAATTGTAGTTGTAACCTCAATTGCATGAAAGAGACAGATGTCACGAAAGTTCAAGACCAGTTCACTTAGTACAAATACTCAGGAGGAGAGCACAGGATAGCTTTCGACACCTCAGTGTCGGCAAAAAATTATTGTATTCCTTTTCCTTTTGTTTTCTTCTTTTTATGAATCAGGACTATACAACTGTGCTTATCTTTTATATATATATATATATATATATTCGAATGAAAGTAAGTGCAGCAGCTCAGTGATATTGAGCTGTCCCACATCGGTGGGGTGCGTGTGATTGAGTTTATAACTTCTTCCGTATTATTGACTGTTACATGCAGTTTTAATAATGACGTGTGAGTTTAACGAAAAAATTATGAGCGTATTCCATGTCTGTGGGGTGTGTTTGGATTTATAACTTGTTCCGTATTACTAATTGTTGCATGCAATTTTAATAATGATGTGTGAGTTAAAATATATATATATATATATATATATATTTTGATATAAACAACAAAATCAACTTCTTGCAAGTTGCAATCTTCACATAGCATAGGAATTGTATTCTCAGAACACGTGTATCAAAGTCCTCCAAACGTGTATGCTTATCACTTATCATGATACTTGTGTGTTGTGACTAATCCGCGAGATACCACGAAATGTTCGGGGGAAAAAATAGAAATAGTAAAAAAAAAAAAAAATCATTGTAACTTTATTCTATTCAAAAGGTTAATTAGCACTTAGATGACAATTTATATATATGTACAATTAATAGCATGGATTGGAAAGACAAGAAAATATAAGAAATGTAATCAAATCAAACTTTCTATTGATGTTCACGGAATTATATTATGATCTTTTTTTCTAAAAATATAATTATATTTTGGTCTTAAAAATTAAAATTTTGCATATATGTGTCAGAAAATATACTCTCTTAACGTTCTATATATATATATATATTGGACGAAAATTTTAGCAGATTTAAAGGGATTTATCATGCATAATAGAATACAAAATTTTATCGTTAAATAAAAGTCAAAATTCACAAATGTAATAAAACCAATATAGACGTGCAATATTCATTTCATACCAAAAATTGAAAGGGAATCAAATATTATTTTTGCTTCTCATAGTCATAGTCTATATAAACTAAATTACACTTTTAACCATTAAAATTTGAAATTATCATCTTTTATATTAAAATTTTTATTTATTTTGGTCCATAAGTTCGATTTTGTTTTCAAAATAGAACTTCTAGTTAGCTCTAAATGACTCATTAAAATAAACTAAATAAATTAAACAATCATCCAAATGAAAACAACCCTAAACTTAAAGGTTAAAGTGTAATTTAATATCTAAAAAACAAACTATGACCTCCCTCTCACCCTTAACGGTCATATTAGTCATAAAAATATTAATTCATCAAAAAATATTAGTCATAAAAATGAACTAAAATACCACCCAAATAAAAATGACCCTAAACTTGAAGGTTAAAAGTCTGATTTACAGTATCTAAAAAATAAAATTTTCCTTTCATTTTCTAGGTTCGTATTTTTCAAAGAAGTTAAGAACCACATCATGAGAGAGAGAGAGAGAGAGAGAGAGAGAGAGAGAGAGAGTACCCTTCGGACAAGATGTGGGGAATCGACAAGGCACTTGGCGCTCCAAAGAGGGTCGTTGAGATCAGCCCCATGTCTTTCCAGCTCTGTCGCAAAGCCACCATCAATGACAACGTAGCCACCGCACTTTCCGATGAAATCCGACATAAAAGTCGACGACGTTGTTGTTGTTGTTGTCTCCACCATGTTTCCTGAACCCATGTTGTTCGTGATCACTCGGTGGTGTTTGTTTTTTTTTTTCGTGGCGGTTTATGTAACTTTAAATGCAAAACTTGGAAGTGTGTGCGTGAAATTGAAACCGAAGCACACTTTTATAGAGTACTAGAAAGTAGAAGCTAGCTAAACAGGCGCTGGTTACTGTCCAATCTTCTTACATAGAAAACAACAATTTATAGAGGGAACACAACATCTCAAGTTACGAATATGCCCCCACCCCCATTATGTTTTTTGTTCGTCCAATAATAATAACAAGGTTCGGACTAATCTTTCCCAATAGTTAGTGAGTCTTGTCCTTATCCCTAATCTTCATATCAATTTTATTTTATATGATTTATTTACGTTGAGTGTGATATGATTAAGAATATCATTAGGTGTTTTCTCAATAAAATACGTAACTTTTTTCTGTCACATGAATTGTCTTACAAATAATTGTAACTTATGTATATCAACAACAAAAGAAAAGTAGCAGAACCCCCTATTATAATTGTCTTTAACCATTCTTTTAAGCAAGCAAAAAAAAAAAGGATAAAGATCATGAATTTTGGGTCAAAATCAAACTAATAACCATTTGTCCTTATAATTTGAAGTTATAAATCCATTAACTTTAATAAAATGTCCATGTCAAACTTGATGGTTCTAACTTCTAAGAATTTTGTAACTCAATAGTATTGTCTAGTCTTCTATATTAGGGAGCTCAAGTTCTACACTGTGTTTGGAAAGGGAAGAAGGGAAGAGAAAAGAAAAGAAGGGAAAAGTAGGGAAAATAAGATCATCTCTGCTCTTTGGTTGTCCTAGGGAAAAGAAAATTTGATGAGGGGTAGTGATGCTTTTTTCATGGTCCCACAGTTCTTGAATCAACCCAATTTCGGCAGAAATGGTACGAAGGCATAGAAATATTTTTCTGGGGTTCATCACTTTATATTTTAAATGACCAATATGCCCTTAATGAGGGCACAAAGGTAAAAGCATGCATTTATCCTTTCTCCTCTCTATGCAACCCAAACATATGAAAGACAGAATTTTCATGTTCTTTTCTATTCTTTCTTTTCTATATCCAAACACATCAAAAGAAAATATTTTCTCCTCTCTTTCCCTTCCCTTCCATTTTTCTTTTCTCTTCCCTTTCCCTAGCTACAACCAAATATAGTGCTAATCTTCCTCCCTCCCCCACTTATAGTAATGGTTGAATTATGAATAAAAAAATTCACACATTTTGTTCCCATTCCATTAATAACTGCAATGGATGGAAAGTGCTACAAGTGCATTAAACATGATAATATTGTAAAAATATTTGGATTCAAAATTATAAAATCGTGTTAAAACTCTAGGCATTTATTGAAACTTATGACTTTATAATTTCAAACTAGAAATATTGAAAATTAGTTTGCTTTTAACCCCCCCTTTTTTTTTTTGGAAACGATTTTAACCCAAAATTGATGAGGTGGTTTTGTCTTCTTCTTTTTTTTCCCTTAATTTTAATTAGTAAGGGAAAGCATAGAAGTACCATATTTTTTCATATACAATGACAACGTAGTAATGTTCTTCTTGTTTTCCATTTAAAAATAAAAAAAATTTCTTCTTGTTATTCTTAACAATGCTGTAGACTTTTATTGAATTCCGGAAATTTTTACATGGTTTTGGTTTTGAAGGACAATGCTACATACATAAAAATTTACAATATTTTTCACGATAACTAAATTGATAACTTTTACTGATTTCATGTAGACTCACCTCTTAAATCTCGCTAATAATCTATCACGTTAGCAGTGGTAAATAGCTTTGTCAAATTTTTTTGTGTTCATAAATTTTTTATTCAATTAAGAACGTGTAGGACTCAAAGACCAGCGAAAGAGAGAAGACGGAAGTAAAAGAAACGAGGTTTTGCATAAGTAATTGACAATTTGACACATTTCCCTAACAAGTAACAAGTTAGATGATCCTTGTTGAGATATACATCAAATCTCCTACACATGCCGTGTAGGAAATTCCAACCCCCCAAAATTAATGAATCGTTATCGTACTATGTTCCTACTTCCTACCTTTCTGCCTTAATATTCTCTCTTAAGTTGTCCAAAGTTTTCGTTTTTAAGTAAAGTCACAGATGTAATCTTTCTTGTTGTTTGAGAATTGAGATATAAAATATTCTATGTATTTTGTTATGTGCATACTGCATGATGAGTGGATGCTCTAGCCTCTAGCTGTCTTGTATGGAAGAGTCTAAAAAGTCTAAGAGGCACCTTTTAAACATCATTTATCACAACTTGCTTTGGTGTCAATTAGTGATTGAAGTTATAGACTCATGTGTAAGTGATGTAATTCAATTACTAATAGACATTCAAGCAAACTATGGCAAAATGTGTCTAAAACTTGAGAAGAGTCTAAATCTTATTTATTTATTATAAGATTTAGATGAGTGGATGTTCTAGCTATCTTGCATGGGAGAGTCCAAAAAGTCTAAGGACGCACCTTTATACACACCCTCTATCATAACTTGCTTTGGTGCCAATTAGTGATTGAAGTTATTTGAGTTATAGACTCATGTGTAAGTGATGTAATTTAATCACCAACAGACATCGAAATAAGTTATGGCAAAATATATACCAAAAGTTGTGCCTATAAAATGACTCAAAAAGAGTCTAAATCTTATTTATTTATTATAAGATGTGCTGATTTTATTTTATCATGTCTTATATATTAATAAACTATTGATGATATATTTAAATTCAATCCATTTATTTTACAATAAATTGGTTTTTTTTTTTTTTTTGGGTGTGTGTGAGAGAAAGATGTACGGCACCAAATGCACTGAATAATTTTATGCACCATACATACAAACCTTGGGGGGAAAAAAGTAATTATCACTAATTGTCCACGTACCTAGTGCGCAGTAAAAATTAGGACAGTTTTGGCTTTTCCTGAACAAATTTAATGATGTGATATATAGCACCAATAGCAGCATGTAAGTGGTCATAAAGACGTCCACATTCTATAAGAAAAAATGGAAAAGGACACCTGACTCGAAATTTCTTTGGAGCAAAGTGTAACCATTCATTTGTTCTTTATCATCCGATTAGTTGCTTTCTTCGTTTTGTTTGATTTCTTTTTCTTTTTGTCTTTGCCTTAAGATAAGGTGGAAGTAGTAGTTGTACACGAGGAAATAGACATGAGAAGTGGTGACACCACTACTTGCAAGCTTCAATTCAAGTGTATGTTTGGTTAGCTTATTTTTTATCAACTTATTTTATTATTTAATTTATATTTTTGTTACTATTTAAGGATCCTATTGCACTTTTTGATACTATTTATTAGTTTTACTGTACTATTTTAACTAATATTTATCTTTATCTATAATACTTTCAACAAAAAATTTTTAATTTCAGTAAAATAAATAGATCCCAAACATACTCTAAGAGGGAGAAACTGAATTATTTGTTTGCTTAAATTAGATGGTGCCATATGGGTAATAGGAGACTTTGGGGAATTTAGATTGCCTTGCGCAACAATCAAAGTGAACAAGATAAAAAAGGTGCTTTGCTTATCATGACATAGAAAAATGATAATGGTGAGGATGCTTTGTCTGCCATTAGATGGGATAAGATTAAAACCGAACAGGGTGCTAGCTTTCAATTGTCAATTTCGTACTCTATGCACTTTTTCTTGGGTCAAGGTCCCCTCCCGTTTATTCAGCCAAAAAAAAAAAAAAAAAATGCTCCCTCCCGTTTAAAATCCTCTATTTTTCTCCTGTTTTTGTCTAAATGAGTGACATGTGGCAAACAACACATCCAAAGGTTAAAAAACATCCACCTCAACTATGAATTTTCTCTTTGTTTTTGGGTCTTTCTCTCTCTCTCTTTCCTTCCGTCTCTCCTCTCTACACAGTACACACTAAAGTCTTTTGAACAACGCTTGCACCTCAAGAGTACCTTCACCCCAAACCCATTTCAGTTTTTGTTTTTGTTTTGATGAATACCCATTTTATATTTCCCAAAACCAAACAAAACCCACAAAGTAAAACATAACAATTAACATCAAACATTGCAAAATCTAAGAAAAACTAGTAGCAAAATATCAAATGAGAAAGATCTGAACCCACAAGCACCAAGTTTTGGAATAAACAACTAGGTTCTCAGCCTCTTTCTTCTTCACGCTCTCTTCAAGGCAAGACCCAAAGGAGGAAGCCATGGCTTGTACCAAAAAGGGTCTGAGTTCTTGAGCTTTTTAACTTGGTTCTAAGGCCACGAGATTCATTGAAAGGAATAGAGCAAAAGGACTTGGTGTTGGTGATGGCCTGATGGGATTTCCTCATCTATTGTCTGCTTTTTCCCTTTTTCTCTGGCAAGTTATGATTTTTGTGCTTTTGATTCTCATGCGACTGTGACAATGTTGGAGAGGGGCAAAAACTTAGAGAAAGGGGCAGAGAGAGACGGAAAGAAATAGAGAAAGAGAGATCAAAAAACAAAGAGAAAATTCATAGTTGAGCTAGGTATTTTTTAACCTTTGAACGTGTTGTTTGCCACGTCACTTATATAGACAAAAACAGGGAAAAAAATGTAGGATTTTAAACCGGGGGGGATCTTGACACCTTTTTCTTTTTCTTTTTCTTTTTTTGAGAATCTTGACCCCCCTTTTTTCTTAAACACACAGAAAACTTAAACAAACATATTTCTAAGGTTTAATTCTCCGACCTCTAATTATCGATGTATAAGGAAAAAAAAAATGCACCACCATGCTAATATTATGTTATTTATGTTAGCATTTCTCATTTTTAATTAGCCTTATCAATACAATTTAAAACATGAGGAAGTTTTATTCATTAAATATGGTCAATTGCATTTTTATTCCCTCAAATATGGTCTCTATTTGATGTTGACCTTTCAAATTTTATTAAATGTAACGATTTAGTCACTTGTTTAATTGACTAATGAAATGCTTGCCCTCATACATCAAAACCAAAATTGAACTGACCATATGTTTGATTTGAGGAACTAAAAAAAAAAATACCTCATATGTAAGAAACCAAATTCAAATCAGCCCAACATTGTAACGGGGAAAATGCAAGTTAGAAATAGACAAGGTAATAAATGAATTATGAACTAAATTATTACATTTTCAAAAAATTGAAGGAGCAAAATCATACCTTTTAAAAATTAAGGAATAAAGATCAAACTACCCTCATATTTGAAGAACAAAAATGCAATTTATTTAAACCAAAGGCAAAAGATTTGTCACATCACACATTGACGAAAATGGCAGATATGTGAGATCTCACCCCGAGTCCCATACCAATGTGATCCTACTAGAAATCAACTTGTTAAGGCTTTTTGGAACAACTTATTAATGAGAGGGTAGTCTAAAATGAGATCTAAAAAAAGCCTCGCACACAAATGCATCTCCATGCTGCTACTACGTATACTTTCTCTTAAGTAAGTCCAAAGGACTAATAATAAGTCTGGTCCACTGGACCCAAAACAAAATGGCCCTTAAAAAGATGACCTCTTTGTGGTGTGCAAACCTGTATGGAGCTGGGTTGGGATTTCTTTAAGAAATCCTTACAAATATACATATAATACTCTACCTGTAACTAAATTCTGGAATAACAACAGAGCTTTATAGTTCAATTAGTGCTTTATAATTATTCAAACCCCCCTTCTGAACTATCACATTATTTAAAAAAAAAAAAAAAAAAAAACTCGGCATAAAATTTATGGAATGCATAGATTAATTAAAAGTTGTATATAAATTTAAACGAGAATATATCTACTAATATCATTGAAACCAATACTAAAATGGATAAAAAAACTAAAAGAAAAAGCTACCTCAAATTACACAAAAGGAACACATCTTATAAGACCAAGTTTTATCATAATAAAAATTACAGTAAATGATTAAAAAATAAATAGTAAAATTTTTAATGATAATGTTGTTATAATTTGAATAGTATTTTATACTTCTTGAAACTTATTAATAAATTTTAAGCTAAACTACATACCCTTTTTTTCTTTTTGCTAAATAATGAGAAACTCTATTGAGACATAACATAATAAGCACATGTATTACATATAATATTGTGGCTTTCTGTCTATACAATAGACAACCTAGCTGTCCTAGGCTGGGATTGCCAAAGCTCTTGATTACTTGTGCCCCAATCTCTACGTGGCCCTCCAGACCATGAATCATCCCCTCTTATATGTATTGAGTGAACCATTACACATAGGCTATGGCATCACTCAATCACCAAGAGAAAACCCATAGCACAAATACATTCAAGCTGGAATAAAATTTAATTTAAATTTCAACGCTGTAAATATCACATCTTCTGTCATAAGGTTTACCATCAAGAACCCACATGAAGTTCTTGTTAGTTTTATGTAGTGTACCATGAGAACCTAAACATGTTGTCTCATCAATTATTTAATATCACCATTAACCACATCAAATATTTTCATCCACTACTTATTACTTTAGTATCATTTTTCAGAATGGTTTCTAACGTCTTAAATGTGTCACTGAGTAAAGTTAGTTTTTAACCTTTTTTTTTTTTTTTTTGAATAGTCTCTATGGTTAAGTATTTAAATAATAAGTAGTTGATGAAACATTTGATGTGGTTGATGGTGATATTAAAATATTAATTTCGATGTCATGTGGGATGTCACGTTGTCTTAATTTTTTTTTTTTTTTTTTTAAACTAAACTAAATTGGGTTTCTAAAATCACATGCATGCTTGTTTCTAAACTAACAAAAATTCTAAGACTATATAAAACACCACAATTTGTGCCACAGCTATTCACAACCACGTGATAAATTGTGAGTAGTGGAGAAAAAGTAATAAGTCTATGTGATAAATTGTGCCACAGCTATTCACAACCACGTGATAAATTGTGAGTAGTGGAGAAAAAGTAATAAGTCCATGTGAAAGTGACAGGTAGCCAATCACAATCTACCATGTAGGATAATTTTGGCAAAAGTTGTATTATTTTATGTGTTACAAATACCTCTCTCTCTCTCTCTCTCTCTCTCTCTCTCTCTCTCTCTCTCTCTCTAACACGAAAATTTCTTCTTGATGTTAATACCAAAATATCAATTAGAAGAAGAAGAAATATTTAAGTAATATTTTTAATTAAAAAAAAAAAAAAACCAATAAAATCACAACTTAACCTAACAAAACAAAACCCTCATTTTTCCCTTCCTCAAAGCAAAGCTGAAATTTCCAAATTGTTTTTGCAAACCCCAACCCCAGCTAGCAGGGAATGTGAGATCAAAAGTCAAATTTCTATTTCATAGTGGTGGAGTGGTTTTTCTTTAGCAGTAAAAGGATTCCAATGGAACCTTTTTTTTTTTTTTTTCCTAAATGAAAATTTTTATTAGAAAAAAAAGACTCTTAAACGACTCAAGCTTCTTCTACAATAACACTATCAGGGAGCTCTGAGAGTTTAAAGGAGCCCAAAACTTGTTACAACAAAAAGCCCACTTAGCCAAACAATGGACAGAAAAATGAGTATGTCTTCTAACATTACTAGACTAATTGGAGATGGGAATATAGGATTGCTTGTTTGATACCATGACATGTTTTGATATTTTAAAGTCACAGTAAATTTAATCATTTGACTACTACTACATTATATATAGGATTAAACAATTGATGTGATTGATATCTGCACAGGTGTTGACTGTTGAGGAAGCTTGTGGAGGATGCATCCAATGTTTCTGAATGACTAGAGCAATTCCAAACAGCATGGTTCCTCAATCTATTATTTATATCCATGAAAGAAAGGTGCAAGTGGTATTGAGGCATTTACTTGTGAGGATGATTACATCATACAAGGGATACAGTTTGAATTTGTTAAGGATACAGCTCTAGTTGTCAAGGATAGCAGCTAAGTCATATGCAGCTGTGTTACTGATGTATCACAGCTGTAGTATTCAAAATACAAATCTTGGATTGTGTTGAGATAGGATTAGGATAAGATAGAATTGTATTTAATTTTGTATCTAAGTGATAAGGAAGAAGCATATCTGATTTGTATAGATGAGTCAAGGCCGAATTATATGGAGAAGCATATCTGATTGTGTATAGATGAGTCAAGGCTGAATTGTATTTAAATTTTGAATCTGTAACAAACTCTGCTATATGTGAAAATGCCTTGAACCGTGAATGGTAAGGCTTGGAAACAATTTCAATTATTGACCAGATGAAGTGCCATAATATCCTCCCTCTCTGAGCGTATTCTGGCTCATGTGGTCAAATTCAACACATCAAGGGATGTGTGGCAAGCCTTAGAGAGAATGTTTACCTCTCAGTCAAGGGCTCGAACAATGCAAATCCACTATCAGCTCGCCACTTTGAAGAAAAGCAATTCCTCAATTGCTGATTATTTTCACCAGTTTACAACATTGGTTGATACACTTGCTGCTACTGCTCATGCCTTGAATGATTTTGAAATCATCTCATTTCTTCTAGCTGGTCTGGGATCTGAATGTGATTCCTTTGTTACATCTGTGACCACGAGAGTTGATCCTCTCTCCATTGATGAATTATATGAGCTAACAGATGCCCATATAATTCATCAATGGAGAGAGGATCAACTCTCGTGGTCACAGATGTAACAAAGGAATCACATTCAGATCCCAGACCGGCTAGAAGAAATGAGATGATTTCAAGGCCGAATTATATGGAGAAGCATATCTGATTGTGTATAGATGAGTCAAGGCCGAAATGTATTTAAATTTTGAATCTGTAACAAACTCTGCTATATATGAAAATGCCTTGAACCGTGAATGGTAAGGCTTGGAAACAATTTCAATTATTTGTTTTTAACAGAATTATGCCATCAACAAGAAATCAAACACTCAAGGAGCCATAAGAAGAATTCACACATTCACTAGTATTGGAAGAATTTGTGAAAATGGTTGGAGTAGTGATTATCCTTTGCCCTTGCCACCAACTTTTAGTTCTTTGGCTGAGGTCCAGGGTGTTTGTATATACTTCATGGCGAAGGATCAATATGGTTGTCGCTTCTTACGGAAGGTGTTTGATGAGGGAACACGTCAAGATGTGGAAATCATATTTGACGAAATTATTGGTCACGTTGTTGAACTTATGATGTATCCATTTGGCAATTACCTTGTGCAGAAGTTGTTAGATGTGTGCAATGAAGAACAGAGAATGCTGATTGTGCTCATGGTGACCAATGAGCCAGGAAAACTTGTCAGGATTTCTCTACACACGCATGGGAAAATTCTTCATATGTCACTAACTATATCTGTAATTTGTGTAGGGAATTGATATTCTTTGCAAGTACAACTATAGGTAAAGCGCTGAAAGTCTGAAACAAAGCAATGTTGCCAAAGGAAAGAAGCAAAAGCAACCATCTTAGGCTCTGCAAAGGATTTGGAAAATCTATGGATTTAAATGGGTTATAGTGTAAATGGAGAGAAATTGAATCAAAGATGAAGGAAAAGACCCACCAGAGGATAAGCATTAATGGCAATCTTTTGTATTCACTTATTCTATTTTCTGAAAAGACTTAAGTTGCTAAAACCCATGTCATGACTAGGAAGACATATTTACTGGTGCAAGTCCTAATATTCCCAGTATTCATACCAACCAAAACCTAGGTACAAAATTGAGATGATGACATTAGAATTTAGAAAGATCAGTGATCATTGCAAACACACAGTAGCCTCCAACTGGTCTATGTTTTTTTAATTAAATCACCATCTCTCTTTTGCCTCACGTTTTGCAAAACTCATGTTAGAAACCATGACAAATGTTTACGTTGACAAACTCCAAGGAGATATCCATTATGATTGACACCATATTCAGAATATGGTGTCAATCGTAATGGATTCTTTGAGAATATCATATTCTCAAAGAATCCTAGTTGAAGATAATTTTCACCTAATGAAAAACCGAACATAAAAAGATGAAATACTGTGGCTATTGGCTAAGAACTTAGAACAGAGAGTCTGCAATCAAAAGAGTAGGTAACATAAAAGAAGCTCAAACCTTTTCTATCTAGTATGAATGCATGCAGCCAAAAAAACAACAACAACAGCAGCAGCAGATAGAAGCAAGCAACATGAAATAGAGAGAGCGATAGTAGCTGGTGTTGATGACATCGATTTCATGAAGAGTAACGGAATGCACGAGCTCCTTACGCTTCTGGAGCTCGAAGAGTTCCCTCCTGGCTAGCATTGCCAATGGGGTGAGAGAATGATAGTTTTTTTAGATATATATATATATATATATATATAAAAGAATGTATGTTAAATGTTTATTATGTTTTAATTTGAAAAATAAAAGTAACATATGAGAGTGCTTTTGAATTAAAAAAAATAGAATTTTTTTTTTTAAAAGATCAATGAGAGAATTTTCCAATCTTAAGAGATACGGTTCCTATAATCAAACATTTTGTCATAATTTACAAGTCCAAATTTTTTATCTCATATATTATTTTTTTATGTTCTTAATATGCATATCAAATTTTGTTTAAATCAAATATTATTTTCTTTTCGATCAATAAACTTATTTTTTATGTATAATTTTATATCACAAAAATTTGGAATTTAAACATTTAGTTAATGACATAACATTTTATCTTTATGAATACATTTGCTTTTCTACCTTTTTATGAATACAGTACTAGTGGAATGAGATTTTTTTGGGTGAGTATAAACTAAAAATAAATAAATGATGTCCCCATCCAAGGTTTTCGTATTACATGTATTTTCTATTAAACATGGATGTCTTTATTAAACTACATGTATTTTTTATCAATTATATGGACACCCAAGAGAAAGGAATTGAACATGGATGTCTTTATTGAAAACACCAAGAAGCACCATTAGATTTTGATTTAATTTTTATTTATAGAAAATTGATTTTGTTTCTAGTACTACAATGTGATGTTCAAAATAAGAAAAAAGTGAAATTTTCCCACTTAATTTTATTTGGAATACAGTGGTTGAATGAGATTTTTTTAGGTGAGTATAAATTAAAAATAAATAAATAGTGTCTTTGCCCAAGGTTTTTTTGTATTGCATGTATTTTTTATTAAACATGGACGTCTTTATTAACTACATGTATTTTCTATCAATTATATGGACACCTAGGAGAGAGGAATTATTGGAAACACTAAGAGGCACCACTAAATTTTGATTTATAGAAAATTGAATTTGTTCCTAGTACTGCAATGTGAGGCTCAAGATAAGAAAAAAGTGAAATTTTCATACTTGATTTTATTTGATTGAGGCATCAGAGAATGTGAGACTCCAAAACAAAACTACGTTTCTAATATGTATAATGTACTGTATAACATAAGCAAATGTAAAAACTAAAAACCCAACTTTTATTATATTACATATAATATTGCTCCTTTCTGTCTATACAATAGACAACCTAAATTTCCTAGGCAGGGATTGCCTAAGCTCTTGATTACTTCCAAGTTCCAACATGTGCCCCAATCTCTACCTCGACCTCCAGACCATGAATCATCCCCTCTTATAAGTATTGAGTGACAACCATTACATGCTATAGCATGACTCTTCAATCACCAAGAGAAAACCCATAGCACAAACACATTCAAGTTGGAAAATAATTTAATTTAAATTTCAATAAACCTTTCTCTATTGATGCACTAAAAACAATTTTGCAGACCTAAGACAAAACTGCCAGAGCAATAAATCCAATGAACAGCTCCATCAATTTCTTATTGTTTTCCTCGCACCATCAATTCAACAATGCTTGCAAATGGAAGATAAAATGATCAGGGACCACGAGCCGTAGCAAAACAAAAACAGCCTGAAGCCTGGTCATCCGGTATCATCCCTCCTCCTTTGCTTGTATCAATTGCTTCTAACATTCTCACCACCTCATCCATTTCCGGACGTTTATCTGCATTTGCATCCCAGCATTTTCGCATTATACTTGCTAAACCACTCGGACAACATCTGGGGATTTCTGGTCGCAAGTTCTGTCAATAAA
This sequence comes from Quercus lobata, assembly GCF_001633185.2. Taxonomy (NCBI): domain Eukaryota; kingdom Viridiplantae; phylum Streptophyta; class Magnoliopsida; order Fagales; family Fagaceae; genus Quercus; species Quercus lobata. The sequence continues at coordinate 1,540,623 of NC_044909.1, read as the reverse complement.
ACCACAGAGTGTGAAACTCCCTCAGAAGATTTAGATGTCAAACATTTACTGTATAACAGAATTCATTTTGCCATTTAAAACTTTTATTTTCTGTAAGAATTATTTGAGAAATAAACAAAGAAAGTAATCACAGACTCAATGTAACTAGCATCATATGCAAGCTGACAATTTATAGTTAATGAAAAGTTAATGAATCACTTCTATGATTAAAGTTAAAGGAACTTCTAAAAACATGCATAAATCAATAAATATAAAACACACATTCAGTCTTGTGATTCCTCTAGTTAGCATGGGCTGAGTAGATAGACTCTCCTATAAGTTTTAAATAATAGGATTAAAAACAGAAACAAAAAATAAAACCATAAGATCAATGTTTCAAATGGCCAGAACTAGCAACTATAATGAGCTTTCATATCGTTTTTCTTTTCTTTTTTTCTTTTTTTGGCTAACAAGCTTTCTTCAAAGTTGAAAGCAAAAAGAACTTGCACCAGTGATATAATATGCTGAAGCTAGTTAAAAATCACACGTAAATCATATAACTCCTATTAACATCAGTAGCATTCAAAGGCACTACTACATGCTTTAAAATGGATTAGTTACAGGAACATGTTCATCATTTTATTCTTAAATTCCAAAGATGATATCCTAAAAATGTATAAGTGCTCCTCCATCAACTGGCAGTTCTAATGCTGCTTCTTTTTTCCCTGATTAGTAAGTTACACGCGCACCTAGTGGATCTTGAATCCATGAGCTCACCCTCCACCTTTCTCTTACAAGGGAAAGAGGTGTCATTTGAACTAGAGCTCATTGATATCAGTTCTAATGCTATTAGAAACAAGCAAAACGGTACCATTCCCAGGTGTTGTCTGAAACCCACTAACTCAATGCAATGGCAAAGCTTTCACAATTTAAATATTGATACAAAACTGATAGCAGATACCAGGAAAAAATTTCTATAGAGATAATTTATTCATTAGATGAACTGACCTGTCGAACTACTGCAGATGACACATCAGCGAAGCTAAGATCTGGGTAAGGCATATCACAGCAATAGATTTCCCATAAGCATATGCCAAAGCTGTAGACATCACATCTTCGATTGTAAGGTTTACCATCAAGAACCTACATAAAGTTCTTGTTAGTTTTATATAGTATACCATGAGAACTTAAACATGTTATCTCATCAATTATTTATTAGAGGGTTGTGTGTGTGCGTGCGCACGCGAGAGAGAGAGAGAGAGAACAAACAAACAAACAAAAAGAATTTGTAATTCAACTGGAGCCCAATAACGTAAGAATGCAAATAATTTATTTTTCTACTTCTTTTCAAGTTTGATTCAAGTTTTTATTCACTTATCTTTATGATAGTTCACATGGGGACACAAATTCTGAGGGTCCAACCAAATAAATTCTACCCCATAATAGAGGAATATCTTTAACAACAATAAAAGTTGGAAAACATCATCCAAATCAAAATTGAAAACAGGTCATTCAAAGTACTCCTAAAATTTTATAGTCTCCTTGGCTCATAAAAATCATTTTAGTAGAATGACATTTCTATTTTCTCACATGTTGATGTTCATCATAACATATAAAAGTTTCAGCTGTTGACTATTTCTGCCCCCACAAAAACATTTAAAGATAACATATAAGGTTTTGGCATGATACCTCTGGTGCCATGTATCCAAGGGTACCAGTTTCTCCAGTCATGTCCCCTGGATTCTGAGCTTCAACCCGGGCAACGCCAAAATCAGCAATTTTTAGAGTTCTGTTAGCATCAATTAACATATTTTCTGTTTTGACATCACGATGTACAATCTTCTTTGAATGTAGATAGCTAAGACTGCAAATCAGAAAGATTCATCATCAGTTTGTCAATTTTATTCACATTTCTTGCCGACTGAAAACCAATATATATATATATATGAACTCTTATATAAGAATGTCAGAAATATTTTTTGATAATAAGAATGTCAGAAAAATTGGAGCTCACCCTCTAGAGAGATCCAAAGCAAGTTGGACCACAACCTTAAAAGCAAGTTTCTTGCGCCTATTTCTTATCAAGAACTGTTTTAGTGTCCCACCAGGGAGATACTCCACAACAACACAACATGCCCTAGAAGGAAGGGAATTGTGACCATCAATTGAAGGGTTTTTAGAAGGAATCTTAAGATTTGAAGTTCCCATTGAAGCTCCAACAAACTGTAATAAAAAATTATAAAATAAAACTATTATAACTGAAAAGATTATGACACACAATGAACTAAAAATTTAGGTCCTACCACATTGAAAAACTAATGTGTAATACAATTTTGTATTATATCTTATAAAGTAGGTAAGGAAAACACCATAAAGACAACAATGTAAACTTTCACAAGTAATACAAAATGGAAGTAGTGAAGTCTGGAGCAGCCACAATTAACGCTAATTTAATTAATCACGTAGATGTCAATAAATTGAACATAAGACATTGAAGATATGAGTTTTACTTTTGTAACATTAGGATGGTCAAGCTTGTGCCAAACAGCAACCTCTTGCTTAAACGATGCCCGCAGAGCAGCATTTTGAGCACCTGTATTAATACCATCCTCCCCCCAGTCCAACAGCTTCACTATAATATCAAGCATGAGAATGTGGTGAGAAATTGACATCAAAATAAATCTAGTGTTAAAGAGCTACTACTCTAAGCTAGCAGAAAGAAATGGAACCAATCCCGCCTCCCCCACCCCAAAAAAAAAATAATAATAATAGTTTGACCTCCTTTCAGATTAAGTCATAGATTTTTAATTTTTCCAGTTTAGATCTTTATGATTTACAAGATATGTCAGTGATAGCCCTCCATCCATTTGACACTGATGTCATTTAATCAACACCCAAAATCTTCAAAGCCAAACACAACACTCCCTCTCAAATCACCCATATCACACCAGAAACCACCACCCGCAGCCTTCTCATCACCCAAACTTTCTTTCATAGCACCCTAACCCCACGGGAAGTCAAAGCCCTGCTGCCTCCTTGAAAAGTCTGCTCATCCTTCCATTTAAAACCCAACTCAACCAAGGCTCAACTGCCTCTATCCATACATTTTTAAAAACTCGGCAAACCCACTTCGCACCACTCAAAACCCACAATCAAACAACCTCCATAACAATTCCATGGCAGCCAAAACTATATATCCCATCACCCAATCATATGCCCATACCCAAAATGACCTTTTTGTCACTCATAATCAAAACAACCACCAGACACCACCCCATCCCACTAGTCCACGGCCAAAACTGCCAAGACCCATACAACCCCCAAATCCCCATAAGCGAAATCCACCACTCACATTGACAACCCAAAATTCCCAAAATAAAAACCAAGAAACCCAGGTGACTGCAGAAGACCAATCAACCCTCACTTGAAACCATTTCACTGGCTATCCAAGAAACCACACCTACACCACCACCCAAACCTACCATCGTGACCTAAAGAGGCATGGACACAAAAATAGACACCAACACAACACAGTACACGAGACATGACAACACAACAATTCTTGAAAAATTAGGACACAAAATGGTAGTAATACAACTATATATATACACACACACATACATATATTACTTTTTTAATTGTTGTATTACCACTATAAAAGATCCTACCTAGTGCACAAAGCTCCCACTTTTGGGAGGTTTAGGAGAGGTTAATGCTGCCTACCATGACCTCTCCCAAACCCTGCAAAAGTAAGAGATTTGTGCATTGGGTATGACCTTTAAATAGGTAACATATATCCTTAGGTATATTTCATTTATTTTATGCATATTTTATGTTTATTTTAAAGTTTTCAAAATAAATAACAACTATCAAAATATTAACATCAAAAATCATATGAATTTTTCAAAATAGTATATATTTTTTCCACCCACACAGTGAGGACACATGTAGTGGAGTCCTTGGCGTGTCCATGTCCTATACGGAATGACCAGAGCTTTTGAAGTGACCAAGCTTCTTAGGTCACTCATGATCCCACCAAAAGCCAAGACCCATTCATTGCTATCACACAAGTGTTGAGGAATCAAGATTGTCACTGACTTGCAGTGTTGCCTAAGAAAAAGCAATAGAAAAGAACATTTTTGTAGCCACTATCCATCCTAAAGCCATCACCGAGCCTGTACACAAACTCACTCACCCAATCATTTCCCTTAGGCCACGACAGTAGCCAAACCATCACTATTTCTGTATTTCATGGGAGCATCAAAGAGAGAAATAGAGATGGGTCATTCAAAGGAGAGAGAGAGGGCGAGTGGCATCCTATAATTTTCAGGTAGCTTATCTGCTAAAGGTGAGACAAAAAGATAAAGTCAGCTTATTTTTAAAAATCTAGTTTGTTACTTATTTGGTAAAAGGTGAGACACAGAAAAATTTTGAAGTTTTTTTTCCCTCCATTAGTGCCATCTTTATAGAGATGACGGGAGACCTCATTTTGTAATTGTTTAAAAAGATTAGGACTTTAATTGAAAAAATTAAGAACCCAAAACTTAATCTAAAACAAGGATAAAATTCCTTCTTTTTTTTTTGTAATTTCCCCAAATTTTTAATCAATATTGTATCCTAAATTAAACACAACTTAATGCATAAATTTTTTTTTTTTTGATAAGTACAACTTAATGCATAAATACCACAATGATATAACTTAGCGGTTCATAAATGTCACAAACACAATATGATAACTAACAAGTCTTCTTTCAACAACTCACAACACCCCCTTCCTTGCCCCAACAAAGTAAAAACCCAAGATCAAAATTTACCCTTAATCATTTTAAAATCAAACCAATTTATTCACAATTACTACCTACCACCTAAATTTTCAAGAAGTAAGATATCTATGCTAGTGTTATAGGAATTCTAACAAAAATTTAATATCATTGGAGACTCAAATTTGCTCACAACTGCAAATGATGGGGAGCGTCATTTCTATGGTTGCAAAATGCTTAGTAGATAACAAAATACCTATGGTACACAAGTTATTCTACATTTGCATCAAGATGGAAAGTGCCATGAGTAAAATCATGTGGAGCACAATTAACAAACATACAATGCCAAAAAAAAATACTTCTCTACATAACAAACAAAAAGTCACTTCCCCATAAAATTACCAAATCTTTTTCGTAAACGCAAGACAAAAAAATTACCAGAAAATTACTTCCCCATGGCACACACACTATAAAGTATAACAAGAAAAAAAAATTCAGAGTAGAATATTTAAATAATCAATGAAAATTACTGAGAAAATCAATTTAACAAAAAGCAGAGCAAAACTGGTTCAAAATAGGCAAGAACAGAACTTTTTACAAGCTACAAGAGTAACAAGATTATTAAACTGCAGCTTGGTGTCCATTGTAATAACCATAAGTGACAAGATGTCGGTTTCTAGAGAAATGGTTTGGATATTTACAAGTCTGCATAAACTAATTCAATAGCGAATTAAACCCACTCAGGTTCTCATCAACTTCCAATCACATAAAAAGAAAATAACACAGCCTTAAATCATTTATATCAATCTCAACCACAAAACCCAAAAGCACATGATTAGTATTAGTTAGAAGCTAGAACTCACTCCAGCTTAAATTCAAATTTAAACTAAAAACCCCAGACAATAAGATGATGTCTATCAATTAAAGCACTCTCCATTTCAAAAGAAAATCAAAATAAATTGGTACACATGTTTTAAATTTTGTTCTCACGTTTCTTTGATAAATCTCAATTTACCACCAGAGGAGGCTAAAACAACTCCGAAAGCTCATCCTAAGGGCTAGTCATATCAAACTGATACCAGTGTTACATAGAAGATCTTTCTACAAGTCCACATATTTTTTCCCATACATATGCATGTAAAGCTAGAACATGATGACAGGAAAATACAAAATATATTAATAGGTGGGCAAAATTTAGCTACAATTCCTTAGGTGATGTACCTTAGATTCCCTAAATAAATTCAAACGCATAGCCACATTGATCAATGCAATGCAAACAGTGTCATTTTTCCCAAATAAAATTAAATTCAATCGTGTGATTATTGACCAATGCAACCACATGGTTGTGAGAAAACTAAGGTACAGCACCTATGTTTGCCTTTAACAGGCAATTATACCAGGATGTTCAAGCTCCAAAAATCACGTCTCTGATTGATCATAAGTATGGAAGGCAAAGGCGGGGAACATTATAAAAATCCAAAAAAGCTATAAATTCCAGACATCCTAATCTTTTCTGCACCAAGAAAAAGAAAAAATACAAATGAGAAGAAAAGACAATAGAAAGATCACCTGCAACATCTTGGTTATCATAAGTACCCCTGTATACAGTACCATAGGTCCCATGAGCTATAACATATCTGATATCCATTTTAGATAAATCAATCTCCCACTCTTCTTTGGGCCTTTGGGAATTAGCGTTTGTCGAAGACCAGACCTTGCTCAGGTGCCTCTCCAGCTGCAAATCCAAGCTTTTCAAATCAATTTTATCTGCTCTGAATATCATTTCTTTGCTACTAACACCTCCTGTACCCTTCACTTTTGAATTCATGCCTGCCTCTTCATTATCCATCTTCTTTAGTGTCTTAATACCTCCAATATCCTCACTTGCTCTCAAATCCATCATAAAGAACCCAAATTGAAAACCTCAACTACCCAATCAGAAGCCTCAAATTCCAAAGAAAAACAAAGAAATAGCAAAACCCAGACACAAATTTATCTATTTGTTATCTTAAAAAATCAAAATACCTATTAAATCTTCATCATCATCATGAAAAACTATAATGCTCTAAAATTTACAAACCCTCCTCCAATCAACAATAAACTTTATGCAACAAAGCTTTTCTCAGATGAAAGAACACCAACCAAAGAAAAAAATTATCCAATCAAAACCCAACCTCAACAACCCAATTCCTATTCCAATTCCCTCCAATATTGACCTGACAACCTAAAAATCAATATTTGTAAAAAGCCCACCAATAAGAAAATCAAAGAAAGAGAAAGAGAAACGCTCTTAATTAGTATTTAAATTAAAAAACAACTGACCTTACTAGTTCAAAACCCCAAATTTCCTCATCACCAACCATCTTTCATTTTTTCTCCATTAAAAATATTTATATATCTATATGCATAACTAACAAAAACAAAAACAAATAAAATAAAAGTAAACCATTATGCTAGAAAGCTAAAGAAAACGACCCATTTCCCACCATTCCACAGCCAAGACCGAAGACCCAGATTTTTAAATAAAAAAATGAACTTTCAAGTACAAACTACAAAACCCACCAAAAAAAAAGTTGACTTTGAAAGATGGAAAGCGAAAGGAAGGGAACAAAAGGGTCGGCAGGGAATACGAAAAATCAAACCCAAAGGCATTGAATTTGAAAGCAAATAAGAAAGTCATCAGGGTCCCATGAGTCCATTATCATCATCGTGGTCATCAGGCAGGGGCTCAACTATTCCAAGAAAGCGAATTGTCGAAGAGGGCTCGTTTGGTAAACGAAAAAACACGACATGGGTACGCGGCGAGAGGGACCAAACTAGGGTTTTTGCGTGGTGGGTCTTGGAGAGAATTGAAAGAAGGTAAAAGTCCAACGCAAAAACCCAAGGCCAGAAAACCAAGGAAAGCGTGTTTTATATATATATATAGAGAGAGAGAGAGAGAGAGAAGCGCGGGGCTTCTGATATTTGAGGGCAGAGAGAGAAAGAAAGACAAGACAGAAAGACAGATAAAGATAGAGAGAGAGAGGGAGAGCGAGAGAGACTGTTTCAAATTAAATTCAAAATGAAGGACAAAGGTACTAAAGGAGCGTACAAAACATGTATGTGTATATGTTTGTTCCTCGTACGGGTCTTTTTCTTTTTGCCAGGAACACAACTTACAACTACATATATATGTGATTTTCTTTTTATTTTATTTCTGGATAAAAACGCATATGTGATAATTGGTGGATAATAATAATAGAATTTAATAAGGTACCATATTATTTTATATTTGGTGTATTAAAAAATATCTGAAAAATCTATATAAAAGTGGTATTATATTAATTACATCATTAATAATATAATATATAATTATTATTTTGTAAACTTATTACGGAGTATTTTTTAATATCCAAAAGTACTGGAATTTTTCATATCTATTTGTCGTATGTGTAAATGTTTAGGAATTGAGATTTGATGCAATTAACCCCTTCCATCTCACAATAATTATTTATTAATCTTAGTTTTTTACTTTTTCTCTTTTTTTATTTTATTCAATAGGTAAGATTTAAATCTCAGCCACTCATAGCAATTGCATCAGGTGCAATACTTAGGATATTACACATGTCCTTCCTTAAAAGTTATCATGGCTTTTGAGTGTAATTGTAGTGTACTTTTGTGTTAGAACTCATTTCTCTCTCCCTTGTGTGTGTGTGTGTGTTTGTTTCTAAAAATAAATAAATAAATAAAATAGGTAATTGTCCCACGTTGTTTAAAAGAGTGTGTTGTATGTAGTATAACTTGGCACACCTTACCTTAAAAGTTACCGTGGCTTTTAAGTGGAGTTGTGGTGTGCTTTTGTGTTAGAACCCATTTCTCTTTCCCTTGTGTGTGTGTGTTTGTTTCTCCCAAAAAAAAAAAAGATATTACACATGATCTCAATCCAGAGTTCGGTTCTATACTTCTATTATGTATGTAGCTAGATCTGGAAAAACTAAGGGATATCCAAGAAGTGGAAAATCTTCATATCATGCATGTTGCTAGATTTGGTAGCACAAGGGGATATCCAAGAATTGGAAATTTGTAAATGTAGTACCCTCTTGTGTGTGTGTGCTTGTTTCTCCAAAAAAAAAAAGGATATTACACATGATCTTAATCCAGAGTTCGGTTCTATACTTCTATTATGTATAATGTATGTAGCTAGATCTGGACAAACTAAGGGATATCCAAGAAGTGGAAAATCTTCATTTCATGCATGTTGCTAGATTTGGTAGCACAAGGGGATATCCAAGAATTGGAAATTTGTAAATGTAGTACCCTAATAATGCATCTACTATTTGCATACGACATATTCATCCTTTTTAAACTAAAACAAACAAACAAATAATTTTTTATTTTTTATTTTTTAAAATTCCCCAAAGAACATCAAGAAACACTTGACAACTTTTGTGGCATTTAAAGGAGGATAAGAATGATGGAAAAGGGTACTAAAGAGTGAGGAGTATACAAAACACCACAATGTATGTGGGTCTTTTCTTTTACAAGGCACAATTTTTTTTAAACCCCCTGTACACATTTATTAATCAGTGCATAATAATATTTAATGGTCTACTATGTTATATTAGGTGAATTAAAATAGGAAAATGCTAATGAATACCCTTAGGACATTAGTTAATAATCCATTTAAAGAAAATTTTTAAAGGAAAAAAATATATATATAATATTTTGACAGTTTTTTTCATTTCTCATAAAGGTAGTGTAAAAACTTTTTAAAAATAAATTGTTAATTAATGCCCTAAGAACACTCGTTAGCATGATCCATTAAAATAATACTATATGGTAAGTCGATATAAGAGTGGTGTTACATTAGTTACTGTTTATTTTCCCCTTAAAAAAAAAAAGAGTTACAGTTTATTTTTATATATACATGTGATGGTGAGGAGTGGATTAACTAGAGTGATAGGTTCATTGACACCAATTCATCATATAAGGTTTTATATTATAATTTGTGTATAATTAAAAAAAAAACATTTTTATGATTAATCTATGTAAAAATAACGTTCCATTAATTATAACTTGTTATCTCAACCAAAAAAAAATTAAAATTAAAAAAAAAAATTGTCCCTAACATTGTTTGATTGTCTCTTTTAACCAATCTATTTGTACTTCTTTTATGGACCATTGTGTCCCTTTCTATCACTATTTTTTTCCGTTATATATATATTTTTTATTTTGTATTAAAGTGTATTAATTTTTGTATAATTTTTCTAACATTTTTTAAATTTTAGATTTAGTAGATAGATATAAGGTCTTCTGTATGTGTACTTTTACGGGTGTTTTGTGGACATCAATCTATCAAAAGATCCAGAAGATTAGGATAAAAAAAAAAAAAAAGCATAATTGTTTTGAAGAAAAAGGAGAACAAGTGTGCAAAATTTAGAAAAGTAGTCCATTATATAAGGAAGTTTTGCCTGAGTTGCTTAATTTGACCAAAAGTGAATTATTGATACAAGTATGTTTGACACCTTCTCAAGTGGATTATGATGTGTAATTACCCCAATAAAAAAGGATTATGGTGTTTGTTAATATATATTATAGTCCACTTTGCCTAATTTGGCATGTTGCTTACGAGTTATGACTTAAGAGCTAAGACCCAGTCAACGGCAAAGTCCAGATGGCATTTTTGTAAGGGACGACAATTAAATGCAATTTTATTTTGTTTTTCCAATTGTGGAGTAGTGGGACATGTTTCTTTTGAGGGAAATCAATCAAGCTAGTTCTAATTGATTCTTAATCAATCAATCTAGTTCTAGTTTATTCTTAGAACAACCAAAGTGAATCCTACTGTACAATACCCAGGTTTATTTGATCCACTAATCTTCTTGCCTAACAAATCCTCTGTAGTTGTTTTTATAGGATTATTATTTTCCTTTGTACCAAACAACACTTCTACCTAAACTTTTGGTTTTTGGTTTATTTTTAACCATGTTAAAACGGAGGGCAATTGTTTAGTCTATACTCACGTAAGAAGGGCAGTTTCATCTGTAATAGGGTTAGATGTTTGGATATAAGAACTAACATTTGATTTCGAGAATGTATTCCAAATCGATTTACGCTAATAAAACTTCCTTACATTTTTCTCAAAAAAATAAAAAAATAACACATCTGCTGAATTTTTTTATTTTTTGCTGTTTTAATTTAATTGTTTTTATATAGTTTTTTTTTAAAAAAAATACTAAATATTTTAAGGCTAGGAACCTTATATAATTCAATTGTTACAATAAGTGAAATGGTGCCAAAAGCCTTATAGCTTAATCAACATCTCCTCATGTACAAAATGTTTGGAGGTTTAGAAGGGAAATGATTCAAACAATTGAATTATAAAGGGAATTACTTAAAACCAATAATTCAATTGTTTCAACAAGTAAAAAGGAAGATTTGAATTTTATTTATCCTCATAAAATCGACTAGTCAATAGACTTAATACCATTGAGTTATATAACTATAATAACTTTCAACATCATTTAATCATTTGATATGAAGAAATATCCTCAGAATTTTTTTTTTTTTACTTCCAACCAGTAAGCACTAACTCTCTCTTTTTTTGAGTCCAAAGTAAGCACTAACTCTCACTAACTCTTATGATCACAGGCTGAAACAATTTTTAATCAATAGATGCGAGAACGATTTTTTTTTTTTTAAGAAACAAGAGAACGACGTTTTATTTATTTGATAGCATTGGAAATACAGCCCAAGGTCCAAAAGCCAGTTGAATTATTATATTGTCTTAAATCCCAGTTATTCTATGATCTTAACTTTAATACATGTAGCCAAGGTTAATTTAGAATTATTCTCATTATAAACATTGAGCCTTATACCTAACCTAGTTTTACGTACAACAATTCAATAATATTTTATATTATTTTATGGTATTAGAGGCCACGCCTTTACAACCTCTATGTGAGTGTTATAGATTGAAATTTTATCATATATAATTTTTTTTTTTTTTTTGTCCAAAATAGTATAGGTGTTGTTTTTTTTTTTTTTTTTGTGGTTCCATTTCTGTCACTCACAGATGAAAATTTTGTACCATGGGCAGTAGAGATATATAAAAAGCTAAGGTATAGAATGCTTATGATGTATATGGGCTTGGTTGAAATGGTTTCAACAGGTTGATGGGGGAGGGTTGCATCTGATACGTGCCATAAATGGGAATTCAAGGAACCATCAGAATGCGAACCACACATCTCCAACCACTGGCAGAGTTCTTTTGATGCTGTATATATGCAATAAAATCCAAACATCAATATTTTCTTCCACCATTTAGAAATTTGAGATTTGTATTTCACTTCTATGTATATATATCATATTCCATCAATTATCCATGTTATTTTGGCTACTATTAATTACGAATACATATCTTCTATACCATTTGTTGTGTATTACTCTATGTTCCACCAATCACAACTTGTCATGTATTGATTTTACTTTCCTTATAAAATAACTGAAGTTTAAAATGAAAAAAAGAAAAAAAGAAAAAAATCAATACATGACAAGCTACAATTGGTGGAATATAAAGTAATACATAAAAAATGGTACAGAAGATTTATAATCATTAATTACATGGTACAATAGTAATGATTGATGTTAACCTCCCTATTTTGGTGCTATTTAACGCGGCTTCCTCCTGTATGGATTGATCAATTCAAATCCAAAATTCATATCAAAATACAAAGAATTATATCATTGTCTGTTAGAGAAAGAAGATGGTAGTTTAGGTAGTCTTCTAAAGATTAAATGGAAGAGATGGAATTGAAGTGAATAGAAGGAAAGATAGAAACTTTGGTGTTAAATCGCCCAAACTTCCCATTGAAACTCTAGGTTTCCTGAAAGAACAACTAGAGCACTAATGTGAATAGCATGGTAGAAACATAAATGATGTGTTTTTGTTTCATCTTATAAAAAAGAAATTTTTTTTCCTCAAGATTCACTGTGTTCTATACTTTTTTATAAGATATTGTTTTTTTATAACTCTCAGTACTGGAGCGGGCCACAAAAGTTTGTTTCTTGCTTCGCCAAGAAATCAAAGAAGAACCAAGGAGAAAACAGTAACCTGTAGTAGACCTGCTAATGGGCTAATAAAAAAGTATAGAACACAGTGACACATGAGAGTTACGTGGTTCAGCCTAACGGCCTACATCCACGGAGGAAACCCTAAAGGGCTATATCAATAATATATTAGAGTGTAGTACAAATCCTGTGTTACAATGAATCATAACATGTGTATATATAGTAGACTAAACCTTAGACTAATAGACTTCTAGTACAAGTAGGAGACTTGACTTGCACACAAAGTAGAATTAGGCTTGGGCCTATACTAATGGGCTAATATATCTCTAACACCCCCTCTCAAACTCAAGATGGAAGTTTGATGAAATCTTGAGATTTGATAAGGTTGAGAAGATCCCTTGAATGAAGTTTGGCTCTGTGACGGTAGTTTGAGGAAGGCAATGGTCTTGCAGTGTTGATGCGACTTCTAACGGTGGCTTGACTATACCGGAGAGTTTTGACGGCAGCAGTAGGAAGCCAAAGAAGATGAACGCAACGAAAAAAAACACCGAGGAAGACAAAGATTGCTCTTAAAAATACCGCAAGGACAGAAAACCATGTCCACAAGAAGGTGGCTCTGATACCATGTTAAATATTAGCATTCAAGGACAGAAAACCATGTCCACAAGAAGGTGGCTCTGATACCAAGTTAAATATTAGCATTGATACACCATGTTGAATATGCTAGTATGGATGCGGAAGCGATAGCATAAAGTATAGAATTAGGCTTGGGCCTATACTAATGGGCTAATATATCTCTAACAAACAAAATGAATATATTTAACATTTGCTAACTGTCTGATGTAATGCACAGGTTAGCGACTCAATAAAAGAAGAGACAACATTGTACGTTGATAATCGAATTTGGGGAGATACCATAAGAACCATTAAACTATTAATTGAAGGCCTCCAATGTGAAAACATCTAATTAATTGAAGAAGACAAACAAACTTTGAGAGATGGCCCGCATACCGAGAGTCAACCAAGAAAGAAACGGCAATTGTATGTATAGATTTTTAAATGTGGGCAAAAGTAGCCGAATAGTTGTTCGAATATAATAAATATTGTAAACATAAATTGATCCTGCTAATAGGTGCTTTAGGGTAATAATTATAATTCATTTTATGAAAATTTTGATACTACTTTGATGAGAAATGGAAAAAATTGTTAAAACATTAACTGTTTTTTTTTTTTTTATTTATAAAAACTTTATTTAAATTGATTATTAACCATTACCCTAAGAATCCATTAGCATTTTGCAACATAAATTGATAGGAAAAATGATGATATGGATATGGATGATAATGCGGCACAACAAGAACATAACAACATTTAATGCTATACTTTAATTTTTATATATTACTAGTTACAGACTTATGCGATGCACTGAAAAATTTGACAATTTGTTTGTTTTATTAAGTGAAAAATGAAAATAGAATATCAGACTTATAAGTGTTAGTCCCAAACAAATCTCAAAATGAAGTGATTATTTTCTAACAAAATATAATTGGTATATTAGATTTTCTAAATTAAGTTATCTATATTTAGTATTTGAAAGTGTTTTAAATTTTGTAATTTTTATATAATTTTTTTAAGGAAACATAATGCTTTTATATTCAATTATTATATAAATATTTTGTAAATAATTAAAAGTGTGATTGGAATTTGTTTTCAGTGCTCCTTACAAACGATTCATCTTCTATATGTTTTTTTTTTTTTTTTTAATATAAGATAGAATTTCTACTCTAGTCTAATCTAAGTGTATATGTGTGCGAAACTCCCTCTTGAAGACTTGAACCCCGACCCTTGCCCCCCACACCCCACAAGCACCTATACTTGTGGAGTGACCATCTCACCAATGGTATATGGTGGTATCTTCTATATGTTTTGAATGGCTTAAAGATGAAGCAGATATAAGTAAATTCTTCACTTATATTATGAATACACACACATAGACACACAATACTTTATTAATATAAGAAAAATGTAACTTTATCAAAAACTTACTAACATTACACTAAAAAGATGGCACAATTGTCAATAAAACAACTCCTCTTTCTACAAAGGCCTCTCTTTGAAAATTATCAACATTAATTGTTAAAGTTATTTAGTAGTAAATTACTTCTATTGTATGCTCAATAACTCATATTCATGTCTCTATCCAATGGGTAATTATTGGGTACTTTCAGAGTACCATAAATACATACTCCCTCCTCTTACATAACTGAGTCCCGCTAATTAAATTTATAATAGGACCCACAATTCATATAAGAAGGGGGAGTACGCATTTATGGTACTCTGGAGTATTCAATAATTTTCCCTATCCAACACACTACCCCTTTTCAACTCCAAGTTAGCAAAAATACCCAAAATGGCTAGGGAGAGGAAAGGTTCTTTTTTTTAAGGGTACTCTTAGGAACAGATCTAGTGGAGACAGGGTGGGGCCTGTAGCTCAAAGGATTAGAGCACGTGGCTATGAGCCACAGTGTCGGGGGTTCGAATCCCTCTTCACCCACAACCGGCCAAAAAGTGAAGGGCTTTTTACCTTTGGGGTAGGAAAATTATGACCAGGATAACCGACCCAAAACTATGAAACTTGGGTGTGGGTCTTTTGTCGAAATGTAATGGCCTTACTTTTTCTTGAATTGCAGGTGCATCGAGATTGCTTACAAAATTTTGATTTCTCCTACATGTCATAATTATTATTTTTCTCGATTGTGCAAAATAAAAGGAGTTCATAGTACTTACAAACCATCATGATTGAAACTAATTATTTTATTAAAAAAAAAAAAGCCAAAAGAAGAAAAAAATATTGTATAATACAAAATGTAGATTGTGTTTAATATATGTTGAACTTACAAACAAAAAGTTCTTATTCATCTCATTTTCCTTTTCATCGATGTTATTTTTTTTAACTATGTAGTTTATGTTTTGCATATTAAAGAGAGGAATTTTAGATTTATATATATATATATATATATATTTTTGTATTGAATCTTTGCTGCTTTTTTTTCTGTTGATGTTATTATTCTTTTAACATAATTTTTTCGCGTTTTAAATATTAGGGAGATAAAGTTTCGATATAATTTATTTTCTTTTATGCTTTTGAAGTATGGGTTCATTGTACCATCTAAGGTAACACGAGTGAAGAGTGGGTACCTAGCATGGTGGTCAAAAGGTACATACACAATCTTAGTGGCCTGACACCGTGGCCATTAAAGATGAATTATTGTCGGTTCACTTAATAAAAAATTTGTATAAATTGATAAAATGACTGAAAATAATACTGTAGTGACAAATAAAACTTGAAAAGTTGGCTTTATTGGCTCTACGCCCTATAAAATTGATCAAAAATCTATCAAAAAGTTAACTTTATTGACATAAAGTTATTTATTAACTGGTACCGTGTACTCATTAACACTATCCTTATTTTAGAGTAAGTCTGGTACCATAATTAATTCCACAACTTTACCGTATGGTAACTCGTGAGTGGTGGAATCATGAACCCACTATTTTATTTCTACTACTTACAACTCTCCATGTAAGCAAATTGTGGTAAAAGTAGTAGAAATCGTTGTGGACCTTGTGGCACTTAAGTAACTCCTTATTTTATTATCATCTATATATATATAACCGAAACTTTTGAAACTCCCACAATTTTCCACGTCAGCACAATATTTCACAATTTTCCACGTCAGCACAATATTTAAATTAAATTAAATTTTCCACCTCATCACTGTTTTCCTTTTTCAATGCAAATTAGACTTCTAGCCAAATAAGGACACTCTCTCACCGCCTCTACTCTCTCATATTTAAGAATTGCTTGCATAGAAAACCTAAGCCCCAAAAGTTTATTTTTGCCGCAACACAATTTTCTCCTTAAAACTTATTTTTCTTCAAGATTTTTTTTAGGGCGGCTCATGCTTCACAATTCACATATTCCACTTATGTATTGAACTCCTCTCCTTCTTCGGTCAATGCATCAAGGTTAGGGTTATTTGATTTGTTCAATAAAAATTATAGATTTGTTGCTTTTTCTTATAAGTTTGTCAATTGTTGTTTTGTTTATTTAATTGCTGGGCCTGAATCTTTTAATTAAATCTTCAAATTTTTATTGAACAAATCAAATAACCCTAACCTTGATGCATTGACCGAAGAAGGAGAGGAGTCCAATACATAAGTGGAAAAGCTATAATCATGGATTCCCTTCTTTCTATTGTATTTCTCTATTGCGTAATTATATATATATATATATATATATATTGTTTTATTTCAATACTTTTGAAGCTTTGAATCTTCTGATTTTTTTTTAAAATTTTTTTTTTTTTGGCCTTTTGGAAGTTTTAACATCATAACTTTTGGGTTTTATTTTTTCTATTATCAGAAATTATCTAGAAGATTTCAATGAATATCCATGGATTATTCTTTTTGAGGGTAACCCATCTTTATCTTATATTTCTATTCCTAACTTTTTTTTCCTATATTTTTTCTTTAATTGTCCGTGTTTACGTCTCTTTTGTTTTTCTTATTTTTTCTTTAATTGTCCGTGTTTATGTCTCTTTTTGTGTGAGTATGTGTCATCGTATCTGGGTACTTAGGCAAAATCTATAAAGACTAAAGATGCTTTTTTTTTTTTTTTTTTGGTAATGAATCTGTGTTTTTCATGACTTTAGTGAGTCATGTTCTTAATGATCGAAATGGTTTTGTTTGACGTGGATTTTGTTCATATTGGTTTCAAAGTTTGTTTCTTGGCTTATATTATAGATTGTAATATATTTATTCATCAAACTGTTTAGTTGAGTTTGTTTTCGAAATTGTTTTTAGTGTTGGACATTTTCTTGAAGCATGTTGGTATCATATATTAAAATACTGTTAAGTTGATAATAATAATAATAATAATAATAATAATAATAATATAATTTAATAAATGTCTGAAACGTATAGCTGTTAACAAATTTTTTAGCTATATGATTTTATTTTACAAATTCAATTTTGGTGTTGTAGTAAAATAAACAAAGATTAAATTATATATTGTACTCAATACATTTTCCGTGCATCGCACGGGTTAGCGACTAGTTTCCTAGATTTAGGTGCTTTTTTTTGGGGGGATTTGTTACTCTCTGTGACTTTTTTTTCTTTTTTTTTTTTTACCTACCACCTTCACACATTACCATAGAGTAAAATCAAGCACAATTGAGATAATTATGGAATTTTTCCAGTAGGGTCAAATTTAGTTTCTATGAGAGAGAGAGAGAGTACTGCTAAATCTAATGGTGCTTCCCCAACGTGCATTGTGTAACATTCTTCTAAGCAAGGTCCCTGAACACGGATACCTTATGATTCTTTGTTTTTGCATTCATCCAAGCATCGAAAAACGAGATCCAAATTTGGGTTGTATATATTGTTCAAAACGCAGCGACTAAAAAACTTCTTGAAACACATACTCCATGTTTAAAATTTTGATTTTTCAAACTTTTCAAATGTCTGCATACATATTATAAATTCATTCTCAATACAATTATGAATTGAGTAATAAACATAATCAAGTTTTGAGAAATGAGAGAGTGAGATTGGAGCTGAAAATGGATGAAAAAAGGAAGAGCCAAGGTCGGTAGCTTGCATTTCAAAGAGATTAAGAATAACAAACACCATTATTCCTAACAAAAGTTTACTCATAAATTTCTTATTCATAGATTTGCTTCCACTTAAGATGTATTTTTATTTAAAAGCTAAATTTAGAATCATAACTAACCCTTTAGTTCTTATATCTTATAGACCATTGAAGATTAGACATTTTTGAAACAGCTATAAAAATAAAACTATTTAGTCATAAAATATTTTTGTTCAAATAAGTTTTTTTTTTTTTTTAATAATAATTTTGACTTTTGGAATGTATAAGCAATTTAAAGTTATGTGACTCACACTTTCAGTAATGTCGTTTGGATAGGGTCAATAAGTGATTTTTCACACAAAGGCTACATATGCTCCTAAGAGTGCAATAAATATCAAGTAAACATGTGAGAATGAATGAACCACAAATCGTAATATATAATATCAAAGAAACTATTTTAAAATTTTTGTATGATGATATTGGTTAGCAAAGCATCATACATATTAGAGTATATGAATTCCAAATTATTCATTTATGAAAAGACAATAATGCATATAAGCAACCTAAGTATTTTCTAATAAGTTTGGATTTTGTAGTATAAGCAATCTAAAGTTATGTGATTTACACTTTCAATAATGTTGTTTGGCTAGGGTCAAAACATTTAAAATATGTTTTTATGTTAACAACTGATTTTTCTCACAAAAGTCATATATGCTCCTAAGAGTACAATAAATATCAAGTAAATGTGTAAGGCTGAATGAACCACAAATCGTAGTATATAATATCAAAGAAACAATTTTAAAGTTTTAATTTGCTCAAAAATAAATAAATGAAACAATTTTAAAGTTTTTGAATGATGACATTGGTTGGCAATGTGAGGATGGAACCGTACGATGTGAGGAA
This sequence comes from Quercus lobata, assembly GCF_001633185.2. Taxonomy (NCBI): domain Eukaryota; kingdom Viridiplantae; phylum Streptophyta; class Magnoliopsida; order Fagales; family Fagaceae; genus Quercus; species Quercus lobata. Next base: position 1,521,282 of record NC_044909.1, on the reverse strand, counting down.
AAAAAAATAAGAGAACTGCCAAATGTAACAAAAGAATTGTCACACGTGATGTTGAAACTGCACAATGTGAAAATGGAACTGTCAAATGTAGGGGTGAGCAAAACGTTGCCGGTGCCAACCTAACCGACCAACGCCAACGACTCCGTCCTGAAACCAGCGCTGACCAATTGAGTCGAGGCTGGCGTTCGGAGGGCGAAGCCTGTTCCGATGACGGTGTGATGCGATCACCAGATCAAAGAATCCTTCACCGATCTACACCAAACTGAACCGAACCGATCCCAGTTTACCAGTTCTCCCCCAATTTCGATACGGCGTCATTTCACAGGTTTTGATTTTAATTTTTTTTAATGAAACGACGACGTCTGGATGTTATTAAAATAAAAAAAAGCAAAACGGTGCGTTTTAATTTAGGTTTTCAGATTCTTAAGGGGTATAAATTCATTCTTAAGGGTTTTCAGATTCTTTAACTCTCTCTCTCTCTCTCGGCCTCGCCTCTCGCTTGACAAAGTGACACTCGCCTGAGCTCCAGTCGTCGCCTGTCGCAACGACGCCTGGCCTGAGCTCTTGCTGTCACTCACCAGTCACGGCAAACTAATGGTAAGCCTGAGCCTCTACAGAATCCTTTAAGGCTTTAACTCTCTTTTTCATGTTTTGTGACTTTTGTCTTCGTGATTTCATTGGTTTGATTTTGGTGTTTTTTTTGTCTTCATGTGTGTGTGTGTGTGTGTTTTTTTTTTTTTTTTTGAAGTTGGTTTTCATTTGTTAGGGAAAGCATGAATGATTAAGTTGGTTTGATTGAGTTTGGGAAAGCATGAATGTCTTCGGGTTTTTTTTATTTTTTATTTTTTATGAAGTTGGTTTTCATTTGTTTGGGAAAGCATGAATGATTAAGTTGGTTTGATTGAGTTTGGGAAAGCATGAATGTCTTCAGGGTTTTTTTTTTATTTTTTTATTTTTTTATGAAGTTGGTTTGATTAAGTTAAGGTTGTGATTTAATGATTTTTATATAAGATTTTAATAGTGGAAACTAAAAAGACTATTATATTATATAGTCTAATACTTAGCCGGTTAGCCCCCAAAAAAATAATAAAATAAAAAATGCTATACTCTAATATGTCTTACTGTCTTTAAAAAAATGCTATACTCTAATATGTTTTTCATAGGTTGAACATATTTTTTTTATTAAAAACAAAAAACAAAAACAGATTGTTAATGTTTCAAATTAAACCGACTAAATCGATTAAATCAAGCAGATCAAACTGCACCGCTATAGGTCGGAAAACCGACCCTAATCTGAATGCATCGGTTTTAATTATTACAAAACCGATCCCCATCGGTTAGGTAACAAATTTGGAAAAAAATCGAGCCAACCGAACCGTGCACGCCCCTTGTCAAATGTGAGAAAAAAAATAAGGAAACTGCCAAATATGACCAAAAAAAAAACTATTACATGTGATGTTGGAATTGCACAATGTGAGGATGAAACCGTAAAATGTGAGAAAAACATAATGGAACCATCAAATGTGACAAAAGAACTATTACATGTGATGTTGAAACTGCACAATATGAGGATAGAACCGTTAAATGTGAGAAAAAAATAAGGGATCCGCCAAATGTAATAAAATAACTGTCACATGTGATGTTAGAATTGCACAGTGTAAGGATAGAATAGTCAAATGTGATGTTTTGGTAACCTGGTATAGCAGGTTGCTAACTAATGGGTATCGTACCTAAAAAAAGAAGAAGGAAGGGAGTATTGAAGAAATACCCCTAATTTGAGAGATATTAACAAATTTTTTTTTTTTTTAATACAAGATAGAATTTCTACTCAAGTCTAATCTAAGTGTATGTGTATGTGAAACTCCCTCCTAAAGACTTGAACCCCGACTCTTACCCCCCACACCCACAAGCATTTATACTTGTAGAGTGACCACCGCGCCAAGGGTGTGCAGTGGTAGAGATATTAACAATTTTAACGTCTGATAGAACATGATATTTTAAGTTAGATGGACTTGTTTTTTTAAAGTAATTATGTATCTTGCCTATAAGAATTTTAAAAAGAGTTATAATGAAATTAATAAGTAATTGAAGCTGTGATTCACAGTGGCGAAGTGGTGGTCTTAATAAAGAGGACTCTGCGTTTCATGGATTTTCTTGCTATCTTGTTTTGCCCATCTGAAACATGAATCAAGAAAAATAGGGAAAACCCTAATTTCACTTGAAACACAAATCAACCCCCCCAATTCTTCTCCAACTTTTCAACTTGGCCAAATCTGGTCAAATACTGTGATCAAGAAACCAGATCTATAGTTTGATTGAGTTAGATCAAGGTTTGACCAACATTTGTACACTCTGACTGCTTTGTTGTCACAATCTGACTATCCAATACACCGTCCTTTACCAACATTGATATTTCTCCACATTCTTCTAATCCAATAGTGAGATATTGAATCTGAGACTAACTTAAGATGGACACAAGAAAATTTTTCAAATTTCTTTTATTGTATTTATAATTATCAAAAACTTTAAAAATTTAGCCAACAAAATAGTAGTTAGCCCCTCCAAATACTTGATTTAGTCCAATGGTGCTCTTAAAATAATGAAGGAATTTCTCAATTGGCCTCTTAATTATAGAAACAATATGTTTTTGTTTTCTAAATTTCATTTTTTAATGTGAATTTTGCAGCTGTATCTATTAAAGTTTTGTGTCGTTCATGTCTTGGGGACTATTAAATTGATTTTTTTATTCACTTTGGTAGACAATTTTGTAATTCTTGTTGAAAATGAAATTTTTAAAAAGTTCACTGAGTATAAATTTATTCTAAAAAAGATTATCATTGAGTATAAATTTTGTAGGGCATACGAAGTTCTTTTTATTTCCTAAAAAAAAAAAAAGTTCATTTTTATGATATTTTTGTACAAGTCTAGTATTAAACGTTCAAATTAAACAACTTTTGGCATTAGAGTTTAAAAAATTATAAGTTCTCCTAAGAATTATTTTGTAAATATATATGATGATGCCGAAAATATCACCAGTAGGTCACACAGCACTCACGACTCGAAGCGAACCTGCACAACAAAAATAATCGAAAGAAAACCTTAGAGAGCACCGGTGTGGTGCCGGCCAAATACTCTCCGAAGGTCAAGTTAGAACTATTCTCACAACTCTAGAGTGCTAGAGAGAGTAAATTATGCGTACCTTGATTTGCGAAGGTATTAGGGCTTTTATAGTAGTAGAGAGTCGGCTTTTCCTTCTTGGTGTCCAAGTCCTTTCCATATGGGACTCTACTTCAAGTCTTTCTGAGCGTGGTGAGCAAGGTTTTCCTTATTGAGGAGATCTATTTTCAGTGTGCGTGTCTTCTAGAATCACCCTTGTGCTCGGATTTCCATATTGGAATTCTAGGGCGTTTCTAGGCAATGAGCGATAGAGATCTTAGATCATGGGCCCTTACTGTGCCCTTCGGCGATGGGCCTTCAAAAAGCGTTGGATCATCTTTACACTGGCCCAACAATTCCTATCTGTCAGGCCCATTACCATAGGCCCGTCAGGCTCATATTTTATCCTCTTCAGTTGCCCCCTTCACCCCAAGGGTCCGTCCGCTTTTAGGACAAAGGAACCATGGGGTGACGATCCTAAGGTAAAGGGTGTGACGGATATTTTCTATGACGGAATGAGGCCAATAAAACAAAAAGGAGGTTTAAAGGTTATGGTGACAATGGGTTGACGGATTCATGCAAGCTAGGATGACGGTGCAAACAAGGAGTCCGTCGACCATACCAACTACAGACAGGTTGTACGAAAGTCATTAATGATGGTGACACGTGTCATAATTTGATTGGGTTTTATCTCGGATCGAAGCGACGCTTCGACTTCCGTGCATATCCCTTATAAATAAGGGAGTCATCCCTCTCATTTCTCTAGTTTCAGCAAAAATTAACCTGTCAAAGCCCACCCGTCACACTTGTCAGAGCATACCTGTCACGTTTTGTCAGAGGTTGAACCGTCCAGTTGCTTCAATCGTCAGTGCTATACTTCCTCATTTCGTTTATAAAATTGGTAAGTGCTCTTCTCAAAGTCAATCCTGTTTTAATTTTCCTTACCATCCACACTCGTTATGGACACATAGACCCCATCAGAGTCTTAGGCTCTTGTCGTTTCATGTAGGAAATGTTTAATGCGTCCAGTAATCAGTCGGTTGTTCGTGATGGGCTGGATTACGAGGAAGTATATCCGTCCGGTCATAGAGAACAAGATAGTCCTGGTGATGATAGGAGTCCGTCCACCTCCTCCTCGTCCTCAACATATGAGGATATGGAGGTGGTTGAACAAGACGAAGGCTCTGATGACGGTGAGGAACAGATTGTTAGATCCGTTGTTGGTGCTGATGGGCTCAGGGAGTTCGTCATGCTACCAGAGTGGACGGTGAATTACTTCTCGTCTGTCATCAAAGAGAAGCACTTTAAGACGTTTAGGGATAACTATCAAATTCCAGAAAATATTTCCATTCGTCTACCCTATAAATCAGAGAGATGTTATTATGAAGGGATAGATGGTGTCGGGGTTTATGAGCAAATGTTGAAGGCCGGACTCAAGTTCCTATTGAGTTCGCTTCACCGTGAGCTCCTCCGTCATCTAGGATTATCCGTGAACCAGATTTCCCCTAATGCTTGGAGGGTCTTCATAGCAATGAAGATCTTGTACGGCGCAATGTCCGACGGAGCCAAGAGGCTGACGGTTAAAGAGTTCCTTCATTGCTACCGTCCGGACGAAATAGATAGGTCTTGGGGAATATATAGCTTCGTCCCCAGGAGTTCATTATTGAGAGTCATCTATGATATGCCGGACTCAAATAGGGATTGGAAGAGCCATTATTTCTTCCTAGAGGGTGATGGTTGGATGTGTCGTCCAGGGGACACGGATTTCATGCCCGTCGACACTACTTGGGGCATATTACACCCGTTTAGTATGGACCGTCCTCAAAATTTTAACTTAATTTCATTATGTATGTTTGAAACAATCTAACCGTCCTCTCTTCTTTGCAGTTAGATGATGCCCCCAAGTCGATTTTAAGGAGTTCGCCTTCCTTGAGAAAATCTTCTCCAAGACCCAGCCGGAGGAAAGGACTTGGGCAAAGCTTGTGACACTTAAGACCATTCATTGGTATTGCGACGGACCAGAACCAACAGCTGCAGCCGTCAAATACGAGGCACAGATTAGGAGGCATAAGTTCGTCACCCTATTCTTGATAAGCTAACTTATTTTGATAATTAATAACCCCGTCCACGTTTCAGAAATGGATGACGCCAAAAGAAGAGCTTTGATCAGAGCCAAAGCCGCAAAGAAGACCGACGATAATGCTCCCCCTGTTACGAGCCCAAGCAATCCGTCTGCCAAGAGGAAAACTCAACCCAAAGTGGATCATCAGGCCAAGAAGGCCAAAGTGTCTTTGGAACCCGTCGTGGGACTTATGGCGGAGCCTCCGAAGACGGTAACTCCAATCAAGCACGAGGTTGGCAAGGGCCTAATGAAGGGACCGTCGAAGGATCAAGAGAAGCCGCCCGTCCTTCTTCGAGAGGATTCTAAGCACGCCTTAGAACAGATTTCCTCCATCATATCGGCAGAGGATTATGAAGACCTAGGCAATCATTCGACGGAGGCCATGGGTGAGACGGGCCTTTTTGCAATTACACAGGTAAGACAGCCCGTCTACTATTCAAATGCAAATTACATCCTCTTTGCCCATAGTTCGTTTCATAACTATCATTGTTATTATTTTTTAGGCAATGGTCATGATGAAGGGGTTGATGGGACGGTGCCTCAGCCATGAAACGGCCCTGGATCGTGTACGGGCAAAAGCGGAGCAGACGGAGGAAGAACTTCTTCAGTTGCGAAACTGGAAACCCAAGATGGAGAAGAAGCTTGAACTTTTAGAGAAGGCAAGGAAAAGCCTTGAACAGGTGACGGAAGAGGCGAAGAAGGCTCTAGAGAGCAAGGACAAGGAGATAGAAGATCTGAAAAATGAAGTCCGTCAGGCTAAGGACATTGCGGTTCGTGAGTACCGTGACTCCGACGCCCTGATTACTGAGCTAGGTGATTCTTTCCATCAAGGTTTCATGGATGCCCTCCGTCAGGTCAAGCAAGCTTATCCGGACTTGGACATTTCAAAGTTCAAAGTTGAAGACCCAGCTCAGACATCCGTCGTGCCTGCTGCTTCAGAGGATACAGATGACCTCTTTGCTGACGACGATGCCCTTGGTGACGGGAAGTCAGCACCAGCAAAAGTTGAACAAGCTAAGCCCGATACGGAAACGGTTCCTCAATCCGTCGTCAATGAGGACAAAGTTCAGTAGCTAGATTTTTTCTTTTTCATGTACTTTGGGAACAATTCTCATCCGTTGTTGATGATATGTAAACATTGCCTTTTAATGGCCTTTTTTTGTCAAATGCATCCGTTCACTTCATTTTATATGTTAAATGTTTTAATTTTTTGAATTTTCTAATTTTGCTCTTGAATTCTGTCATTGTTTGACCTATTTACATCCGTCCAGCTATTAATTACTTATTGGATCCGACATGTATAGGTATATCTTTGATCCTAAGAATTTATTCTTTGGAAATCCGTCTATCCGCCCACTTTGGACTAGGCTCGCCACCCTTGTAGAACGATCCGTCCACTTTGTGGACTCATTTTGGATTCGTCCATTTTATGGACATGTTTTATATCCGTCTATTTAGGACTTCAAGTGGTCATCCTTCTGGGATGATCCGTCCATTTTTGGATTTTATTTGTATCCGTCCATTTGTGGACTTCAAGTGGCAATCCCTGTAGGATGATCCGTCCACTTTTTGGACTTTATTTTGTATCCATCCATTTGTGGACTTCAAGTGGCCATCCTTGTAGGATGATCTGTCCACTTTTTGGACTTATTTTAAATCCGTCCATTTTTGGACTTCAAGCTGTCATCCATGTAGGATGATCCGTCCATCTTGTGGACTTTATTTTGTATCCGTCCATTTGTGGACTTCAAGTGGCCATCCTTGTAGGATGATCCGTCCACTTTTTGGACTTTATTTTGTATCCGTCCATTTGTGGACTTCAAGTGGCCATCCTTGTAGGATGATCTGTCCACTTTTTGGACTTATTTTAAATCCGTCCATTTTTGGACTTCAAGCTGTCATCCATGTAGGATGATCCGTCCATCTTGTGGACTTTATTTTGTATCCATCCATTTGTGGACAATTATAATAACACATCCATGTAGAAAATCAAAATCGTATCTGATTATTATTCTTAATAGAAATGCGTAAGGGAAAAGTGCCTGCCCCCTTGGGCTTAAAAAGGCACGACTAGATTGTAGCAAAAAATAGCTGAAGAAAAACTAATAATTAAAAAACTTAAGAAAAAACTGGTTGCCGTTCGCCGTGTTACTATTACTGGTAGTACTTTCTCAAGTGCTCGGCATTCCATGGATGCAGCAGCTTCTCTCCGTCTGTCATCTCCAGGTGGTAGGTTCCTTTCCTTTTCCATGACGTAACTCGATAAGGTCCTTCCCAATTGGGGCCGAGCTTTCCCTGTGTAGGGTCTCTAGTTGCACCCATGACCTTCCTGAGTACGAGGTCTCCTACTTGGAAGTCTTTGTGTCGGACCCGAGAGTTGTACTGTCTGGCCATGCGATCCTAGTATCTAGCGATCCTTTGCTCCGCCGCCGACCTAACCTCATCTATCAGGTCCAGCTGTAGCCTCATTCTTTCGTCATTCCTGCTCTCATCATGGTTGTGAACCCTGTAACTCGTAAGCCCAACTTCTGCCGGGATGACCACCTCGCTCCCGTACGTTAGTCGGAACGGCATCTCTCCTGTTGGGGTCCTCGCTGTTGTCCTATATGCCCATAGTATGCTTGGCAATTCTTCGGGCCATATGCTCTTTGCCCCCTCGAGCCGAGTCTTGATAATCTTAAGCAGGGATCGGTTCGTGACTTCAACCTGGCCATTAGCCTGAGGATGGGCGGGTGATGAGTAGTGGTTTTTTATTTCCTAGCTGTGAGCAGAAATCCCAGAAGTAGCCGTTGTCGAACTGCCTCCCGTTATCTGAGACAAGGACTCTAGAAATACTAAACCTGCATATGATGCATCTCCAGACAAAACTTCTAATGTTCTTCTCTGTAATGGTGGCCAAGGCTTCCGCTTCTACCCATTTTGTGAAGTAGTCAATACCCACTACCAAGAACTTCAACTGCCTTACCGCCGTTAGAAAAGGTCCCATGATATCTAGTCCCCACTGAGCGAACGGCCATGGAGCCGTCATAGGGGTTAGCTCCTCGACTGGCTGTCCAATAACATTGCTGAATCTCTAGCATTTGTCGCAGCTTTTAACGTAAGACTCGGCATCCTTCTGCATGGTTGGCCAGTAATACCCAGCTCGTACCAGTTTGTGCACCAACGACCTCGATCCAGAATGGTTCCCTCATATCCCTTCGTGTACTTCCCTCATTACGTAGTCTGCCTCTTCGGCGCCGAGGCATCTTAGATATGGACGGGAGAAACCTCTCTTGTACAGGATGTCTTTTATCAAGACGAACCTTGCTGCTTGGACCTTTAGCTTTCTTGCTGCCTCCTTCTCATCTGGTAGTAACCCATCCTTCAAGTATGAAATTATCTGTGTAGTCCAGTTACTTTCGGAGCGTATCTCCTGCATGTTGCCAGGGTCTATTAGTGGAGAAAGTTGAACAAAACAACGTACATTACCCGGTGTTATCATATGTTCTGCTGAAGCGGTTTTGGCTAGCCGATCGGGGAGCTCATTTTCTCCCCTGGGGATTTGGATGACCTTGGCTTCTAGCCCGTCGATTCTCGCCCTTACTTGATCATGATATCTCTTCATCCTTTCCCCCTTGCATTCATAATCTCCGTTTATTTGATTGGTCACGACCTGAGAGTCGCAGTAAACGACTACGCTCTCGGCTCCAGCGGCTTTGGCTAGGTCGAGGCCTGCCGCCACTGCTTCGTATTCCGCTTCATTATTGGTGGTGGGGAAGTCGAGACAGACCATACATTCAATCTTGTCTCCTTCAGGTGACAGCAATACGATGCCGGCTCCCCCGGCTCGCCGATTGGATGATCCGTCAGTATATATGCTCCACTGAGGGGACTCTTCTGCCCCCTTGTCTTCGTCACGAGTAAATTCTGCTATGAAGTCGGCTACGACCTGTCCTTTAATGGCTGCACGTGGACAGTACTTAATATCAAACTCGCTCAATTCTATCGCCCACAACGTCAGTCGACCTGCAGCTTCAGGATTACTCAATGCCCTTCGCAAGGGCTTGTTGGTCATTACGTTCACGGTATGGGCTTGAAAGTAGGGTTTGAGCTTGCGAGCCGCCATGACTAATGCAAAAGCGAGTTTCTCCATAGGTGGGTATCTTTCTTCGGCATCGCGGAGCGCCCGGCTGGCGTAGTATACGGGCTTCTGTACCCTATCCTCTTCTCTAATTAAGGCCGTGCTGACTGCGACAGGGGAGACAGCCAAGTAGAGGAAGAGTTCTTCACCTGGTTGCGAGGGACTCAATAGGGGTGGTGAAGATAGATATGCTTTCAACTCCTCGAATGCTTGCTGACACTCGTTCGTCCACTCGAAAGACTTCTTTAACGTGCGAAAGAAGGGCAGACATTTGTCCGTGGCTCTCGACACGAATCTATTCAATGCCGCTATCTTGCCGTTAAGGCTTTGTACTTCCTTCACATTTCGCGGGGGGGCCATCTCTATTATGGCTCGGATCTTGTCCGGGTTAGCCTCAATCCCCCTTTGAGATACCATGAATCCTAGGAATTTTCCTGCCGTTACGCCGAATGCACACTTTCCCGGATTGAGCCTCATGTTATAGGATCGAAGCGTACCGAATGTTTCCCTAAGATCTTCCAAGTGGTCTTCCTCCTTCCGACTCTTCACTAGCATGTCATCGACGTAGACTTGGACATTCCTCCCGATTTGCTGCGCGAACATCTTGTTCATCAGTCTTTGGTATGTTGCCCCCGCATTTTTTAGGCCGAATGACATTACTTTATAGTAGAAGAGTCCTTGACTGGTCACGAACGAAGTCTTCTCCTGATCAGCCTCGTGCATGCGGATTTGGTTATAACCTGAGAAAGCGTCCATGAAGCTTAGTAATTGGTGTTGAGTCGTCGAGTCTACTAGGACGTCGACCCTTGGAAGTGGATAGCTATCTTTGGGACACACTTTGTTAAGATCGGTGAAGTCCACGCACATCTGCCACTTGTCGTTCGCTTTTTTCACCATTACTACATTCGCCAGCCAATCGGGATAGTAGACTTCCCTAATAAAGCTTGCCTCTTGTAGTTTGCGGATTTCTTCCGCTATTGCTTGGTCTCGTTCCGGGGTGAACACTCTCTTCTTCTGTCGGACGGGTGGAAAGGAGGGCAATACATTCAATTTATGTACCATGATTGAGGGATTGATTCCTGGCATGTCGTCATGACTCCAGGCGAACACATCTTGATTGCTCCTCAAGAAAGTTATAAGCTCTTAACGGATTGCGGGTTTGGTGAGCGTTCCGATCTTGGTTGTTCGGTCCGGATTGGAGCTGTCGAGTGTTATCTCCTCTAGCTTCTGTTGGTTCTGCCACCGTTCGGTGCTCTTCTATGTTCAAGGCCTGGATTTGGTCTTCCATCTCCATCATAGCCACGTAGCATTCCCGTGCAGCCATTTGACTTCCACGGAGCTCTCCTGCTCCATAATTCGTAGGAAACTTGATCATCAGGTGGTAAGTTGATGTCACCGCCTTCCACGAGTTGAGCGTGGGTCGTCTGAGGATAATGTTGTAAGTGGACGAGCAATCGACCACCAGGAAGGTTACGTCCCTGGTGATTTGCTGGGGGTAATCGCCAACCGTTACTGATAACGTGACCGCGCCCAAAGGGAATAACCAGCTCCCTCCGAAACCAACGAGCGGGGCGTTCGTCGGTATCAATCGCTCCTTGTCAATCCTCATTTGCTGGAACGCCGGATAGTACAAGATATCGGCTGAGCTGCCGTTGTCGATCAACACCCGGTGTATGTTGTAGTCTCCTACCCGCATGCTGACGACGAGGGCATCATCGTGTGGATGGTGTAGGCGTCGTGCATCTTCTTCTGAGAACCCGATAATGGGGCCTTCTCTTCTTGCTATCTTCGGCACGGTACCCGTCAGCTGGATGCTCTGCACCATCTAGAGGTACATTTTGCGGGCCTTTTTTGAAGACCCGGCTGCAACTGTTCCTCCAATTATCATCCTTATGTCCCCTATGGGAGGTCTTGGTCGCTCGTTCTCTCACCGAGGGTGTTGTTCTTGCGGGGGTGGATCCGTTCTCTCCTTGCTGACGAACTTTTGCAGCTTTTCTTGTCGAATAAGGGCTTCAATTTGCTGCTTCAAGTCATAGCAATCGGCTGTGTCGTGACCATGGTCACAGTGGAAGCGGCAATATTTATCCCTGGATCGTTTGTTGGGATCACTCTTCAGCTTTCCTGGAAACATCAGGGCCCCTTCGTCCTTAATCTGCATTAGGACTTGGTCTATCGAGGCTGTTAACGGGGTGAAACTTGTGAACCTTCCGCCCATGGGTTTAGGGCGTCTCTCCTCCCTTCGGTCTCCTATCCTGCCTTTCTTCCGCCCCTAGTCCTGTAGGGGGTCTTCTTGTCTGTCTCTTTTCTTGGGCCTATCTTCTCGGGCTAATAACGCGTCTTCAGCGTTCATATATTTGGTGGCCCTGTAAAGCACCTCTGACATAGTCTTTGGGTCGTTTTTGTATAGGGAGAACAAAAACTTATCCCCCTTCAGCCCATTCGTGAATGCTACTACCAGTATCTTGTCATCGGCTTCGTCGATCGAGAGCGCCTCTTTATTGAAGCGTGATATGTAGGCCCTTAATGTCTCCTCCTCTCGCTGCTTGATATTCATTAAACAAGTTGTGGACTTCTTATACCAATGTCCTCCAATGAAGTGCGTAGTAAATTGAGCGCTTAACTCCTTGAAGATGCTGATGGAGTTAGGTGCTAGCCGGCTGAACCAAATCCTTGCTGCGCCTTTTAGGGTTATAGGAAAGGCCCTGCACATAATCGCGTCTGCCACTCCCTGAAGGTGCATCAGGGTCTTGAAGGTCTCTAGGTGATCTAGAGGGTCCTTGACCCCGTCATAACTATCCATATTTGGCATACAGAACTTATTTGGTAGGGGGAAAGAGTTGACGGTTGTCGTAAATGGCGAGTCAGTCCGGTTGACAAGGTCGTCAAGATCACTGGACACTCGTCCCTTGAGAGCGTTCATCATTACTTCCATCTGTTCCTTCATCGCCTGCATCTCCGCGATGATGGGTGGTAGAGCCGTATCTGCCAGAGAAGGAATGCTAGTGTCCCGTCACTCTAGTCTACTTGGGGCGTTGCTCTCCTGTGGTCCTTCGTGATTCCTCCTTTCAGCGCTGGTCCCTTCTTGATCCGCTCCTTGGTTATTGGTCGCCGCATTTTTCTGGTTCAGCTGCTCTTCTAGGTCGTGGTTTTGTTTGGTGAGGCGCTCCACGGCTGTGGCGAGCATCCTGACCTGTCTCTCAAGAGCAGTCGTAGGGACTTCTTCTTCTTGAACGTCGTTAGTGGTCACCATTGAGCGAGTGAGTACCATGTAACTCTTTTGTCTAGGAAGCGATAATGTGCTACGTTCCCACAGACGGCGCCAACTGATGATGCCGAAAATATCATCAGTAGGTCACACAGCACTCACAACTCGAAGCAAACCTGGACAACAAAAATAATCGAAAGAAAACCTTAGAGAGCACTGGTGTAGTGCCGGCCAAATACTCTCCGAAGGTCAAGTTAGAACTATTCTCACAACTCTAGAGTGCTAGAGAGGGTAAATTATGCGTACCTTGATTTGCGAGGGTATTAGGGCTTTTATAGTAGTAGAGAGTCGGCTTTTCCTTCTTGGTGTCCAAGTCTTTTCCATATGGGACTCTACTTCAAGTCTTTCTGAGCGTGGTGAGCAAGGTTTTCCTTATTGAGGAGATCTATTTTCAGTGTGCGTGTCTTCTAGAATCACCCTTGTGCTCGGATTTCCATATTGGAATTCTAGGGCGTTTCTAGGCAACGAGCGATAGAGATCTTAGATCATGGGCCCTTACTGTGCCCTTCGGCGATGGGCCTTCGAAAAGCGTTGGATCATCTTTACACTGGCCCAACAGTTCCTATCCGTCAGGCCCATTACCATAGGCCCGTCAGGCTCATATTTTATCCTCTTCAATATATACATCAAAGTTTTTCATTTTGGGTACAATTAATTATGAATCAACACTTACTTTAGTATTAAAGTTTATATATATATATATATATATTGGTATTTCAATTTGGCCCCTCAAAACAAAAAATCCTAGTACACTTCTAGACACATGTCATTGTCTCTGCCCTTAAAAGAACTTTGAGTTCCTTGACTGTAAAATCTCAATGATTCTTTCACCAATGTGAATGTTTTTCAATGATCTTCCAATTCAATAGTACATTTTTTAATCTGAACTAGCTCAAGATGGACAAGCCTTTGGAAACTTTGATTTCCTTGACCGCAAGATTCAACTGTCGAATTCATATGATCTTTTATCCACATGAGCATCTTCGATACCCTTCAGATTGTTAATGCCAGATTTAGATGGTCAACACCCCAAACCACTTGATGCCTTGATGGTTTCTTAGTGAGACAGGTTGTGACGTGTGTGTGAATTGTGTGGATGCTTAAGCGATGTGTGCGCATTAATGAGTCTATTTATTATTTCTCCATTTTATCTATGAGTTGCCACCAACCATACGAGTTGCCACCAACCATTCGGTTTTTTGTGAGGAGAACTTTGGTTCAAATCTCTTCACACCCACTTATTTACAAGAGAGGAAAAAAAACTATTTCTAGTTTGATATATTTTTTGTTAAAAAAAATAAACTTTTTTCATTATACGATAGTTACAATAATAGGGTAGAGGGATTTAACCCATTGACATCCCCGTTAGAAGTATTAAGAAGTGTCAATTGAGCTGTAGGATTTTGTAATGCATTTCCCTTTTTAAAAAAATCAGCTTTAAATTTGGTATTTCAAATATACATTTCTCTCCACACACACACATATATTATAAATGTTTTCATAGGCATATTTCCACCAGAATATGATTTTTTTTTTTTTTTTTTAAGAAGTTCACTTACATACTAACTAAAACTAATTATGATTTTATTTTATTTAAAATTGATATAAATTTAACTAATTTTGCTATGCTATTTAACTTTGTATTAAAACCGAAACAATTATGTGATTTCCAAACACCCTTCCCAAATTATCTTATTTTCTTAGGCAAAATTTTGGTACAGTTTCTTAGTACATTCACTTCTTGTATTGGGATAATTCAATTGCATCGTACAATTCACTCCAGTACTTCACAATTTTTTTTTTTTTTTTACTTTTTTACTTTTACTTTTTTTTATTCATATTTTATATTTAATGATTGAGATTTAAAGTTGCTTTTTGCTGCAACTATAAATCTCGACCACCCATACCAATTATATCAAATGCAATACTCTAGTTTTCAAGAAACTAAAGAGTGGTTGATATTGATGGTCGCAAAAAACAACTTTCTATCTTAACCATTGATTAAAAAAGGTTAAGAAAAAAAAGTCAAGAAAAGTTAAAAGTGAAAGAAAACTAGAAACAAAAATTGTGAGATTGGATAGGGTGACAGAAATAATAAAATATGTTTTACTATTGTATGCCCTAAAGGATACATTAATAATTCATTTTTGAAAATTTTTTATGAAAAAATGATTAACTGTTTTAATGTCTTTCTCAATTCTCTGTAAAACCTTTCCTAAAATAGATAATTAATGTATGCTCTAAGAGCATACATTAACGAGACTGATAATAATTTTCTTACTTTTCTACAATGTGCAATGCAATGTACATCTTTTTTCTTCCATCAATCACAGAAATTTGCCTTGCTGCAACTACATAGTAAAGAAAAATTTTCCTTTTATTTTTATAGTTCAATTAATGTATGCCCATTAGGGCACACATTAATCATCCATTTTAAAAAATAATTTATGAGAAATTGAAAAGGTGTAAAAAAAGTTAGTCACTTTTTCATTTTTCAATAAAAAGTTTTCTAAAATAGTTTACTAATGTATGTCCTAAAAGCATACATTTGTAAAATTCTTATTTATATGGTCTAATTATCACTTATTTTAAGAAACTTTTTAAAAGACTAGTTTGGGTGGTACATGCACGTGCTGCCCGAGTGAGAAAATTAAGATAGTGCTTTTTATTTGTAGAAATATGAAACCATGTACCAAAAATGTTTGACATAAAATTATAATCTCATTCATATAAGAATTTTGATTACACAAAACTGAGTTTACAAATATCATCTTCCAACAATCAGTAACTGAATTTTACTAAAACATTGTCACAATATTTAATTTTCACAATAAATGTTGTCATATGCTGTAGTTGAAGTTTTTTATCAAATACCTGCAACCATCCATAACGAAGACTTTGTTATTCACATTGCTTTTTTTTATCATCATACATTTTATGTGTTTAGCTACGATGTTTTGTTTACTTAGTTTTAGTGATCAAACACCATTTTAAGCAAGCAAATAAATAAAGAAGAACAAGATACAAAAGGTATATTTGTCATCAAAGCTTCCATAAGGTTATAGGTCTAGAACATTAAAACCCAGTAATTCAATGTTAGGTAACAAATAAAACACTCTATATCATCATTCTAACTTTTCAAGCATGACTACCAAATAAAACTCAAAATATAAATATAAATAAATAAAAATTGAAACAAAGAGCAAACATTCAGTTTAGATATGTTGAAATAACACAATGAAGCTAAATTTACTAACAAAATCACATAGTGAAGTAGAAATAACAAGTGCAAAAATCTAATATACTTAAATTATAAATAAAATAAAATAAAAACCTATAAAATTAAATCCAATTACTTATAGATGCAAATGAGAAATTCAACTCGAGACTTGTTGAAATCTCAAATTTAAGTTATCACTTTTTAAAAACCTTATATTTTAAATGTTTAATTTATTATTTTTGAAAATATAGTTGTAGAGAGTCAAATTTTATACCAATCACAAATTGCCATGTAAAACCACTAAATACATGTAATACATTTAAAATAGCTAATTACAAGATACCACGTGCTACTTAGTGGGTTCCACTGTCATTATTTAAAAGCCAATGGCAATATTCCAAGTGTCAAAGAATAAAGATTATATAGAAAACCTAAGAATCAATCAAATGTTAGCATGTGTTAATTTAAATGACATAAGCATTATAATTAAAAGCTGTCATATGTTATTTTAAATTAAACCACTATGACTAATCAAATAATGCCATGTGTCCATTGGAGAATAAGACATAAAGTCCCTTCATTTAAATTATGACACATGTCATTAATGATAGCCAATCACGTGTCATCACATCTCCCCAAGACCCCTACAAATAGAGACCCTCCTCTCTCTTGGGGAGAGATATTCACACACATTTAGAAGTCTCGGGGCTCTTCCAAAATCAAGCTCTAAAGCCTCCAAGAACTTCAACCTACCACAATATGTGGGTTCAGCGGCAAATTGTTCCATTCGATACAATAAAATGGTTCTATTGCAACAACAACAAATCATCACATAAAGTCCTAAAAAATACAACCCAATAAAAAGATGTGCTAAACCCATAGTTCTAAACTTTGTGCTAAATTTAGTTCCCACTTTCCCCATATTTGAATTGGCAAATCACTCTCTCTATCTCCCCCTCTTTCTCTATCTCACCACCATCGTTGTCCACTCCCTTTTTTTTTTTTCAAGCACTTCCAATTTTTTTTTCTTTTTTTTTTTTTGCCCTTAATTAGCACATTGTCTTTGTGCTTTGGTTTTTTGTGTTACTTGTGGGTTTCAGTTAGTTCAATTGGTAAAGTTTTTTATGGTTGTATAAGAGATCTGAGGTTCAATCCTCGCCTACACCAAAAACTGATTGGTGTCTTAGTCTGATGATAAAGAGCTATTATTAGGAGTGGATGCTATAGGTTGAAACGCTCTAAAAAAATATTATTTGTTTAAATATAAAAAAAAAAAAATTTGTGTCAAAAATATTTATCAAAAACTCAATTCCTTGACCAAGCAAAAAGGTGCCTTTTCATCTATGATATAGAACCTGAAAATTTTGGAAAATAATGTGCATTGAGAAGAATAAGATAATTACTTATCTTCTTCATCTTCTTTTTAATAAAGAACACATTTTGTTAGAATAAATGCCAGTCCTAAAGTAGAAATGATGTATAAAAAATCTCACCCAAAGAATACATAGATATATTCAGCTGGTCTATAAATTTTAGAAAAGGAGAAAACTGGATGCAGCCAACCACAAGCATCCACTCATACAAAAATCTGAAAAATAAATACTTCAAGTTGAAGAGTGGAAAGCTTGACACCATAAAAAAGGTCCAGTTTTTCTTTTTCTTTTCATAATTGGTTCATTACTAGGCTATCCAAACATATCCATTGAACTAAGAAACACATCAATCTATATCTATATATTACTAAAAGCTGAAGCGTGGCATTTATTGCTGTTGAGCTCTTGTTACGCCACCTCATCGTCACGTCATTCGCCACATAATTATTATTTATTATTTATTCCTATTTTTTTACAAATATATATATATATATATATATATATATATTTATAAATATTCATCTTTGTCGGTTTTAACTTCTATATATATTTCTTTTTTATTTCCTTTTTTATTATAATTTTTTTTTTTTTACATTCACTTATTTTTTAAATACTTACTCTTTCTTCAACCTTTCTTCTTCCCTTACCCTTTCATCTCCCCACTATCCTCTACTTTAATTTTGTTATTCATTTTTCCCTTCATCTTCCTTTATTTATCTCTTCTTATCCCTTCCCTCTTACTATAAATTTGTCACTCTTTTCCATTCTTTGCATAGCTTTCTCTCACAAAAAGGTTCTCTCTCTCTCTCAATATTTTGGTGGATTTTTATTTTTTATTGCATTTTTGCTTTAGGTTGATAAATTTTTGTGTTTTTAAGAACTCTAATTTAGGTTGATATGATTTAGTTTTGTGTTTTAAGTTATTATTATTATTATTATTTTGATCTTTATTTGATTGTTAAATTTTATCCGATTACATTATAAAAAATTAAAGATAGGAGATAAAAATAAAATAGTATTCCATTACATAGCATAATTTGGATAATTTAGTGTTTATTGTTATATCTTTTAAAATTTTTTTTTTTCTTCTCTTCTATTTTACTCAATATTGAAATTCAACCACATCCCCCTTATCATTAAATTATTTATATTTTCTCTCTCTTTTTTGTTTTAAAAAATAAAAAATGTAATATTTTACTTAAATTCAAATAAAATAAAATTGTGCTCATCAAATTGTACTCATTTTTTTTTAACATTTACACTTTCTCCAACCTTTCTCCTTCTCTTTACCTTTTCATTTCCCCAAACATTCTACCTTGATATCACTCTTCTTCTTTCCTTTTATCTTCCTTTATTTTGTTTCTTTTTATTATCATTCTCTTAGTATAAATTTGTCATTCACTCTTCCATTTTTTACATAATTTTCTCTCACAAAAAAGTGGTTATTTCCCACTCTTTCTCCCTCAATTTTTTGGTGGATTTTTGTTTTTATTTTTCTTGCATATCTATTTTAACTTGATAAAGTTTTGTATTCTTTAGAACTCTATTTTTTTTCTATGACTTTGATTGTTAAATATTATCATATGGCATTATAAATAATTAAAAATAGTATATAAGAATGTTCTATTATTATATTATTACATAGAATTATTTGGATAAGTTAGTGTTTATTGTTATGTATATTATTTTTATTTTTTTCTCATATTATTTTATTTAACATTTAAATTCAGCCACATCCCCCATATATATCATTAAATTATTTATATTTCCACTCCTTTTTTATTTTTAAAAAAAAAGTTTTGAGAAACTATTTTAAAAAATTTAAAATATAATATTTTGCCTAAATTAAATAAATAAAATTGTCCACATTAAGTGGAGTAATGCTAGGGAAACACTCATTCTCACACCCAATGCATCAAAGGAAGAATGAAATATAAAACAAATCAAGTTAGAAACACTAAATTAAATAATAATAATAATAATGCATATTTAATGTCATAGAATCATCGTCAAATTTTTGAAAACGATAAGTTGCCAATGGAGAGAGAGAGAGAGATGGTTTAGAAAAAAAACCAATAAAAAGTAATAAAGAGTAGATAAAGAAAAATAAAAAACCAAACGTCAATTAGTAATCGTTGATTGGAAAACAAAGAGGTTGTAAGGAGAAGTAAAAAATAAAATAGAGATTACCGTGTGGAGAACATTAAAAACTTTATAGTGTAGTAACATAAACTGTTAAATTTACTTAAAAAATTAAATCAACAATCAACAATCAACAATTAAATACAATCATAGTACTAAATTTAAATTTAAAACTAATCAAACTCTAACTATGGAAACCATATTAATCATAACTAAAAAAGAGATGTTCTCTGATAGTAGTAGAAATTACAAAAGAAATAAAGTTAGAAAATTTAAAAATCCATTTTTTGACATTTCATTTAACCTTATTTATAATATATATATATAAAATTTTCATACACCATTACTTTTGAAAATCTAATGAACAATACTACCTCTCATTTATTGTCTTTGTTATGCAAATCATCAGTTAGTAAATATATGATAATGGTAAGAAACGTTACAAATGAGATTACTAAAAAATATATATAAAATTAATTAGCGACTATAATTATGGAGTAGTAATCTATAATTTTACGCATTCAAAAAAGTGGAATGTATAGAGTTTTCTTAAAGGTATATGTAAAAATTCACTATATATACGTGCGTGTGTGTGTGTGTGTGTGTGTGTGTGTGTGTGTGTGTATAAAGGTAAAAAAAGGTATATTTAAGGTTTTTGTTAACTTAAAAACTAATGAAAAACCAATAGTTAATAACTAAAATAATAGTATTAATAAAATATTTAATGAGATCATCCTAAAAAAAATTATCACGCGCAATGCACGGACATGCGACTAGTAACCTTAAAAAGCATCACACATTGATCAGACAATTACTTATCAAGAAAAATTTAACAAGATAAACCGATATCATTAAAAAAAACCAGCACACCGGCACGAAGACACCAAAACCTGGACAAAGCCTTATCCCAATTACCAAGACTATGAAACCTACTAACCTTTTTTTTTTTTGATAGTAACCTACTAACTATTAAGCTGGTTCAAGCGAATGTAGCGCAAAAGTTTTTGTCCAAGTCATAGGACACCAAATCTTTTCAGCATATTTCACAATGCACTTTTTCCCTAGCATTCACCTTTTTCTAACACTCATCAACCAAATCAATCAATACCAGTAGATTTTTTTTTTTTTTTTTTTTTTGTACACATGACCAAGTAACCACGTAATGCAGCTTTCTCCGATCTCACCCTGGTGATGCTTAACAAATCATACATTCAAGATCAATCAATTTGCTTTTAACACATATATGAAAACAAACCTAAATTTCTTAAACAAGTGTTTCTTTGTTGCCCACGTTTGTACTGTAAATGTAATGCATGAACCATTTAGTAAGAAATTAAAATTTTTAATACAATGATTAAAGAAATATATATAATCTTTTGGCTTCTAGAAGACTACAACCCAAAATCTAGTGTCATAGTGTACCAGAAAAATCATGAACAGTATATCATAAACCACATTAGCTTTCTTGCCAGATCTAGAAGTACCTATTCCCACCAAAGTACTTTACGTTTTGCCCCGGAGCTCTAAGTCCTTATTTCGCTTATCCCAACAATTAAATTTAAACTAAAGTTGATGCCAGAATATCACAAAAATTTGATAGTTATTCCAATTTATATATCAAGAAAAAGAGGGAACTTTTTCCTATGACTTATATTAGCACATGAAGATAATGTAGGTAATGGAAAACCAATGCCTTTCATTGCGCCCCATACAAAACCAATGACTTCAATTAGCACATGAAGATGAAGTATAGCGAAGTGAGTGCATGTCACCACTCACCACATCAAATCGATGTATACCCTCTGTCCCATTCTGAGCTAAAAACATCAAACACAGCCTCCATCCCACAAGTCATTGCCATTTCAAATATTTTTTACCGCCCACCACAAGGCACTGCTAAGCTATGCGGAGAAAATCAACGAATACGTAAAATCCAGTAATCAGCAAAAGACAGACAGGGACGAAGGCCTTAAGGGCAATATTGCCAATAGCCTACTAGCAACTGTATATTTTGATGGTAAATTTGACCGGTGCCCTAATCCCCTATAGCCTTCTCCTGTAGGGGAACGTATGATAAAGAATGTCAATCGGCCAGTATTGGCACTAAACATTGAACATCAAGATTCCCTAACCTTTGTTTTGGATAGAAATTCAAAATCTACATGGAAGAAAGGCATTGCAATCCATATCAGGGTTAGCTATATTTAGACATGGGAATAAATTTTTTTGCCTATGAATGGCAGTATGAAGCTGTAAAAGTACCCCTTGTGATTGGTTTAATCACTCATTCTCTTCTATCTGATATGCTTGTCCATCAATCATAATGATAATGATAAATATCCAACTAAGTCATCAACAATAACCTTTTTAAAGGATAGGATATTATGGGATAAAGATGATATCTGCTTTACTCTTCAACTTAAAGAATAAACAATGCAAATTTTGATAATCAGGAATTATCTCATTAAATTTTCTCCCAGCTTGAGCAAATAGTCTTCAACTTACTTTGTTTCATACAAATGGGAGGGAGAAGTCCAAAAACTGAAGAAAAGAAATTATAAGTAAAAACATGATACACCAAAATTAAATGCTTTATGATCCTCACCAAGTCCTCCTAGGGAAAAAAAAGATTAAATACAAAAAGAGAGAGACATAACACATTACAAAGAAAAACTTAAATGAAGGAAGAAACATGATCCACCAAAAATAAATACATCATAATCCTCTCAAAAAATATCAACCAACACCACCATGTAAATGACATGGTAAACAATACTCTCTTGTCAGGATGCCAAATGAAGGTCATGGATAGGATTACCAAAGAAATCTAAAGTGAAAAGTTGTGATGAAACTAATCAACAAAGAAATTCTTTGAACCGCTAAAAGACCTACACCACCATCCATCTAAAAATCAGCAAAGAAACTCTTTGAACTGCTACAATTGGCTCCTTTAATTGCACTCTCTTGGTACCTGAAAGATTCAAACATTAAAATCAAATTTACACATAGATGCCCTCAATTAAATAGAGCCACCTTGATCCCATTAAATTATTGTAATGTGTGTGATATTCCCTCAAAATAATAGTTAATGCATAGAGGATCAAAAACCGATAAATGACTCATAGTAATAGCACTTGAAAAGACAATTTAGCATATGATTATATGATAAAATGATGTTAAATTTGGTCATTTACAAGGATCAATTACATTCTCCAACATATAAACAAGCTATAAGAAAAAAGTTGCAAGCTGTTCAGATGCAATGAAAAAAACAATAAGCAGAAATCCAAATTATAAACCATGTGCTGGTTACAAATTCTATTGCAAAGTCAAATGCTAATTCCAAGTGAATGAATTTACTGTTCATTGGCTTTCAAAGCAGTCATAAATGCATATGTACTGGTAACAATAACTTGCACCAAATCTGAGGTAAAGACGAAAGATCATAGTGCATAAAGCACAAAGAAATATTTATTTTTATTTATTTTTGGAAGTCAATTGTATTTTATTTTAAGTCTTAGAAGTTAATTGGGTTATTTTATTTATTTCCTAGAGTCAAGGTTATTTTTATGAATCAATCATTGGGATTTCCCAAATCAACTAGAATCAGGTTTCAGAAGTCTAATAGAATTATTTTTTTGTCATAGTAATCTATATTTTACGCCTTTGGAGACAATTTACAATTTGCTTGATTAATAACAATTTCTCTTGGGAATTTTTCAATGGTTTAGTGTTGACTCCCACCAATGCTTAGATGCTAACTCCTAGGTTTTCTATCTCGCTCGGTGTTGACTCCAAACAATACTAGGCGCTGACTCCTAGGTGATCTTTATTGTTTCCATTTTTCAATTTTTGTGGTATCAAGTTTTGGTTTTGTCCTATGTCATAACACCTAAGCCAGTCATTTAACAAGTGACGAGCAAACAAACACTCATTTGGGGATTAATTGAGCTTTTTATACAACCAAGAGAATAATGGGGTGTACAAAGCTTTAAACTACAGCCCCATCCCTTGCCAAGTTGCCCCCTAAATTTTGATTAGAACAAGATTATTCAAGAAAATATTATTTTGTCAATCACTGGTAAGCAAATAGTTTTAAACACATCTTCAAATGAATTGGTTGAAAAGCATTCCAACTAAATAATCTTTGATGAAGATAACTAAGGGTTTTCTCAATAGATGAAAGAGAGATATTTTTTCACATAAAATTCCCTAAAGGACAAGATATACATTTGTTAATACTTGGATCACTGTTAATGCTGAATAAAAACTCAGGAGATTGTAAATATTGTTCTCCAAATAAGTATGTATGTATTCTTGTTTCAAGAAACAACAAGTCACACTGAACCATCTAAAAAATTAATGTTCAACCTTTTATCTAAAGACAAGATGGGCAATTACTTACAAAAAGCATAACCCCATAAAAATGAATATTTTGGTTTGCCGTTTTTGGATTTGAGGTTGTCAACTTGAAGCACCCTGCAAAAGGGTTAACAAGAACCAAAATCATTCAAACTGAAGATATGGAGTAAATTTACTGAGTAAACTAATTATCCATGTAAACAAGTAGTAAAAAGGCTAATAGGGATCATCAATGAAAATGTCAATTACAGACAGATAATATGGTGCATCAAACTGATTTTATCGCAATACACCCTGGGTTATATCCAAACTTCCTCTAGCCAAACTACATATTATCAGAATAAATAACATAATACGAGTAAAGAGATAAAATTACAACTTGATGTCTTTATCTGAAAGTATACAAATGCATATATTTAATCATGAGATCTACTGTATTTAAGAGCCCAGTTCCTCCATATGAGATGTGACAATCTGACACTTTTTGATTGTTTGACTCATTTCTCCCCCAGACAGGTATGAAATTCACCAAGTATACTATGAAGGACATTCAGAAATGAATGAGTTCTCCGTTAACTCCCATTGACATGGGTTAAGCTTAAAAATCTTCATTTCCCAAATTCCTCATCTAAAGCAATCATAACAGTAAATGAGACAGATGTGCTGGGAAAAAGGTAGCTCCAAGATATCTCGTTTGCACATAGATTACATACAACAAGAAGACCATGAAATTTTGTGCACAAGTGAAGAATTGAGATCAGTGCCATGTTACATGGCACAAACCATAAAGATTCAAAAACTTACATTTTTCAGCGGTGGTGCCCATCCTGCAGTAATGTCTGAAATTGCATGAGAAAATCATATTAGTACAAACAGATACAGAGAACCGAAAAATTGCACTATATTATTAAGGGACAAAGCCAGTTTGGAGGAATCTCCTCCTATCCATTATCTAGCCATTTAGATGGCTATCCATGTATTCTTAATCACATAATCTATTAAGTCATTTAAACCAGTCACATGGTTGTGTGATTATCAAATGGAAGGCAAAATTGGTTAAAGAGATTTTCAAAGTAGAGTATGTGCTGATCCTCCCATTCCTGAATATTCACCAGAACATCACTAAAACAGGGGATCTGCAAAACAACTTGTACAGTGATGCCTCAGAGGTTTTAAACTCCCTTGAACATGACAAACTAAAACCAAAAAAAGAAACAACAAAAATAATCCTTTAGACTAATAGGACCTTTCAAGAATTTATCACAGTATGCATTACTTGATTCAGCTTGCCTTTATAGATCTAAGGTATATTAGTGTCTAAGAATTGAACCTGAGACACCTAATATATGAATGCAAGATCAATTTCTACCACTTCACTTTAGGAAATCTAGTTCATATTTACTGCCAATCTGATTTACAACAGAACTGCAAAGTTTAGCATTTTCTTCTAAATATGAATTAATCTCATTACATACTACTCATTGCATGGCTCAATTCATTATTTATTATTCTTTAATTAGAAGGGAAAATGTAACTACACCTTAAATGAAATCAAACATTGAAGGAAATTAAGCAATTACTTACTGACTCCTGTTAAAAAAGAATAATAATAAGTAGCCACATCACATGTACTTCACGTATGCTCTAAGGCTTTTTCTTTTTGGATTTAGAGTCATAATTTTCCATACTTTCCAATTTGAGATACTACTGAAAACCTTAGCACAACTATAGATACAACCGAAAACCAAATAAATATTTTAAATCAATGACATTATTTGAAAACCTAAAAAGATGACAAAATTACATTCTTGGCGTTGGGATCTGGCAGAGAGCAGAAAGTGGAACCATTGTTGACAAAATGTAACCCGATTGTATCTCTGTTGCATTTAAAAAAATAAATAAATCCAATCATAAATCAAATATGTAAGAGAATGAAGAAAACTTGATAGAATATACCTTTTGACTAATGACATGGTATTTTTCATTAAATTTCGTTGAATGTACCTTTTGCTGAAACTCCCAGTGGTGATTGCTCTGCTCAATATGAAGAATAAGGAAGTGTGAGATGTTTAAATTTCACATAATGGAATCAGGTTCTGTATTAAGAATTTAAATTGCAAGGAACATACCTTTGGATTGACTATTGTGCACTGAAAATCTGTAGTGAATTGAGTTTGCTGATGTTATAAAGTTTGACTATTTCCCACATTCTTGATAAATATTTGGAGCAAGGTCCTATCCTTGTTCACCTTACTCTTGAAGTAGCAACACTAAAAAACCGTGTACCACCTCCTAAAAATTCTCACCCCCATTAGTGTTCCGTTTGATTATAAATTGCCTGATACTTTCATAAATTTATTTAAAAAAGAACAATAATTTAATAAATGTTAAAGGAATGTAGTACCTGATGCAATTGTATCAAACAAATTCAACCCAAAAAAAGTTTGTATCTAATGCAAAAAAGGGGAAAAAAAGTATTGAGCTGCTAATAACTGTTAAAATAATACCAGTATAAAATGAAAGCAGCCAAAAACAATAGTATCAAACCAACCCCCCCCCCCCCCCAAAAAACCCAAAAAAATAAATACCGTCTGAGTCATTGATTGTGGAAAATTTTCTCATGCTGTTGTGAAACTCCCAGAGTTTGTAAAATTCATGAGATGTTTAAAAGTTTCACATAATGGATTGCATCTGTTTCAATTTCAAGAAGATAAGAGCTAAGAGAAAAGAGATTGCGTCTATTTCAATTTCAAAAAGGATAAGAGATGATGAGGTTGTAAACTACTGAGAACGTGGGTTTAGGGGAGGTTTTAAATTGTGGGCTTTTATTTTACAAATTTATCTCCCTTAGTTGAAAAACTGTAAGTGAGCAGGGAGGAAATATTCTGGGATATCTAAGACTTAGAGTTCACGGCTTGGAAGCTAGTAGTACTGAAAATAATAAATGAAGTTAGGGTAGCTTTCTTTATGACATAATACAGTGATTCTCTATACCTTCACTCCACATTCATATATCAAAACCTGAAGATTGGAAATAATAAGAATCTTATTTAAGTCT
Organism: Quercus lobata; assembly: GCF_001633185.2. NCBI lineage: Eukaryota > Viridiplantae > Streptophyta > Magnoliopsida > Fagales > Fagaceae > Quercus > Quercus lobata. Next base: position 1,494,464 of record NC_044909.1, on the reverse strand, counting down.
ATTCCTTCAAGTTGATTTACAGGTCACCCAGCTTCTATATATAACCTTAATATCATCTCTTTTTAAAAAAAAAAAAAAATTTATTTATGGAAACCTCAATATCATCTTGAATCTTCATTCAAATTGAACTCAAGATTTTCGTTTTTCGGTCTAAAAGTAATAATACACGGATTCAGCATTCATAGCAAATATATGTTATAAAAACCATCATAGATTCTAGTATATCCCAATATTAATATGCCTTCACCAAAGCAACAAAAAAATGGACATGAAAAACAAAAAACCAAATTGAATATCTAAGGATATGGTACATAACCCAAACATAAAATCAAGAAAGGAAGAAATTGGGCCTTACTGTTAACAACAGAGGTCTTGAGCCATTCCAAAACATTGAAGGTAACCTTACTTGGCACTTGATTGATGTTAAGCTAAGCAAACGTTATGCACCAGAAGCAGACAAATATGATCAATAAATGACAAATATCATAATAAAAGAAAACCAAATTGCAAGGTGGAAAGATATCTTGGGCACCACCAATTACTTCACAGCAACAAGGCCAGGTAACTGCATTACAATAAATGAATAAAAGAAATTAAATACTTATTTTATAATTTATAATTGCATTAAAATTCATGATTCCCTAATGAATGAAGAGAGAGAGAGAGGCACCCAAATATGTAACTAAAGGAGGCACACCTTGGTAGAGAATGGTGCCACTATGTCTTTAGGGATATTCTTTTACATCATAATTATGTGTTGTTTGCAAAATGAAGATGAAGAGATTGAAGAAGGATGATGAAGGTAGCAAGAGTTAAGAGAAGCTTCATCTTTAGCCCAGTCTCAACCTCAACCTTATTCTGTTCAGATAGATTTGGTTTATTCAATTGCCCAAGAGATTTAGAAAATAACCACAGTTCCTCATAGCTTTCTCCTGTACTTTAGATAATTGGTTTTTTTATTTACAACCATTGATGGAAAAGTGAACATGAAAAATTCTGCACATATGTGCTTCAGCTGAATGAAAAGCAATACAGATGGCCAATTATGATGGTTGAATTTCCAAAATCTATAGCAACCAACCCAAATGATATGGAATTTCCAGAACTCTGATGGTTGAATTTTAACAACTTCGGAATCTCAGTTCCTGGCAGTACAAGATAATCAGGTTTACTCTGAAATCAAAATCAATTTTGAAATATTTACATGTTGATCACAAACTATTATTGAGTAGAGGTTAACCAGCAAAGAAGTTATATGAGCCAATTATGAAATGATGACCGGAAGCATTGAATAGAATCACTTGCTACAGCTGCAAGTCCACTGTCATGCAGACCAATCATTTGATGAAGTCCTCAGAAATTCCGATGCTTAATTGTTTCCAAGCTGCAGAATTTAATTATGTCACACAACAGTTCAATGAATAAGCAAATTGTTCTTTGTTAAACTGCAAATTTGCTCTTGGAATTTTTCTATTGCGATTACTTAATAAAACAGACATAGCATGCTACAATCTCAATAACGTAGCAACTTTCACTCCAAAATCACACCTTTTACTTTATAAACCGCTTTTAAGGAAAACAAATACCACACGACTACAAGGGCCGTAAGCTATTACTCAATAGAATATTCAAGCGTGCAAAACACAACAAAAACTTGAATAAAAGCAAAAGACCATAACAGCACTTCATTTATGTATATATGTCCAACAAACAAAGCAAGCACTCCTTGTATATCAAAAACATTACCATTCAAACAACCAAAAAAAGAGAGGGTTTGGAGTTGTAATACTTACTAGTGAAGGGGACTAACTTGGCGTTGGAGCAGATGGGAATCAAGGAAACAAAGAGAGGCATAATTCCTTGAAGTCTGATCAAGATGTCCTCGCTTTCTTCGGTGGTGGACCCATATTGAAATCAGAGTCATCATTTAAACAGTCATGGGCCATTGAAGACGAACCCATATAGAAATCAGAGTCATCATTTACACTGGCATGGGCCATTGAAGACGAACCCAAATGAAACCCACTACTAACACCTGAGCCTAACTCCAAATTGGGCTGGGCAAAGCCAAAGTCAAACCCATTTGTCAAATCAGGGAACACAGGAGGCTCACTTTCTCTTTCATTTGAATCATTTAGTGACAAACTCAAATCGCACCCATCGTTATGAATGCCCTTCAAAAGCCCCAAATCATTTACGGTATTGGAAACCTCATGATCCATATTTGGACCAGGTAACAATGCAAGGAGTTCAGAGTTATTAGGGGCCGCTAATGACAAATTCAAATCACCAAGAAAGCCCTTCAAACCAGGTTCAAACCCATTAGAAATGGGGAAAACAGGTTGAAAAGGCGGGAGCTCAGTGTCATTCAAAACTGAGGATGACCCACAACCATTCCTGTCACTCGGAAGCGGCAAGTAAGTAATATCTGATTTCTGAGGACAGCAGATGCATTCTACATTCACCCCCAACCATTTTACAAAACCAAAACCAATTTCAACCTTAACCTCCACCCGATTCTGTTCAGATGGATTTGGTTTATTCAACTGCCCTAGAGATACATAACCTAACCACAGTTCCCCGTAGCTTCCTTCTGTGCTTGTCCAACAGCTATACTGCTGACAACCATTGACGAAAACGCTAACCCAAGCGTCTCCCCTAGAACGAAGAGCAACACAGACGGCCAATTTTGGAAATTTGCAACCAACCTTGAATGATATGGAATTTCCAAAACTCTGATGGTTGAATTTAAGCGACTTTGGAATCTCAGTTCCTGGTAGAAAAATGTAATACTTCTTAGTTTCAGAATCAGAGTCAGAGTCAGATTCAGAGTCGTCAAAGAGATCCATTAATATGTCGCTTCTTGCACCTTCACGGACTCTATTCGGTAGAATCTCTAGAATTTTTCCAAACTGCTTGCATTAAACAAAAACAAGAAATTGAAGTTTGTGAAAGAAGTTAACAAAAAAATTGTATCTTTACTACTTAATTATCAAAGAGAGAGACCTCACCTGATTCAATAATCTACTTGATGATTGTGGAAGCAACGATGGGCATTTTTCTATTCTCACACATCTAATAGATTGTGGAAGCCTTGGAATTTGAATTTCCCGAAGCTCCTTACAGTTACGTATGTGAATATATTCTAATCTAGATAATCTAGAAATGCCTTCGGGGATACTAACAATATTGGAGTCCTCTATAGTTACATATCTCAATGCCGGGAAGAAATCATTCTTCATACAAAAATCTAAATCAATTAAAATTTCTCTATAGCATTCGAGTGTCAGATCTCCACATTCATCCGGATTAATAACAAAGCAGTTGTGAATAGGGGTATCTGTTTCCTCAAGCAGTTGCAATTTATTGGTGCTATCCCAAAACTTCCCAAGGTTTTCACATCGCTGTATCTCTAATTGGATAATCCCTTCGGTGAGATATCTTAGTGATAAAGGCCATTCTCTGATATTACTTTCATTCACACAGAAATCTAAACATTTCATTTCAGGGTGAACATTGGGAAACTTCTCAAGCCTTGGGCAGTTATCTAGAAAGAAACTTTTATTCAACTTGAGGGTGCCCGGAAGAATCTGAAGTTTCATGCAGTAACAGAGGGACAAACATTCAAGCTTATCAAGAAGTCCAATAGAGTCATGAATCTCAATTAAATTGTCACAATAAGAAATGTCCAATGTCTCTAAGTTTGGAGCGCATAAGTCAGGTAATCTTGTGATGGATTGACAATCCTCCAAATAGATACTTTTCAAATATTTGTAATTGCACCCCTAAAAAAATAATAATAATAAAATAAAATCGTTTCATCTAATTTTAAAAATAACATTTAGTGAAATGAAGATTCACAAATAAAAAACTCATACCTGCTCGAATAATTTCTCTAACCCAATGCAACTACTCGACACCTCCAGTCCAACAAGTTTTTTAGGACAAAATTTGGATGGCAAGGAAAAATTATATCCTGACCATTTAAACAATCTTAATTCATTGGAAAGATATTCAAGTTCTTGGGAAATTTGTACATTCTCAACAATAAGAAATTTGAGATTTTCCATCTTTTCGAAAGCTGAAGCTTTTAATGATACTGTTATTGGTTCAGGTTCGCACCACATTATCCCTCGAATTTTATCCGACCCCTAGATAAGACAAAGAATTAGTTGCAGTTCATAACAAAATCCGACAAAAGTATAATTATTTTAGAAACTTTAAACAATATATATATATATATATTTTTTTTTTTTCTTCAATATTGAAAAGGAAAAAATAAATGAAAAATAAAAGGTTAAGCAAAAGAACTTATACCTTATTTCTAGTTAATAATTTATAAGCATCCTCATGACACCATATTCTGCTGTGATTTTCAAGCCTTTCAAATTCTTCTTGAGCTATTTCTCTACCCATTTGTTGTAGCAAGTCATGCATCCACAATGTGCCATCTTCATCGATTATGAGACATTTATCAATAAGCTTTCCAATACCAAATTTTGGATATAAGTCGCAAGCATCTAATATCTTTACAACATAATCCTTGCTGAATCCCTTAAAGAAACATGCAATATCAAGAAAAATATGTTTTTCATTTTTATCCAATCCAATAAAACTTATTTTGAGTATCTCTTGAATTTTTTCATGTTGAATGTTCTTATACATTTCAAATGCATTACTCCATTCATCTATACTTTTTCCACACAAAGCAGAACCCATTACTTTTAGAGCTAGTGGAAGTCCTTTAGCATAAGATAGAATCAGCTTTGCAAGTTTTGAATAATCTTCCTTGGGCTCATTTGTGCGGAAGGCATGCATATTAAAAAGATCACGAGCTTCACATGGACCAAGTTCTTTGACCTTGTAAATTAGATGACCTTTTGGAAGAGTGGATAGCACATGTTTGTCTCTTGTTGTTATAATGACTATACTCCCTGAAGCAAACCAGTCACATTTTCCAAGCAATTTTTCTATTTGCACTGAATTATCCACATCATCGAGAACTAAAAGAACCTTTTTACAACAAATTCTCTTCTTTATCAAATTGGTTCCTTCGAATTCACTGTCTACCTTCAAATAGTTATCTTGTAAGATCTTAGAAAGAAGTTTCTCTTGTAGTTGTATCATGCCACAATTTATAGACTTTTCTCTAACCTTCTCCAAAAAACAGCTTCCTTCAAATTGATAAGCAATTTTGCAATAAACAGCATTTGCAATTGTAGTCTTACCTACTCCAGGAAGTCCATGAATCCCTAAAATGGGAACTTCATTTGACTTAATATTTAAAAGTGACTTTATGTACGCTACACGAGAATCTATTCCAACCAGGTATTCAGCATCATATAATGGTCTCCGATTAAATGTAGCACTTGATATTTCTTTAACAATTCCTTGTATAAAGTCACATTCAGATTTATATGTAGTGCGGCTGCCAATCACATAGCACAAGAAAACATAACATATAATGAGTTAGATTAGCAGATGAACGAAATTTAAGATATCTAGTTTTGTGAGTCATAAGATACAACTAACACGTTTTTAAATAAAGTACATGTAGATTTCAGATATATCATTTCTCTAAATATTAACATAATCTTTTTTTTTTCTCTTTAAAAATATGCCTTGTAGATTACTTTTGGAATCTTAGCAAGTAGTTGCATGAAAACTCACCTCTCGTGAGGTGTCATATTTATTGGAAACCCACTACTAGTGGTAGCATATTTAAAATAGTGTATCCTAAAAAAAATTGTAAACACCCTAAATTTTTTTTTACGTAATTGAAGTAAGCCCAATATAATTAAATTTGGCCTCTCTTAATTACATCCTTGCCCTTTTAAACAAAAAGAAAAAGTCCAACAATAAAATTTATTGATCTAATTTTTTCTAAAGCAAAGCCAACAACAAAATTTAATAATTGCCGATCTTAAATCATTTTTGGGGGGAGGGGGGGAAGCCCAACAACAAACTTACCAATTACAAGTTAAAGAAAAATTTGCCAATTAAAATAAAAACTCTAACCAAAGAGAATCAAAGAGACAACTTCTACCTATAGCTCAACTACCTCCACACATAGCTGCTGTACTCGTGAATTCTCTCTCTCTCTCTCTCTCTCTCTCTCTCTCTCTCTCTCTCTCTCTCTCTCTCTCTCTCTCCATGACTATGTATATATTGTTGGGACATATGTGAATCATGTTAGGAACATATGTAAATGTAGAATTGGCTAATCCTTTGACAAAACGCACTTTACTTATAATTTGGTAGATCTAAAATGTGCTTAATACTTCAAGGAACAAGGTTTCAAATTCTAGTGTTAAAGCCATGCAAATCTGTCCAAGAATCAAGTGAAAAAGTACTGGATTTTAAAACTCAACAACTAGTATCTATCGAGATTTAAAAGGCTGTTTAAGCTCAATGCTCGATAGCTCTCAACAGATAACCTATCTATCGAGATATATGAAAATCAGTTTTTTAGATCTAATTTCACTCCAATCCATGGATACATGTTTAGGCTTTCTTTTCTCACAACCCTAAACATATATAAGGATTATTTTAAGGGCCGTCACAATTGATGCACCTCAATGCAAAATTTTTTTGCAAGCATATTGTGACCGGAAACATATGCCCTAGTTTATCTTTCTTTTCAAGAAACTGCTGCGTTTATACGCTATAGGATTTTGTAACCAAGGAGCTTCGCGACCTTTATCTTGGGGTGAACGACAAAACACCCCTTCCTCGAGCTTTACTATAGGTTCGAGGTTCCTAAATATGGTGATGACATTTGTTCTACATCCCTTATCTCACTATAATTCAATTACTGAGCCTTGTGCTCGATTTTTGTTATCCCTTATTGAGGGACTCACTATAGATTTTCCCTCTCACTTCATACTCTCCCTTATAGATGCCTATAAGGATACAGCGACTCGTGATAAGCTCATTTTTTCTTCTGCTATCACGAGGATTCTCCGTCATGCGTCTATCTCCTATCTCGAGTCTCCTTACGTTTTAGTGATGTGTGCCATAGACGCTACTACCGTTAGACAGAGCAAGGCCCAGCTTCGACCGAAGCGATCATGGACTGAGACGTCGACTCCTTTGGTTTTTTCCACTCCATCCACATCTGCTCCTTCTACTTCTGCGAGTGATGTGACCCTCAAGGCGATCATGGCACAGTTTTAACGCATGGATACTCGCCTTGATACACTCACTACTGAGTTGTATCAGGTAAACACCCTCTCAATCATATTGCACGACGACAGGCTCACCTTGGTGGCTTCATAGAGTCTCCCTCTCCTTCTCTCGAGGCTTCTGAGGACGAGGATGACGATGGTGACTTTGATGGTGCTGCTGATGAGGATGAAGATGTTAGCTCTTCCAGTGATGATGAGATGACTACTTCTCAGTGACTTACCATTTGTCATTCGTGACAAAAAGAGGAAGTAGTTTTGGATATGAAAGTAGTCATGTACATAGTAGGAGAGTTAGTTATAGGAGATATATTTGTTAGGAGGAGTGTTTTCTTTTTGAAGGATGTAGTGAAGACTCTTTGTATCTTTTCTTTTCTTTACTTTTGAGATACATTGTGATAGCAAACCTTGTATTCTTTTTAATATATATATATATATATATTGAGGTTGTTATTACATTCTTTCACCTATCTCTTCATATGTTGTTTCTTTTCTCTCTTTATGCACATACTTTTTATTTATTGTATGCAATCTTTTATTTCTGTCTCACACTAAGATGTCGTGATGAATTTTATTTAAAGTGTTTCAGAAATACAGGTTGTCAAAGTCTTTTTTGTCATGAACTCTCTTCTTGCAAAGTTTTTCAAGAGTTTGTGTTATGATAGATTTTATTGTGTTCAACAAGTATGAGTTGAGTGATTTATGACTTCTCTTATATGTTCATTTGTTTGTTGTGATTTTCTCATGGATTGCCAAAATGGGAGATTGTTAGAACATATGTGAATCATGTTAGGAACATATGTAAATGTAGAATTGGCTAATTTTTTGACAAAATGCACTTTACTTCTAATTGAATAGATCTAAGATGTGTTTAATACTTCAAGGAACAATGTTAGGACATATGTGATTTAATGTTAGGAACATATGTCAATATAGAATTGGCTAATCCTTTGACAAACGCACTTTACTTGTAATTGGAGAGCTCTAGGATGTGTTTAATACTTCAAGGAACAAGGTTTCAAGATTAAGTGTCAAAACCATGCAAGTCTATTCAAGAAACAAGTGAAGAAGTACTGGATTTTGAAGCTTGACAGCTAGTATCTATTGAGGTTTAAAAGGTTGCTGAAGCCCGATACTCGACAGATAAGCTATCTATCGAGGTTTATGAAATTCAATTTTTCAGAGCTGATTTCACTTCAATCCATGAATACATGTTTGGGCTTTCTTTTCTCACAACCCTAAACATATATAAGGATTATTTTAAAGGCCATCAAAGGTTGCGTGAATGTGAAGCAAAGTTGTTTTCATGCAAATTGTGATCGGAGACAGAATTAGCCCTAGTTCATCTTTTTCTTGAAGAAAGCTGCTGTGATTGTACACCGTTAGGTTTTGTAACCAAAGAGTTTCGTGATCTTCATCGTGTGATGAATTGAAGAACTTTGCAGCCAACATCTTTCTCAAGTTGGTGAGTAAGCTGCGTACTGGGATCCGCGCATCGGATTGGTTAGCCACGTACTGAGAGCCATGCATTAAAAGGAAAGATTGTCACTACAGAACAAATCCAATTGGGTATTGGTGTAAGGGTTCAACTGTAGGTTGGTATAAGATACTGGGATTCTTTTACTTATAACCGCTTGTTGTGATAATAGTGGATTCTTGAGAGTGGTGACTTTAAAATAACCTGGTGAGGTTTTTGCCGTGTAGGTTTTCTTCATTCATAAACAAATTACCGTGTCAATTTAATTTCTGCTGCATTTAGTTATTTAATAATTTGTTTGTGCTACCACTCGTATTGCATGCTAATTGAATTAATTAATTAACTTAGTTAATTAATTTGATAATTCATCACAATGGGCCAATACATTCTTGGCCTATCAAACAACATTTCAAGTTCTAGTGTTAAAACTATGCAAATTTGTCCAAGAATCAAATGAAGAAGTGCTGGATTTTAAAACTGGACAACTAGTATCTATCGAGATTTAAAAGGCTATTTAAGCGTGTTATTCGACAACTCTCGATAGATAACCTATTTATCGAGATTTATGAAAATCAGTTTTTCAGATCTGATTTCACTCCAATCCGCGGATACTTATCTATCGAGATTTATGAAAATCAGTTTTTCAGATCTGATTTCACTCCAATCCGTGGATACATATTTAGGCTTTCTTTTCTCACAACCCTAAACATATATAAGGATTATTTTAAGAGCCGTCACAGTTACTCAATGCAAAAGTTTTTCACAAACATATTGTGACCAGAGACATACATCCCAGTTTATCTTTCTCTTCAAGAAGCTACTGTGTTTGTATGCCGTAAGGTTTTGTAATCAAGAAGTTTCGTGATCTTCATCGTGTGATGAACTGAACAAATTTGCAGCCAACATCCTTCTCAAGCTGGTAGTTAGTCATGTACTTGGATCCGTACATCGAATTGGTTAGTCACGTACTGGAAGCCGTGCATTAAAAGGAGAGATTGTCACTAGAGAACAAGTCCAATTGGATATTAGGGTAAGTGTTCAACTATAGGTTCGTATAAGTATTGAGATTCCTTTACTTGTAACTATTTGTTGTGATAATAATGGATTCTCGGGAGTGATAACCTTAAAATCACTTAGTGGGGTTTTTGTCATAGAGGTTTTCCCCATTCGTAAACAAATCACTGTGTCAACTTTATTTTTTGCTGCATATTAACTTAGTTGGTGATTTGTTTGTGCTACCACGCTATTGCATGTTAATTGGATTAATTAATTAACTTGGCTAAATTAATTAATTAATTCATCACTAGGGGTTAATACATTCTTGGCCTATCATATATGACCAAAGTTATTAGGATTGAGATCTCACACAGAATCGATGAGAGGGTTTGGAGATCGGATTATAGAATCAGGACAAGGATCGTAAAATCCTACTTTCCAATTAAAAAAACTAAAAAACTACCTATATTTATAATTTACAATTAATTTTTATAGAAACAGAGAACAAAAGTACTTTAAACAACACAAAACCGATAACAATGCATAATGTTTCACATAAATAACATAAACTAAATAATAATGATTCAAACACCACCACAAACACACTCAAACATCATGATGAAAGTTTTGGCTATCTTGACTAGGTTTTTCAAAGTAAGGTTGACCATCATAAACAACATTCTCAACATTGTTAGAAACCACATGGCCCACGTCATCCATTGGATAATTATCAAAATCTCTTAATGTTTCATTTGGAGGTTCATTCACTTCACTTTCATTGGCATCATTAAACTCAAATTCATTACTAATCTCTAGTCCTTCATGCACTAGCCCTCTACTCTCTAGTCTCTTTCTTCTCTTCTCTTCTATCTTTTGTGATTTTGTTGATTAGGTTAGGGTGAGGTGAATTTTTTTTTTTTTTTTTTTACATTTTCATTTTTTTAAATATAAATCTAGGCAAGGGCTGCTAGGTTGATCTATTTATTATGTTTTTTTTTTTTAATTTATTTATCAGTTTAGGACCTTTAGGCTCCATTTGGGGGCCGAAAATAAACAAGAAAAAAAAATTGAATTTTCCTTAATAGCACAAGATCTTTGGTATCATTATAGGATCATGATCTTATAAGAATCTAAGATCCGAACTGAGATCCAACACAAATCCCACTTTAGTATAGATCCTAGAGAGATTTAAAACGTCTTAATGATGTAGGATTTTAATATACTAAGATTTGGATCGGGATCTTGATAACCATTGACATGACTAATGCTGTAGTGCTGCCTGTGTTCAATGTAAGTTTCATACTTAAAGTTTGATTTTGACTCTTGTTTAGTAAAGTAACCAGTAAGTGTATATTATATTTTATTAATTGATATTTTTGAAAAATCAGTGAGCTAAGATCACTACACGTGTTGTTCAATGACGGAAAAAATCAGTACGTGTAGTAGTTATGGGCACTAGCTTATAAAATAGTATTGTGAACTTTATGTTATATTATTTTATATATAAATTTCATAATTGTGCTTTTTAATTGTTTGTTAAGTTGATGGTATTGTACTCGGATTCCCGTGGCTCTAAGTGTATTGTATTCCATTTCACTTAACAATAATAATAATTAATCTTAGAAATAATAATGAAGCTAATAGTATTAATAATGAAGATTTTAAGATATAAAAATTTGTAAAAAAAAAAAATTGTAAAATTTCATGTTTTTGAGTGGTTTTTTTTTTGGTTTGTTTGATAATATATTGAAGTTCTTATTTCTTTTTTTATTAGATTTTGCATAATTTAAGTTTCTTAAAAAAAAAAAAAAATTAGAGCCACCGTTGTCCACTACCAATGTTGGAAAGAAACAATCAACAAAATTTTGGGAAAAAAAAAAATATATATATATATATATATACACACAAATGGGTGAAACTCTTAACCGGAAAGGTTAAAATTTTTCAACTTCAAAGATTGACCTTTGTAGGCTAACTATCTTCCTACCAAATGATATGATCAAAATAGAATATTTTCATACTTTTGCATGTAGTGGTTTTGGTAAACCACTTTTTCCTTTTTAGAAGTATAAAAGCATGAATCATTATATCAACAATTAGATACATACCTTTTAAAAAAAAAAAAAAACAATTAGATACGTACCCTTCCTCATAATGCCATCCAGAAACACTAGCTGCTTTACTTAGGGCTTCCCTCCATCTCGGCATCTTCCCCATGTTATCCTTGAACTCCTTTTCATGGTTAGCTAGCGCTATCCCAAAGTTTCCCAATTGATTACGTACTTCTCTTGGTTCTACGTTATAAAAAATCGGTAGAAGTAGAACCATTTGCTTATTTTCCGAACACTCAACAATCTTAACAAGTTCGTTCAAACACCATTTGGACTCTGCATAGTTTTTAGAAAACACAATAACTAAAATCATGGACTCTTCGATTGTTTTGAGAAGTTCCGCAGAAATTTCTTCTCCCCTCGGAAGCTTATCGTCCATAAAGGTGTTAATGCCTTTTTGCTCCAAAGCCTTATATAAATAGGTAGTAAAACCTGTACGGGTATCTTCACCTCTAAAGCTCAAAAAAACATCATACTTCCATCGGCAAGTGGAAGATGAGGAGGAGGCTCCTTCGTTGGTCAGGACAACCATTGGGATCTATAAGCAGAAGATTGAGAAGATCAGAGATTTGATAAAGTGGGGGAATTAAAAGAAATGGGAGAAAGTGAACGCAAGGAAAAAATGAACTATACCTTTTTGACAGTAGGATCACGGTTTTGACGATTGAGTCTTGCACCAGAAGAGCCCCGGTTCTGTGAGGCTCAGACTTGATTGAAATGCTCTGAATCAGTGCGTTTGATTGCTAAATTGATAAAAGGAGTGAATTGGATCAGACAGAGAGATCAAACCGAAATGGAAATTTGGAGTGAAGTAGAAGAAAGTATTAGAGTGAGAGTGGGTGTGTGTAAAGGAATTGTGAGTTGGCATTTGGCATTTGTTTGACAACAGCAATGTAAAAGTATCACGGGTCTTCCGCTTTCCACCAAGAACATTTGGGAAAGCGTGTGAACGCTTTGAAAAAAGAGCCTTTTCATGTGTGTAAGCAGTCCCACGCTTTTGCAATTTCCAGGAAACTAAAGAGTGGAAATAAATGACAGAACATGATGGTTTTCTAACTTTTTCCTGACAACGCGCAATGCAATATACGAATTTATTCCATGATTCACTCTTTTTCAGTTTTCAGGAAACTAAAGGGTGGTCGAGATTGATAATTGTAAAAAGAATTTTTAATCTCAACCATCGATTAGAAGTGGTAAAAAAATAAAAAGTTAACAATTAGGGGAAGTGAACGCTTTGAAAAAAAAAAAAAAAAAAAAGCCTTTCATGTACGAAGCAGTCCCACGCTTTTTGAATTTTCAGGAAACTACCCTTTCAATTTCCAATTTCTTTTTTATTAGTCTATTTTTTTTCTTTTACTTTGTTAGTATAAAAAAATTATAATATTTTATGTATTTATGTGATTTTTTTATGACATGTGAAGATGATAAAATATAGCCTGTTGGGCCTACCTTAATGGGCCTGACGGATCAGGGCTGTTGGAATTGTGTAAAGATGGTCCCACGCGCTGTGAAAGCCCATCGCCAACAGACTCGGTAGGGGCCCATAATCCGGAATCTCTATCACCTATAAAAGCCCTAAGATCCAGAAGGGAAAATCCTGGCCCACTACGTTTTTGGAAAATTGGTATCAGAGTCACACATTGGAAAGATCTAGAGGTAAAGAGCCCTCTCTTCACCACTATAAAAGGGCCGACATTCTCGCAAATCGAGGTAAGATGATTTGACCCTCTCTAACACCTCAAAATAACTCAAGGGACGAATTCTGACTTGACCGTCGGAGAGTATTAGGCCGGCCCCACACCGGTGCTCTCTAAAGGGTTTTTCTTCCGTTTGTTCTTGTTGTGCAGGTTCGTTAACTCGCGAGTACGGTGTGACTTATTGGTGACAATTCTCAACGTCATCAGTTGGCGCCGTCTGTGGGAAACAGAGACGTATAGTACTCCCAAGATTCCCAGACAAAAGAGTTACATGGTACTCACTCGCTCAATGGCAACCACGAATGACGTTCAGGAAGAAGCCCCTACGACGGCCCTTGAGAGACAGGTCAGGACGCTCGCCGCAGCCGTGGAGCGCCTCACCAAGCAAAACCACGACCTGCAAGAGCAGCTGAACCAAAGGAATGCCGCGGTCAATAACCAAGGAGCGGATCAAGAGGGGAACAGCGCCGAAAGGAGAAATCAGGACGGACCACAGGGGAGTAACGCCCCGAGCAAACCAGTAAGACGGGACGTAAGCATCCCTTCCCCGACGGACACTGCTCCACAATCCATCATCGCGGAGATGCAGGCGATGAAGGAGCAAATGGATATGATGATGAGCGCTCTCAAGGGGCGAGTGTCAAGTGATCTCGACGACCTTGTCAACCGGACTGACTCGCCATTCACGGCAGACGTCAACTCCTTCCCCCTGCCAAGTAAGTTCCGTATGCCAAGTATGGATAGCTACGACGGAGTCAAGGACCCTCTAGACCACTTAGAGACCTTCAAGACCCTGATGCACCTTCAGGGAGTGGCAGACGCGATCATGTGCAGGGCCTTTCCTACAACCCTGAAGGGCGCAGCAAGGATTTGGTTCAGCCGGATAGCACCCAACTCCATCAGCACCTTCAAGGAGCTAAGCGCTCAATTTACTACGCATTTCATCGGAGGACATCGGTATAAGAAATCCACGGCTTGTTTAATGAATATCAAGCAACGGGAAGAGGAGACGTTAAGGGCCTACATATCACGCTTCAACAAAGAAGCACTCTCGATCGACGAAGCCGACGACAAGATATTGGTAGCAGCATTCACAAACGGGCTGAAGGGGGGTAAGTTTTTGTTCTCACTATACAAAAACGACCCCAAGACCATGTCGGAGGTCCTTTACAGGGCCACCAAATATATGAACGCTGAAGACGCACTGCTATCGCGAGAAGATAGACCCAAGAAAAGAGACAGACCGGAGGATTCCCGACAGGACCAGGGGCGGAAGAAAGGAAGGATGGGAGACCGAAGGGAGGACAGACGTCCAAAACCAATGAGCGGAAGGTTCGCAAATTTCACCCCGCTCAACGCACCAATTGATCAAGTCCTAATGCAGATTAAGGACGAAGGGTCCCTGACGTTCCCAGGAAAGCTGAAGAGTGACCCCAGCAAAAGGTCCAGAGACAAATATTGCCGCTTTCATCGTGACCACGGCCACGATACGGCCGATTGCTACGACTTGAAGCAGCAAATCGAAGCACTTATCCGACAAGGGAAGCTGCAGAAGTTCGCCAACAAAGTGGACGGATCACACCTAACGGTGTATAAATTTACAAGTCCACAAAGTGGACGGATCACCCCTAACGGGGGAAAATCTATAAATCCACAAGTCCACAAAGTGGACGGATCACACCTAACGGTGTATAAATTTACAAGTCCACAAAGTGGACGGATCACCCCTAACGGGGGAAAATCTATAAATCCACAAGTCCACAAAGTGGACGGATCACACCTAACGGTGTATAAATTTACAAGTCCACAAAGTGGACGGATCACCCCTAACGGGGGAAAATCTATAAATCCACAAGTCCACAAAGTGGACGGATCACACCTAACGGTGTATAAATTTACAAGTCCACAAAGTGGACGGATCACCCCTAACGGGGGAAAATCTATAAATCCACAAGTCCACAAAGTGGACGGATCACACCTAACGGTGTATAAATTTACAAGTCCACAAAGTGGACGGATCACCCCTAACGGGGGAAAATCTATAAATCCACAAGTCCACAAAGTGGACGGATCACACCTAACGGTGTATAAATTTACAAGTCCACAAAGTGGACGGATCACCCCTAACGGGGGAAAATCTATAAATCCACAAGTCCACAAAGTGGACGGATCACACCTAACGGTGTATAAATTTACAAGTCCACCCTAAGGGGTACAAATTTACAAGTCCACAAAGTGGACGGATCACACCTAACGGTGTATAAATTTACAAGTCCACAAAGTGGACGGATCACCCCTAACGGGGGAAAATCTATAAATCCACAAAGTGGACGGATCACAGCTAATGGTGTACGGATCACCGCTAATGGTCAATAATCCTACAAGTCCTTAAAATAGACGGTATAGTATTTCCTATCAATGAGGTGGAAGGGTCCGATTAGAAGTTCGAAATGCTTTAAAGTGAACGGATCAACAGACCGGCTTGTCCAAATTAATACACAAATAGACGGAGAGAAAAATCCTTAGCGGATACAAATACTTTACCAGCAACAAAAATATGCGTAAGCATATATATTGAAAGAAAAATATTGTTCGGTGCAAAAGCTAAATTAAAATAAACCGTCTTCAAAATACAGAAAACATAAAAAAAAAGGGACGGATCCTCCTCAACATTTACTACAAATTAATCTACTTTTTTCGGCTCTTCAGCTGGAACGTCCTTCGACGGAGCAGACTCTCCTTCGCCCTGAACAGCATCTTCACCAAACAGGTCTTCCGTGTTTTCTGAAGCGACGGGCAGAGCGGATGTCTGATCTTGGTCATTGACGGTTATCATGGACACGTCAAGATCCGGGTAGGTCTTCTTTATCTGACGGAGGGCATCGTCAAAGCCTTGAAGGAACGAACCCCCCAGCTCCTTCAACAAATCCAAAGAGTTGCGATACTCGGTGACGGCGTCCTCTCTGGCTTGACGGAGTTTCCTCTTTAACTCTTTCACCTCCTCGTCTTTACCCTTCAAGGCCTTCCCAGCTTCTTCCGTCCTCTGTTCGAACTCTTTTCTGGTCTGCTCAGACAGTTCAAACTTCTGCTCCATTGTGGACTTCCACTTGTGCAGTTGACTAAGCTCCTCCTCCGTCCGCCCAGCCTTTGTCCGTATACGTTCAAGAGCCGCTTCACGGTTGAGGCAGCGATCCATCAAGCCCTTCATCATGACCAAGGACTGAAATTGACAAAGTTAAAGTGTTAAATAGAAAACAAAGAAGTGGACGGACATACACTGACAAAAAGAAGGGTACCTGCCCAACGGCGAATAAACCCGTCTCCCCCATTGCTTCCGTCGAATGATTCCCCAGATCCTCGTAGTCCTCTGCCGAAATTATTGACTTGAGTTTCTCCAAGGCATACTTCGAATCGTCGCGGAGAAGGGAAGGAGGTTTCTCCTCGTTGACGGGAGGGGCACGCATTAGGCCCTTGCCGGTTCCATGTTTGGCTTGGGTGACGGTCTTAACGCCCTCAGCCATCAAGCCCACCACGGGCTCCAATGAAACTTTCGGTTGCTTGTATGGACGGTCAGACTTTGGCGGCTGCTTCCTCTTAGCCGACGACCCCGGCACCTTAGGAATGACAACTTCACCCGTCTTCTTTTGCTCGACGGCTAGTGATTTTATCATTGCCCTTCTCTTAGCGTCGTCCATTTCTACAAATACAGGACGGATTAAGATCATCCTTCGTTAAATGCTAAATTCAAGAGTAAGAGTTGACGGACTTACGTTTGTGTATTCTTTCGTCGTATGCAAGGGCTTCGCGAGTGGGTTCTGGACCGTCACAATACCAATGTATTGTTCTTGGGTTCACTAACTTGGCCCAAGTCCTTTCCTCCGGCTTAGTTTTCCTGCAAATCTCTTCAAGGAAACTGAATTCCTCAAGGCTAACTTGCGGGCGCCGTCTACCTACAGAGAAAGACGGTCAGAATATACACATAGACGGATATGAAAAACAGAAGCAAGCTAGGACGGGTGCATACGCAGTTGATTTATCACCGCCCAGGTTGTGTCAACGGGTAGGTACTCCGTCTCCCCTGGATGGTTCATCCATCTGTTACCCTCCAGGAAGAAGTAGCGACTCTTCCAGTCTCTATTTGAGTCTGGGGTCTCAAAGATCACCTTCAACAAGGGGCTCCGACTAGCAAAACTATACATCCCCCTTGACCCAGAAATCTCGTCTGGACGGTAGCAGTGAAGAAATTCACGGACCGTCAGTCTCCTCTCTCCGTCCGACCATGCACCATAGAGAATCTCCATGGCTATGAAGACTCTCCAGGCGTTAGGAGATATCTGTGTGACGGACAACCCTAGGTAGTGCAAAAGTTCCCTATGAAGTGTAGAGAGCGGGAACCGAAGTCCTGCCTTCAACGCCTGCTCATATATTCCAACACCGTCTACCCCTTCATAGTAACACTTCTCTGACACATAAGGAAGACGGATGGAAATGTAGTCCGGTATTTGGAAGTTTGTTCTAAATGTGCTGAAATGTTTCTCCCTGATGACGGATGTGAACTTATGGAATGTCCACTCCGGCAACATGATGAACTTCCTCAGTCCATCAGCACCTACAACGGACTCCAGTGCCTGATTCCCATCGTCATCAGAACCCTCTATTTCAACTATCTCCACATCCTCATCTGTAGAGGACGAAGAGGAGGACGACGGACTCCTATCTTCGCCGGGGCTCTCTTGGTCTTTATGACCGGACGGGTATACATTCTCGTATTCCGCCCCGTCACGAACCACCGACTGGTTACTTGACGCACTAGACATTTCCTACAATTGACGATAAAACCTAAGACTGACGGGTTTGAAATCGTTGACGGATATAGTAAGCCTAAGAACAATGCATGGACGGAAATGTAACTTGATTATGTATTTAAACAAATACTTACCACACTTGGCGGATTAGAGGTGACGGTTGTTACAATCGGTATATTTTCGTCCACGACGGAGTTCTCTGACAAGGTTGACGGCTTCGTTCTGACAGTCTATTTCTTGTTAAAATGGTGAAAATGGGAGTGAGGCGCCTTATGTATATATAGGGGATGCACGGAAGACGAAGCGACGCCTCGATCCTATACAACGGCCACTCAGAGATTGACACGTGGCATTCTCAATCAATGTTGACAACCTGTCAGGATACATCAACAAAATTGTACTCTTCACGTAACCGTCAACTTGATGGGTTTTATTCTGACGGGTTGATCCACAGGAGACCGTCATCTTATATTGCATGAACCCGTCGACCAAATTATTCTTTCTTTTTCTCACGGATATGTTTCCGTCACATAAATACCCGTCATGCCCCTACGATAGGATCGTCACCCCATTGATCCTTTGGCCAAAAAAAAAAAAAAAAAAAAAAAAAAAAAAAAAAAAAAAAAAAAAAAACAGACGGATCATTGGGGTGAAGGGGGCAACTGAAGATGATAAAATATAGCCTGTTGGGCCTACCTTAATGGGCCTGACGGATCAGGGCTGTTGGAATTGTGTAAAGATGGTCCCACGCGCTGTGAAAGCCCATCGCCAACAGACTCGGTAGGGGCCCATAATCCGGAATCTCTATCGCCTATAAAAGCCCTAAGATCCAGAAGGGAAAATCCTGGCCCACTACGTTTTTGGAAAATTGGTATCAGAGTCCCACATTGGAAAGATCTAGAGGTAAAGAGCCCTCTCTTCACCACTATAAAAGGGCCGACATTCTCGCAAATCGAGGTAAGATGATTTGACCCTCTCTAACACCTCAAAATAACTCAAGGGACGAATTCTGACTTGACCGTCGGAGAGTATTAGGCCGGCCCCACACCGGTGCTCTCTAAAGGGTTTTTCTTCCGTTTGTTCTTGTTGTGCAGGTTCGTTGACTCGCGAGTACGGTGTGACTTATTGGTGACAATTCTCAACGTCATCAACATGAATATATTCAAATTGTCTTCTTATTAAATTTTATATAATTTAAATTTATTAGTAATCACTCTAAAAAAAATTTCTAAAGCTACCACGGTTAGTTCCCACCATTATATTCATGGTGTACTATTGACATTTATGTCACATTGTCACAATGAGGATATAAATTGAGCACCATATGTCAAACTACATTTACAGCTTCGATTAGCCAAATGTAAAGTTATATCTAATATGATTTTCGAATCATTTCCACTACTAAATAAAAGCTGAAGAATCATTAGGAAGGGGAATAGGAACGAAGGCCTTGAAAAAGAGCCTTTAAAGCAGAAAAATTCCTACGCACCTTCAGTTTTCCTAAGAAGTTAAGTAGAAAGTGCAAAACAGTGACTTTTTGTTTTAAACTCACCCTCTTTATTCCATAGAAAAAGAAAGCAGTTTGAATATGCCACCAAATAAACAAAAAAACAAAGGCACTAAAAAGTAAGAAATCCCTCTTCCTTGAAGTTTCCGTGGTGCAATCTTTCCAACCAATAGTCCCACGCGGTTTCAGCTTTCCATCTAATAAGTTAAAGTTGTTGCGTTCCATCACATTTCACTCTAACGTGTACGAAGATTCTTTTTGGAAACTTGAAAGGTGACATAAATTAGTTGGGTTAAAATTGAAAAGTATTGACATAATTATTAATTGATTTTTCATTTCCAATAATATTAACAAGAGTAAGGTTACCGTCAGAAACTATTTTACAATATTTGTACAAAATATTAATGTGACCAACCTCTTATTAGTTTTTATTTAGATTCATCATTAATATCACTTTTTCATTTATCAATAATCAATCACAACATCAACAGTTTATAAATTTTTTTGTAAAATAATTTGTATCTCTAATATTATTTATATTAACAAATATATAAAAGATAGAGTATCAATTGTCAATGATTCTAGTCTTTATATATCTATATATATATAGTATTAATTATTTTTTAGCAAAGTTTCTCTCGAAACTAGTTTGAAAATAAACCCTTCATATTTTTTATATGTCTTTATATTAAGTGTGAATTTTAAAAATCTAACATCTAGATTACATGTGCTTATTAAGGATAGAAAATGTTTCTCTCATGCATGTTTGGTACCAAGGAGGGAAGGAGGAAAGAAAAGAACGGAATATACTGAACTTTTTTTTTTGTTTGGGTTGCAAATAAAAGAGAAATAAAAAGAAAAATGTTTACTTTTTTGGAAAATGCTGACGGATACCCTTAAGGCAATAATTAATAATTCGTTTAAAAAAAGTTTTTATGGGAAAAAAAAAATTAATGTTTCGACAGCTTTTTTCATTTCTCATTAAAGTGATGTTAAAATTTTCCTAAAATAAATTGTTAACCATTATCTTAAGGGCACCTGTTAGCATAACCCTTTTTGCATTTATATCCTAATGAAATAGGGAAATTAGCACAAAAGTAATTTTTGGAGTTCAAAAAAGTCAACATTTGTGGCTAGAAGAGATTTCTCACCATTTCCACCCAAATTGGGCGGACACAAATAGGGTTGGCAATGGGGCGGGGCGGGGCCGAAGGATGAGATCTTCGCCCCCGCCCCGCATGGATTTTTCTTTCCCCATCCCCGCCCCGCCCCGCATGATGGGGAAAATGTCTTGCCCCATCCCCGCCCCTTGAGGCCCCGCAAAGACCCGCGAAACCCCACCCTACACCGTAAAACTTTATTTCTTGTTTATTTTCCCTACAACTATTACCATTTTTTCAAATAAAATGACATGTTTTAATAAAAATCTGTAACTTATATTTTTAATAAAAATACATAAAACAAAATTAAATTGTGAGTATGTTTTGCGTGGAGAACAAGAACGAACAGCTAGAGCTAGGAGCAATGACCCGGGTTATGAAACAATGCCGAATAGTATATATTATTCCAGTAGAAATTCTAGGAACAGGTCAGCGAGCCAGTCAAGTAAGGCAGGCGTGAAGGAGGTCCGTAGCTCAATAAAGGGTATGATGTAGAAAATAGAAATCACTATAGATTCTATTCATAGGAGTTAGTCTTTCTGTCCGTCTAGTGGATTTCAGAAAAGAATCAATAGAAAAAGAAAGAATCATATTGGCAATCAAACCTATCCCTGACCGGCTGACCCTCATCATCTTGTCTCCAAAAATTAAAAAACAAAAACCCAATAAAATAGATATGGATTTTAACAAGCTTAAAGAAACAGTATTGTTAAGCAGCCAAATGCCTACACAAAATTACAAAAACAATGACACAGACATATATTTAGAGCCACAAACCCGTAACTCATTAAAAAAAATTATATTATGTTCATGATGAAAAGTAAGTTGAGAAAGACCGTATGAATCATGAATAAAATAATCAATTCAATAGTTTATAAATTTGTTTCTAATAAAGACAAAAAAAAAGTTAAAATTGGTACCTTATTTCCAACTTTGCTAGAGAGAAAAAAGAGGTAGAGCCACGTTAGGTAGAATAAAATAAGTTGATATTTTTGTTTAAATAGTAGGGTTTTAGGGTACAATAAAATTACAATTTAACCCTTATTAATGCGGGGTGGGGCGGGGATGGGGTGGGGCGGGGCGGGGTGGGTTTAAAAAGTGTAAACCCATCCCCGTCCCGCCCCGTGGTGCGGGTCTAAAATTTCACCCCATCCCCGCCCCACCACCTTTGCGGGGCGGGGAAAACCCGCAACGGGCGAAGCGGGGAGGGGCGGGTCAAGCGGGGCGGGGAAAAATTGCCATCCCTAGACACAAAATGTAAGCCCAGAGGGATTTGGTTTTCTTCACTCTCGAGAAATTATTAGCTATAACAGAGGACCACATGGATGTGCTGATGTGGTCCTCCCAACCAATGGTGATCTACCATTTGGACAATTAGTAGATGTCAACTTTAACCATGCAATAAATACAAACTTAACTCTAGTTTGGATTAATCTAACTAGCTTACCTCTTAAAACCAAAACCAAAGTTAAGCCACCAGCCACTTTAACCCAAACCACCAAAGCAAACCAAACCCACACGTTTTCATTATAATAGAATAGTTTCATTCCCTGCCTTGCATTCACATCCGAAATGCTAAATGCCATATGTTGCTTTTATTTAGCATTTGTCTCTCAAAAACCTCCAACATCCCGAATTGTTAAAGTAAAGAATTGTAAAAATTTTTCCAATACTGCTACAGTGCCATCCTACTTTTATGATGGCATTGTAGACTATTGTATTTGTTTTTCAATCATTTTTATTCTTTCCTTCTCCTCTATCAGACTTCTCAACTCTCTCGTTTTCCTCATTTCGTCTCCCTCTCTCTCTCTAAATTGCTCTCAACTCTCTCACTCTCTCTCTCTTTGTGCTAGTGGTTAGACCTCCACGCCAGTGTGTGGGTCGTGGGTTAGTGGATCAATGGATCAGCGGGTTTGGATTTTAGGGTTCTGTGGTCTTTTTTTTTTTTTTTTTTTTTTTTTTTTTGCTACGACCGATGCTTAAAGGAAGAGGTGGGTCGTGGGTCATGGCTCTCTCAAGTCCAAAGTTGCTGGGTTTTTTTGGTCGTCAAAGATCATCGGTGTTTGGGTTCGATTTTGCTGGGTTTAGGTCTAGTGTTGCTAGGTTTTTGTTGGTCATTTGTGGGTTTTATTTTGGCAGTGGTGGGTGGTGGGTGGTGGGCAGTGAGGCCTTACTTGTATAATATTTGATTTGAATGTCATTCTCTTTGTTTTGAATCAATTTTGAATAATTGGTGTGTGTGATTTTGATTTTTTGTGTGTTGTTATAGATTCGGACTATTTCACCACCTCGCCGGAAATGAAGGCTCCAGTGGAAGTTGCAATTGGAAGAGAGGTGAAAATTAGAGAAAGAAGAGAGATGGGAGAGAATAGATATGATTTTGGGATATATTATTTTATTGTGTAGAAATATTATTTTAATGTGTTGTGTTGTAAAATAAAAGTTGAGATGCTGGGAATATTGTAAAATGGTATGGTATAATTGATAAAGTAGTTTTTGAAATGGTAAAATAAGATAGGATACAATTTCTGGATCCAATTGCTTTTATTGGGTTTTTCGCCAATAACAATTCTATCTTTTGAATCCAAGTTATTTTGTCAAAAAGCACTAAAATTTTCAGTCTTCTTGTAATACAAATCCTTCTCAATGTCAACTTTTTAAATTTTGATAGTCTTGAACTAAGTTTCACAGATCTAATTCATCATCATCAAATATCATCTCCCTACTTTTGCATTGCCGGATTGTTTTAGGTGGTTGTCCAAACTCCAACATTGCAGCTAACCATGACTGATCAAGGTATTTAACAAAAACTCATTTCACTCTTCAATGTTTATTTTTCTTGCTCTAACTAGTTTATTAATTGGTGTCTTCTATGTATTTCATAAAAGTCCAATATGAGTATACTAATATGTGTGTGTGTGTGTGTGTGTGTTGTTTTCTTCCTATCTAATTTATAGATGTAAAGAGGCTAATTTTTTATAAGTTTATGATAAGTCTTTGTGTTAAAACGCATTCCCTCTCTCTTGTGTGTGTGTGTGTTTGTGGTGTTTCCTTTAACTATTTAATAAAATTCAAAAATGTGAATAGTAAAAAAAGGAACTATTTCTTATGGGTTAATAGTTTGTACACACCATTCTCATCACTCTTGTTTTTCAATATGCTTTTGATTTGAGTTCTCATAGAAACATATTTTGTGGTGTTTTATAATTACAGTGGTGTATTATAATCATAGATATTAGAGTCAATGATGAAGACCTCCAAGATATTGAAAATTTGCTTGGAATGGTGGTACACAATGAGGATAAAGCATATAAATTGTACAATGATTATGCCATACGAATTGGGTTTAGTGTTCAAAAAAAAAAACTTAGATATTCAAAAGATGGTATAAGACAACGAGAGTATGTATGTTCAAAAGAAGGATTCCCCCAAGATAGTGACCATTTGGATAATAAGAAGTTCAAAAAATTACAAATTAGGACTAGTTGTGAAGCTAGTATTCGGTTTACAGTGACAGAGTGGAAACCACTCACTTTAATTCTAATCATAATCATGAGCTTCCAAAACTAGAAGAAAGACCATTTCTAAGGTTGAATAAAAAATAAATGATGCTCAATTGGGTGTAATAAAAACTTTTAAGGAAGCAAGTATGAGAACAATAAGCGCACATTCCTATTTAGCTAAAGAAGTTGGAGGGTTTGAAAATGTTGGATTTATAATACAAGACTGCTATAATGTGGTGAACAAGCAAAAGTTAATCAATGTGCTAGGGTTGCTCAAAGTTTCATTCTCCTATAGTAACTTGCCATTTTTATTCATTCCCTTCCCTATTTTGTGCAGAACATTTTTAGATTTAGATTATTCATGAAAACTGGTCTTTTTCTTATTAATTTATCACATATACAAGTTGACACTAATTATAGACTTCCAGGATGATTTGAGATATGAATTTTTGTTTTCTATGGAAAATAATAGATTTGTTTTATTGAGAAAAACAATTTGTACAATGGGTAACTAAAAGAAAGAACATTCCTCTAATTCCCTACTCAAGCTCCTCCTTTGGACAAGAAAATTTTATAAGCTCATGAGTTACATAGTTACAAGTTTTTCACAATACATGAAAGGAAATATCATCCTAAACTAATCCTGCCTCAACAGAGTAATTTTCCCCATTTGCTGAAGCATTCACTAATCCAACATCTTCATATTCAACATCTAAATGTCTGAAACCAACATTTCTACTCCATTAAACAGTGCAGAGTAGCCCAGAAACCTATAGACTTTGTTCCAGCCTGTTAAGGACAAGTTTACCTCGCCATTCAAAGTTCAATTATTAAGATTACACAGTTAGAGGATAATAGCCAAGATTACAACAACTCACTTTTAGATAACATTTTAACTTTTGTATATTTGAACTCAAACTCTTCATGTACATCTGTCAAAACTAGGGGTGTGCGTGGTTCGATCGGCTCGATTTTTTCTCAAATTTGTTACCGAATCGATAAAGATTGGTTTTCTCATAATTAAAACTGATGCATACCGCTTAGGGTTGGTTTTCCGACCTATAGCAGTGCAGTGTATTGCGGTCGATTTAATCGGTTTGGTCGGTTTGAAATATTAAAAATTCTATTTCTTTCTTTTTTATAAAAAAAATATGTCCAACCTGTTCACACATAAAATCTGTTCAAAAAAAAGCAACAAAATCTGTTCAAATTTCACAGAACCTTCATAAAAAAATCTGTTCAACTTGTTCACACATAAAATCTTTTCAATTTGTTAAAAAAATAGCAACAAAATCTGTTCAAATTTCGTAGAACTTCATAAAAAAATCTGTTCAACCTGTTCACACAAAATTTGTTCAATCTGTTTAAAAAACAGCAACAAAATCTATTCGAATTTCCACAGAAACTTCATAAAAAAAACTGTTCAACCTGTTCACACGTAAAATCTGTTCAAAAACCTATTCAATCTATTCAAAAATCTATTCACACATAAACAAACTGTCCAAATTTCATCATTTCATTCACACATAAACAATTTGTCCAAATTTCGTCATAAACTTGTCCAAATATGACAAACTATCCAAATTTTTTCTTTTCTTTCACCATGCAAAAATGTTTGGAAATTGCCTCAATAAGAGTTCAACTCCCAAAACACTATCATGTAACATATAATATCATTAGTGGCATTGCGTGTGTCAGTGTCAATAACAATAAGCGTTAATGTATCCACTTAATAACGTATTACAGAACTATTTGTTGTTGTCCACAAATGCCAAAATAAAGATATATAAATTAAATTAGCATTTAAGCAAAAAAAAGCTAATTGCTTGTATCCCTAACGATAATCTCACTCATAAGTAACTAAATAACTACCATTAGTGAAAAGTCTACTACCAATAACATATACAAATATAATTAGCATATAGGCAAAAGAATGTTAATTCCCGTAAGTCCTTTGTCCAGTGAGTCTATGCACTATGCATAATTCTAGACCTCCTATAAAATATTAAACAAAACAAAATAAACACGTTTTAATAACCATAAAACATTTATAAACAATAAAATATTTATAATTAGCAGTTTAGCACAAACGAATGATAATAGCAAGTATACTTACATAATACTAACTACTAACGAACTCCAAGCAAAGAGCAGCATATCACTTATCATCATCCAACATAACGGTGCTTGGATCCTCCTCCATAGGCATTGGGCAAATCGATGCAATTTCTACAATCTCATTCAAAACAAAATGATTCTTAAGTATTGAGCAAATAAATAAACAATTGACGCATACAACAAACAGAATGAACATATATATATACACACTAGTGTCAATCTCAAAACCATCCATATCCTCCACATTATCCATGCTCTCTCTAATCTTTATTGGTCTTTTATTCTTTGCATCCTTTAACCAATTCTGGGTACAAATAAGGGCTTTAACTGTATTAGGAGATAGTGAACTACGGAACGAATCCAAAACACATCCCCCCGTACTAAAAGTAAACTCGGATGCAACTGCAGAGACAAGAATAGCTAACACATCATGGGCAATTTAGGAAATGACTCGATATCTAGAAGAATTCGTTTTCCACCACGTCAAAATGTCAAAATCTTCCACATCAGGGTCCTTATAAGATTCCAACAAATACCTATCCAACTCATATTTGTATTCCACACTGTCCTCATCCACCAAGTGTTGCTTAAACCTATCATTATAACTTTTAATGCGATCAGACAATGAAGCATTACCAACACTTGGCCCAGAGTCCCTAGATAATGAAGCACTACTACCACTACCACTAGAACTCGAAACTCCATTTTGACCCATTCTCTCCATATACAACCTCTTCAATGCATCCCGAACCTTAAAGCTCATCGCATCCCCCTTGTTCTTTCCATACCATTCCCTAAACCAAAACTTGACATACTTCTATTTATACCTTGGGTCAAGAACAATAGCAACAAAAAACATCAAATTGATATTATCTATACTTCCCTAATACTTATCATACTTTTTTTCCATCTCTACCGCCATACTCCTCAAAAGTGGATCCCCATCAACACTACACAATTGTTGCAATTGATATTCAATGCTAATTAGCTCATGGAAGTATGTATTAGAAGTGATAAACAAGGACCTAGAAAATCTAAGTGTCGCCTCATAAAATATGCCAAGAAATTTCACAAACGTCTTGACATTTTCCCAATCAAGATAGTTAGGAGGATCAATGGGCTTTTTCCCATTATCATCTGCTTCACAAAAATAAAGTTTATAATGTTCATCCTCCTCTTCCAACCTAACAAATGCTCTCACAAATTTCAAAACACAATTTAACATGAGATAAGTCGAATTCCACCTTGTTGGCACATCAAGGGACAACAAACATTTGACTTTAATTTTCTCACTTTCAACACATTTTTGAAACTTGTCCAACCTTGCAGGAGAGGCTTTCACATATCACACAGCATTCCGAACCTTGGCAATTGATTCATGAATGGACTTCAACCCACTTTGCACTATCAAATTCAAGATATGTGCACAACAATATGCATGAACTCACCACCCAATATGTTACTATCTCTTTCTTTTGTTTTCTTCTTCACATAATCAATTGCCACATCATTAGATTTAGCATTGTCCGTGGTAATAGCAAACAACAGATCTATACCCCACTTCAACAAACATGACTCAACCACTCTACCTATGGTGTCCCCTTTTGTGATAAGCTATAGGGCAAAAGTTCAAGATTTTCTTTTGGTAAGTCCAATCCCCATCAATGAAGTGTGCGGTGACTACCATGTAGTTCAAGTTTTGTATGGACATCCAAGTATCTGTTGTCACACAAATCTATTGTCCAACAAAAGCCATTCTCAAAATATCCACTTCACTAGAATAAATCTTCATACAAGCCCTTGCAATGGTAATGCGATGGCGAATAGGAAATCTAGGCTCAACTATTTCCATAAATTCTTGAAAGCCTTGATGCTCCACCAATTTAAAAGGTAATTCATCAATAATGATCATCCTTGCCAACGCCAACCTTATCCTCTCTTTACTATAGTTTGCAACCACTAACACATTTGAACCACCTTCCCCTTCCATCTTAGCTTGGAAATACAAAGTTTTTTGCTTATCATCACAGGGAAAATGCCACTTCTTACACACCTTCATGTGGGGCAATATGCCTGAAGTACCATTTTTCTTATCATGACAATTATATTGATTTTTACAATACTTGCTTTCAAACCTTGGCTTCTTGGGATCAGGACCAGCCAACTTAATGAAGTGCTGCTATACTATAGATGGGTCCTTACCACATTATTTAGATGGCAGTGGGGGAAGTGATGTACCAAGTCCAATTGGTGCTGCAGGTTCAAGTGGATTAAGGTTAGCACTACGAGGAGGAGGTGATTAAGGTCCCTAAGGGCACCAAATCCAAGTGGAGCATTGAAATCCATCTAATAAAAAAATTTCCAACGAACAAAAACACAAAGTTTCCACAACAATGTCAAATTATAATTTTTCTAGCAAATACAATATCATATAGCTCACTCTCAATCAATCAATGTCACAACCAAATCCAATAATAGCAATAACTAATTTGTTTAGTTACAACAAGGCAACAATAACAAACTAACAATCATTAGTCATTACTCAACAATTCATGTCACTAAAAAGTCATTATGAATTCAGTCAATAAGTTTCTCCTCAAGACCAAATTTATTTTTTCACAACCAGCGAACCAATGTATCATCCCAAATTCAATAATTAAATTCCTTCTTTTTTTTCATAATTTCCCCAAGTTTTTAATCAATATTGTATCGTAAATTAGACACGAATTAATGCATAAATTTTTTTTAAGTACAACTTAATGCATAAATACCATAATGATATAACTTAGCAATTCGTAAATGTCACAAATACAATGTGATAACAAACAAGCCTTCTTTCAAGAACTCACAACCCCCCCCCCCCCAAAACAAAATAAGAACCCAAGATTAAAATTTACCCTTAATCATTTTAAAATCAAACCAATTTATTTACAATTACTACCTACTACCTAAATGTTCAAAAAGTAAGATATCTACGCTAGTGTTATGGGAATTCTAACAAAAATCATTGGAAACTCATATTTGCTCACAACTGCAAATGATGGGGAGCGTCATTTCTATGGTTGTGACATGCTTAGTAGATAACAAAATACCTATGGTACACAAGTGATAGTACATTTGCATCAAGATGGAAAGTGCCATGAGTAAAATCATATGGAGCACAATTAACAAACATACAATGCCAAAAAAAAAAAAAAAAAATACTTCTCTACATAACAAACAAAAAGTTACTTGCCCAGAAAATTACCAAATTTTTGTCGTAGACACAAGACAAAAAAATTACTAGAAAATTACTTCCCCACGGCACACACACTATCAAGTATAACAAGACAAAAAAATTCAGAGGAGAATATTTAAATAATCAATGAAAATTACTGAGAAAATCAATTTAACAAAAACAGAGCAAAACTGGTTCAAAATAGGCAAGAACAGAACTTTTTACAAGCTACAAGAGTAACAAGATTATTAAACTGCAGCTTGATGTCCATTGCAATAACCATAAGTGACAAAATGTTGGTTTCTAGAGAAATGGTTTGGATATTTACAAGTCTTAATACCTCCATAATAATAATAGAATTTAATAAGGTACCATATTATTTTATATTTGGTGTATTAAAAAATATCTGAAAAATCTATATAGAAGTGGTATTATATTAAGGGTTGTGTTAACAGGCACCGTAATATGCTCGTTAACAACACATTTTCTAGCAGCTTTTCAAACTTTTGGGCAACTTTGGCAATTTTTTTGACAACTTTTTTCCTTTTTTTTAAGTGAAACCCAAAAAGGGAAATGTTAATGGTGCTTGTTAACATTTCCCTTATATTAATTACATCATTAATAATATATATAATTATTATTTTGTAAACTTATTAGATGTTTTTTAATATCCGAAAGTACCGGGATTTCCTCATATCTATTTGTCGTATGTGCAAATGTTTAGGGATTGAGATTTGATGCAATTAACCCCCTCCATCTCACAACAATTATTTATTAATCTTAGTTTTTTACTTTTTCTGATTTTTTTTTTATATTCAATGGGTGAGATTTAAATCTCAGCCACTCATAGCAATTGCATCAGGTGCAATACTTAGAATATTACTCATGATCTCAATCCAAAGTTCAGTTCTATACTTCTATTATGTATGTAACTAGATTTGGAAAAACTACGGGATATCCAAGAAATGGAAATCCTTCATATCATGAAAGTTGCTAGATTTGGTAGCACAAGGGGATATCCAAGAATTGGAAATTCGTAAATGTAGTACCCTAATAATACATCTACTATTTGCAAACGACGTATTCATCCTTTTCAAACTAAAACAAACAAACAAACAAATAATATATATATTTTTTTTTAAATCCCCAAAGAACATCAAGAAACACTTGACAACTTTTGTGATTGTGGGGCCAAAGAATTTGTGGCCCTGGCCCACTTTTACATTGGGACCCAAGGCCCGAGCCGATGAGGGATATAGCCGAGGACATATAGCCGAGGACATATAATATAAGTCCAAGTAACCTTGAGACATAGCCGAGGATGACTCTGTCCTCGGCATCCCCAAGTCCCTCCTGAAAGAAAGGGCAAGAACGGTATCGGAACAGTTTTGGGAAAAACCTAAAATATCCGCGTTGATAGAGAAAGGACCCCTGGACAGTATGGCGAAAAAGGACAAAGGAAAAGCTGCCATTACTGCCATTGAATACTCTGCATCTGACAAGACCATGCTCTTCAGCTTTTACAACCACTTCCAACCACTTTGGGTAATGGGCTGATGGGATAAGTATCAGTCCTGGAAAGTCGAACCTACACATGGACGTTGGATGAAGGGTACAGGCTAATATAAAAGGAGAAGTAAGCAATCCAGAAAAGGGGCTAGGAAAAAAAGGCTAAGAACCAGAGCCTCCTAGGCCGTACCAAGGAGAAAGACTTCTCGAGCGAACATAGTTTATTTCCGTATGAACGCCACGAGCAACCATCGTCCGGTGACCAAGGCTTAGCCTTTCAAACCTACGCTCTACAAATTTTATTGTTTAGGCCTTTTAACGTTCGAACCCAACATCATTTTGGGGTCGTTACAAATTGAGTCCTTACAATTAGCACCGTCTGTGGGAAAGGCTTGTGTGATGGCACAAGCGGTAGGTCGAGAAAGTCCCCCTATCACTTCCAACAACCCGTTGTAGTACCCTAACATAAAGTTCCATTAGGGGCTACGCTTTTCCATCAGGGGCTACGCTTCGAAGCGTCAGTAGCGCGGATGGTTCTAGGGGCTTGGCCGAGGGGCTAATCCCCCCAAACCAGTGTCCCACGCTTTGGCCGAGGGGCTAATCTAACCAACTACTTAAAAACGCTAAGTTTTGGACAGAACCAAGATATTGCATGGTCCTCAGACTCAAACCTATGGGGAAACCAACTACTTAAAAAGCTAAGTTTTGGACAGAACCAAGGTATTGCATGGTCCTCGGACTCAAACCTATGGGGAAACCAACTACTTAAAAAACTAAGTTTTGGACAGAACCAAGGTATTGCATGGTCCTCGAACTCAAACCTATGGGGAAACCAACTACTTAAAAAGCTAAGTTTTGGATAGAACCAAGGTATTGGACAGAACCAAGATATTGCATGGTCCTCAGACTCAAACCTATGGGGAAACCAACTACTTAAAAAGCTAAGTTTTGGACGGAACCAAGGTATTGCATGGTCCTCGGACTCAAACCTATGGGGAAACCAACTACTTAAAGCTAAGTTTTGGTCGGAACCAAGGTATTGCATTGTCCTCGAACTCAAACCTATGAGGAAACCAACCACTTAAGGAGAATTCTAGATTGCTCAGACCTACGGGAAAATTATTTACTGAAAGTTGGATTAAGTTCTAGATGGAATGAAGATCCCGACCTGTCCTCAGATCCTCAGTTCTAAGGGAACTGATGCAAACGAGCGTTTAAGTTCGATATGGTCGTACTGCGGTCCTCGGACCGAATACCAAAAATGGCTAAGGCTATGAAGGTTATGAGGAAGGTGGCAAAGCACCCTAGTACATGGCGACCCGCATGAGCAGTTCATTGTGGGGTCAAAGAATTTGTGGCCCTGGCCCATTTTTACATTAGGACCCAAGGCCCGAGCCGAGGAGGGATATAGCCGAGGACATATAATATAAGTCCAAGTAACCTTGAGACATAGCCGAGGATGACTCTGTCCTCGGCATCCCCGAGACTCTCCTGAAAGAAAGGGCAAGAACGGTATAGGAACAGTTTTGGAAAAAACCCAAAATATCCGCGTTGATAGAGAAAGGACCCCTGGACAGTGTGGCGAAAAATGACCAAGGAAAAGCTGACATTACTGCCATTGAATACTCTGCATCTGACAGGACCATGTTCTTCAGCTTTTACAACCACCCTCAACCACTTTGATTATGGGCTGATAGGACAAGTATCAGTCCTGGAAAGTCGAACCTACACGTGGACGTTGGATGAGGGGTACAGGCTAATATAAAAGGAGATGTAAGCAATCCAGAAAAGGGGCTGGGAAAAAAAGGCTAAGAACCAGAGCCTCCCAGGCCGTACCAAGGAGAAAGACTTCTCGAGCGAACATAGTTTATTTCCGTATGAACACCACGAGTAACCATCGTCCGGTGACTAAGGCCTAGCCTTTCAAACCCACGCTCTACAAATTTTATTGTTTGGGCCTTTCAATGTTCGAACCCAACATCATTTTGGGATCGTTACAAATTGAATCCTTACAGTGACATTTATAGGAGGATAAGAATGATCGAAAAGGGTACTAAAGAGTAAGGAGTATACAAAACACCACAATGTATGTTTGTTCCTCGTCCGGTTCTTTTCTTTTACTAGGCACAATTTTTTTTAAACCCCATGTACACATTTATTAATCAGTGCATAATAGAATTTAATGGTCTACTATGTTATATTAGGTGTATTAAAATAGGAAATTGCTAACGAATACCCTTAGGGCATTGATTAATAATCTATTTAATGAAAGTTTTTATGGGAGAAGAAAAAAAAAGCAATTAATGTTTTGACAATTTTTTTCATTTTCCATAAAAATGATGTCAAAATTTTTCTAAAATGGATTGTTTACTAATACCCTAAGGGCATTCATTAGCATGACCTATTAAAATAATATATGGTAAGTTTATATAAGAGTGGTGTTACATTAATTACAGTTTATTTTCCCCTAAAAAAAAAAGAGTTACAGTTTATTTTTATATATACATGTGATGTGAGGAGTGGATTAACTAGAGTGATAGGTTCATTGACACCAATTCATCATATAAGGTTTTATATCATAATTTGTGTATAATAATTATAAAAATAAAAAAAACATTTTTATAATTGATCTATATAAAAATAACGTTCCATTAATCATAACTTGTTACCTCAACAAAGTATAAAAAATTTATAAAAAAAGATTGTCTCTAACATTGTTTTATTGTCTCTTTTCACCAATCTATTTGTACTTCTTTTATGGACCATTGTGTCCCTTTCTATCAGTATTTTTTTTCCATTATATTTTTTGTTTTATTTTGTATTAAAGTGTATAAATTTTTGTATAATTTTTCTAACATTTTTAAATTTTAGATTTAGTAGATAGATATAAGATCTCCTGTGTGTGTACTTTTACGGGTGTTTTGTGGACATCAGTCTATCAAAAGATCCAGAAGATTAGGATTATAAGAAAAATAAAAAATAAAAAATAAAAAAAAAGGCATAATTGTTTTGAAAAAAAAGGAGAACAAGTGTGCAAAATTTAGAAAAGTAGTCCATTATATAAGGAAGTTTTGCCTGAGTTGCTTAATTTGACCAAAAGTGAATTATTGATACAAGTATGTTTGACACCTTCTTAAGTGGATTATGATGTGTAATTACCCCAATAAAAAAGGATTATGGTGTTTGTTAATAAATATTTTAAGTAAGGGCACTTTTATTAGTCCACTTTGCCTAATTTGGCATGTTGCTTACGAGTTGTGACTTAAGAGTTAAGACCCAGTCAACGGCGAAGTCCAGATGGCATTTTGTAAGGGACAACAATTAAATACAATTTTATTTTGTTTTTCCAATTGTGGAGTGGGACACGTTTCTTTTGAGGGAAATCAATCAATCTAGTTCTAATTGATTCTTAAAATCAATCAATCTAGTTTTAGTTGATTCTTAGAATAATCAAAGTGAATCCTACTGTACAATACCCAGGTTTATTTGATCCACTAATCTTCTTGCCTAACAAATACTCTGTGGTTGTTTTATAGGATTATTATTTTCCTTTGTACCTGACTAACACATCTCCTACCCAAACTTTTGGTTTACTTTTAAGCATGTTAAAAAGGAGGGCAATTGTTTAGCTCATACCTTCGCAGAAAGGACAGTTTCTTCTATTGGGTTAGATATTTGGATAAAAGAACTACTGTTTGATTTCGAGAATGTATTCCAAAGTGATTTACGCTCATAAAATTTCCTTGTCTTTTCTCCACCAAAAAAAAACTAAAACATCTTCTGTATTTTTTTTTTTCTCTTTTTGCTGTTTTAATTTAATTGTTACAATAAGTGAAAGGGGGACAAGAACCTTATAGCTTAATCGACATCTCTTTATGTACAAAATGTTTGGGAGTTTAGAAGGAAAAGGGTTCGAACAACTGAATTATAAAGGGAATCACTTAATACCAATAATTCAATTGTTTCAACAAATTAAGAACGAAGATTTGAATTATATTTATTCTCGTAAAAGAGACTAGTCAATAGACTTTTTTTTTTGAGAAATAATTACAACATGCTGTTAATCCTATATATCGAACAATTTCCCTCCGTAGACTCCCAAACATTTTATACATGGAGAGGTGCCAATTCAACTACAAGGTCTTTGACAACTAGTCAATAGACTTAATATGACTGAGTTATAAAACTTTTAACATCATTTAATAATTTGATATGAAGAAATATCCTCAGAATTTTGTTTACTTCCAACCAGTAAGCACTAACTCTCTTTTTCTTTTTTTGAGTCGATAGTAAGCACTAAACTGTTATGATCACTGGCTGAAACAATTTAAAATCAATATATGCGAGAACGACGTGTATCATTTATTTATCTAATAACATTAGAAATATCTTCCTCAAAAAATAAATAAATAAATAACATTAGAAATATAGCCGAAGGTCCAAAAGCTCTTTGAATTATTATATTGTCTTAAATCCCAGTTATGCTAGGATCTTAAATTTAATACATGTAGCCAGGGTTAATTTAGAATTATTCTCATTATAAACATTGAGCCTTATACCTAACCTAGTTTTACCTATAACAATTCAATAATATTTTATTATTTTATGGTATTAGAGACCACACCTTTACAGCCTCTATGCGAGATAGATTGAAATTTTATCATATATATATATATATATATTGTTGGATTGTGTGGCCAAATAGCCCACAATATGGATGTTGAATTGTGTGGTTAAATAACCCACAATGTGTATGTGTGTAATTCTCAAAAGAAATTACCTTACACAATATTATATATGAGATGATTATTATTAATAAAATTGTTTAAATAATGGAATTGCATGTTTTGGCTATGATTAGCTGTGTGGGGTTTGACATAGTCAAATATGCAATTGAGATTTCTCAAGGATAATAAGTTGTGAATGGGGGTAGTGAGGTGGATAAGAGATCTGATTTTAACCTTTAAATAAATGTTAGAGACTTTAACGTTCATGTCCTAATTTGTAGGAACTGAAATAAACGTTGGCAACTTTTGTGGGTCTTTAAGTATCCCACTTGAGATCTTTAGATAAGTGAACCACACAAAAATCCTACAGAGTGAAAAAACTCATTGCAACCCAAACACTATTTCACTCTTATCTCTCCATTTGAATATACGTTTTCAGATATTTACTCTCTTAGTGTCTTAGTACGTTTTAGATATTTACTCTCTTAGTGTTTTAGTTGAATAAGAGTTCTATTTTTGAGTTCTATTTCAATTTTGCTATATATATATATATATATATATATATATTTGTCCAAAGTATGCATAGGTGCTTTTTTTTTTTTTTTTTTTGTGTTTGCTTATGATGTATATGGGATTGGTTGAACTGGTTTCAACAGGATGATGGGGAGGGTTGCATAGTTGCATCTAATACATGCCATAAATGGGAATTCAAGGAACCATCAGAACACTGGAGAGTTCTTTTGATGCTGTATGCAATAAAATCCAAACATCAATATTTTCTTCCCCCATTTAGAAATTTGAGACTTGTATTTCACTTCTATATATATATATATATATCATATTCCATTGATTATCCATGTTATTCTGGCTACTATTAATTATGAATACATATTTTTTGTACCATTTATTGTGTACCACTCTATGTTCCACCAATCACAACATGTCATATATTGATTTTACTTTCCTAATAAAATAACTTCTTTAAAATGGAAAAAAATCAATACATGACAAGTTGTAATTAATGGAATATAAAGTAATATAGAAAAAATGGTATAGAGAAT
Organism: Quercus lobata; assembly: GCF_001633185.2. NCBI lineage: Eukaryota > Viridiplantae > Streptophyta > Magnoliopsida > Fagales > Fagaceae > Quercus > Quercus lobata. The sequence continues at coordinate 1,457,392 of NC_044909.1, read as the reverse complement.
TTATATTCATTAATTACATGGTACAATAGTAATGATTGATGTTAGCCTCCCTATTTTGGTGCTATTTAATGCAGCGTCCTCTTGTATGTGAAGGGAATTAACCCAAAATTCCCAACTTGTAAGAAACAAAAAATAGATAAAATACACGCCAAAGAAAAACAATCACACGCACAAAACAATATTTACGTGGTTCGGCAATTTGTCTACGTCCACAGAGTTGCAGGGATTTCACTATTATCAGAAAAAAAAATACAAAGTGTGGCAGTACAATGTTTCAGTCTCTCAAGAACGACAACAACACAAAACCCTAATCACCAAAAAACGGTTTTTACATCCTGTGCACAGGATTCACAATGGGCTACAGAACGAGCAAAAAAAATTTCCCAAGGGTGTTGCCCCAGACCCCCAAGCCTCCACTCCATAGACTAAGGCTGTGTTTGGTTCATGTAAAAGCATTTCCAGAAAATATTCCATTTTTCGAAAATGCTATTTTTCGGAAAGGAAAATGTTTTCATGTGTTTGGTTGCATTTCAAAAAAATTTCCGAAAAATATTTTCTGGTGTTTGGAAAAGAAGAAGGAAAAGACAAACCCAGAAAAACACGGACAAAACCCAGAAAAAAAAAATCATCAATGATCGACACTCGACTGGGTTCGATGGCACAGTGCTTCGCTCGCGATCGACGGCGCGATCTTGGATCGCGATCGACAGCGCAGTCGGACTAGACTAGAGCTCAGGGTTCGCTGGCGATCGTCGGACTGGACTGGAGGGAGCTTGGTCTTCTTCCTCTCGCGCTCTCTCTCTCTCTCTCTCTCTCTCTCTCTCTCTCTCTCTCTCTCTCTCTCTCTCTCTCTCCGGAATTCATTTGAAGTGAAAATAGGAACGGAAATTCATTTCTGTAGTCAAAGCCTTTTATTTTTAGTCAACGGAAATCAATTTCCGGAAAATTCTATTTTCCGGACCAACCAAACACCCGCATTTCTGGAAAAGCATTTCCGGAAATGATTTTCACCCAAAACAAACACACCCTAAGCCTCAAAAAATCTCCCATTAAAAACCACACAATATTATTCGAGTCGAGTTGTCAACCGGATCAAACATAACTAGGCTCCACAAAGCCTAACAGTATGGACCGATCAATTTAAATCTGAAATTCATGTCAAAATACATAGAATTTTATCACTGTTTGTTAGAGAAAGAAGATGGTAGTTTAGGTAGTCTTCTAAGGATTAAATGGGAGAGATGGATTTTCTCAAAAAAAAAAAAAAAAATTGGGAGAGATGGAATTCAAGTGAATAGAAGGAAAGACAGAAACTTTGGTGTTAAATGGCCCAAAATTCCCATTAAAACTCTAGGTTTCCGAAAGAACAATTAGAGCACTAACGTGAATAGGCATAGTAGAAACATAAATAATGTGTTTTTGTCTCATCTTATAAAAAAGACAATTTTTTTCCCTCAAGATGTGTATATTTTTGTTTTGTCTTATAAAAAGTTCATTCTCAAATTATATTTGAGATTCAAGTTGTATATATGTATGACCAATTTTTTATATCTATTTTCAAACTTTATTTTGAACTAAAATAACTCATTTTCATTTGTTTTTAATTAATTATATAATTGAATAAAGTGAATATATTTAACATTTGCTAACCATCTGATGCAATGCACAGGTTAGCGACTCGATAAATGAAAAGACAACTTCATATGTGGATAATCGAATTTGGGGAGATACCATAAGAACCATTAAACTATTAATTGAAGGCCTCCAATGTGAAAACATCTATTTAATTGAAGAAGACAAACAAACTTTGAGAGATGGCCAGCATACCGAGAGGCAACCAAGAAAAGAAACAGTAATTGCATGTATAGGTTTTTTTTTTTTTTTTTTAGATGAACGATAGAACATGTATAGCTTTTTAAATGTGGGCAAAAGTAGCCGAATAGTTGTTTGGATATATTAAATATTGTAAAAAAATGGATAGGAAAAATAATGATATGGATATGGATGATGATGCAGCACAACAGGAATATAACAACATTAAATGTGTACTTTAATCTTTATATATTACTAGTTACAGATTCATGCGATGCGCTGAAAATTTTGACAATTTGTTTGTTTTGTTAAGTGGAAAATGAAAATTGTAGATTAGAAATTGTGTGTGTGTGTGTGTGTGTTTGTTTCTCAAAAAAAAAAAAAAAAAGTGTTAGTTCCAAAAAAATTCTCAAAATAAAGTGATTATTTTCTAACAAGATATAGTTGGTGTAGGGATAAAAGCCCAAAATAATAAGTTGGGCCTTAGGCCTTGTCCGAGGACACTAAATGATCCGAGGAGGGGCAAATAGTTGTCAAGAGTTCCAATCTAACATCTCGTGAGTAAGGAATGAATGGAAAGTGGTTCGAGGAGGAATTCCTCCTCGGATATGATGTATGCAGTCCAAATATGTATTCCAGCAGTTAAAGTAGCCTTCCAAGAAGCTCCCACGGCAAGAACCTGCCTCCTGAACACATAAGAAGGGAGGAAACACAAAAATATCTAAGGAAAAGTTATTGCCACCGCATTAAATGCATTGCAGCTACTTTTCTGGCCTCATTTATGTGGAGAAGACCTCTGAACAGTGCTGCCTTGGCTACTGCAACTCACAGAAAGTCAAAGGGAGTGTCTGATAGGACAAGTACTCAAGTAGGGGTTCAGATGATCAATAAGTGTAGGATCAAGATGACCCAAGGGGAACTATATAATGTGAGAAACCCTCCATGAGAAGGGGATCGAAGAATAGAGGGAGAAAATATTATAGTGATCTAAATCATCCTAGTGTCCAACAATGATTATTATATACAAGCTTGACCTCCTCAGACTGAAAGTCCATTGATATCAGCCTCCTTTATTTGTGTTCGATTGTTATGTAATTAAATACTAGTCGTCGTTCAACTCATTATAACCTAGTTCTTTGACCCATTCTCTACAGATTTTTTGTATTGGGCTCATTGGGCCAAGAATCCATACGTTTTGGGCTTGGGCTACAAATTGTGACCCTATAATTAGCGCCGTCTGTGGGGAAAATTTGTGCATTAGTGAGTGCAACGGTTAAACATGGTGGGATTAGGTCCACACCAAGCAGGTCCATACCAAACAAAGCCTGCAGGTTTTCAATGGCAGGACAATTTTTTTAACCTTGAACGGGAAAGGGATCGGGAGAGATATCGAGAGGGTAGTATGCGTACTACCCATACAAGTAGAAGCCATTCTAGGGTGGGAAGTCACGTGTCCCAAAGGCAAGATGGTAATAAAGCCCTGCAGCGGGAGATTGATGACTTAAAAAAAAAACTACGTCATGCGCAACAGAAGCGGTCCCCTTCCAATTCTAATACATCCTCTAATGATGAAGGGGATGACAATTATAGGTAAAGGTCAAGAACTCCACCAAGCGAAACCTTTTCTTATAAAGAAGAGCACCACCATAAATGCAAACACAAAAGCCCGTCTCGTAAAGGCCTAGGAAACAACGCCATGAGCAAGGCCTTGGATCGGATCTCTAAGTCACCCTTCACATGCAAAATAGAAGGGGCTAAGCTCCCTCGGCGATTCCATCAACCTACATTTACCATGTACAATGGTCAAACGGACCCCATAGAACATGTAAGCCAGTTTAATCAAATGATGGCCGTCCATTTCAGAGACGAGACTTTGATGTGCAAGGTATTTTCATCCAGCTTGGGACCAGTGGTGATGAGATGGTTTGATGGCCTGAAGCCAAATTCCATAGGTTCCTTTAAGCAACTCACCCAAGCCTTTGGCTCTCGCTTCATCACGTGTAGCAGGGTTTCTCGGCCCTCGGATTCTCTACTGTCTTTATCTATGTAAGAAGGGGAGACCCTGAAAGCATACTCGGACAGATACTGGGAGATGTACAATAAGATAGAGGGTAACTTTGGTGACGTCACCATCGGCACTTTCAAGAGTGGCCTCCCAACCGAGCATGGTTTAAAAAAGTCCCTAACAGGAAAGCCTGTCACCAGCCTGCGCCAACTCATGGACCGGATCAACAAGTATAAAAAGGTTGAAGAAGACCAGCAATTGGGTAAAGGTAAAGCAAAGATTGTCCCTCAGGAGAGGAGAGACTTCAGGTCGGACCGATTTAATAGTAATAACCGATCGAGGAGAGACTTTGCAGGGCAATCCGGATCTGCCGACGCACAGGCAGTTAATGTTGTGTTCCGAGAAGATCAAGAACGAGTCATTCTTCAAATGGCCAAATAAGATGGCAGGAGACCCCATGAGGCGCAACCAAAACCTATATTGCCAATACCACCAAGAACTGAAGCACACTACCGAGGACTGCAGGAACTTAAGGAATCACTTGGACCAGCTGGTCCGAGAAGGAAAATTAAAGCACCTCTTACATCATTCCAATAGTCAACAAGGACAGGCGAATCCGGAGTCTCGGAGAGACACCTCCTTAAGACCTTCTATAGGCACGATAAATGTCATTCTTGCTGCTCCGGAAAGGACTGGCTCTTGTCCTTACAGAGTGATGTCTGTGACTTGGCTATCCACCGAGGACGACGATCAAGAGTCAAAAAGAGCCAAGAAAGAGGCACCACCGGTGCTGGGCTTCTTGGACAAAGATAAAATCGAAACCATCCAACCCCATGACAATGCTCTGGTAGTCGCACTCAGGATAGGGGAATATGATGTGAAGAGAGTGCTGGTAGATTAGGGCAATGCTGTGGAGATAATGTACCCCGACCTGTACAAGGGGCTGAATTTAAAACCTGAGAACCTAATGGCGTACGATTCCCCTGTAGTAAGTTTCAAGGGAAAGACCATTACTCCAAGAGGCCAAATTAGACTACCCATATAAACTGGTTCGGACGTGGCGGAGGCGGATTTCATTGTGGTTGACGCTTATTCACCCTACACAGCTATTGTGGCTAGACCTTGGCTTCATGCCTTAGGAGCTGTCTCTTCTACCCTGCACCAGAAGGTGAAGTACCCCTCGGAGGGCCAGGTTAAAGAGATTATGGGAAATCAATCCATGGCCAAATGGTGCATGGTTGCTGCCATCTCACACCGACCCAACGTTGAGTCCCCGGCCTCCACTGAAAGGGGCTTATAGCAATCAACAACCTCGGCATTGCTCGGTAATGGATCAACTGAGGAAGCGAAATGCAAGGATCTTGAAAAGGTTACTGTTGGCAGTGATCCGGAGAAGTTCTTTCAAGTCGGCTCGGAATTACCTCCCCAAGAGAGAGAAGAGCTAATTGGATTTCTCATAGAAAATATGGACGTATTTGCGTGGGATGCCTATGAGGTCTCAGGGGTTGATTCGAGCTTCATCTGCCACCATCTAAATGTTAACCCATCCATTACTCCCAAGAAGCAACCACCTCGGCGCCCGTTGAAGGAGCATGCTAACACCGTTAGGGACGAGGTGATGAAGCTTAAAAGAGGAAGGGCTACCAAGGAAGTTTTTTACCCTGAGTGGTTGGCCAATACTATAGTAGTGAAGAAGAAGAGCGAAAAGTGGCAAGTATGTGTAGACTTCACGGATCTAAATAAAGCATGCCCAAAAGATCCGTTCCCTATGCCTCAGATAGATCAGTTGGTAGATGCGACCGCGGGCCATCCTCGAATGAGCTTTTTAGATGCCTTTCAAGGATATCATCAGATACCACTGGCCATAGACGACCAAGAAAAGACAGCTTTTGTCACTCCCATTGGAAACTACCATTGCAAGGTGATGCCTTTTGGTTTGAAAAACGTAGGGTCCACCTACCAAAGGATGATTACCAAAATGTTTGAGCCGCAGTTGGGTAGAAGCATTGAAGTCTATATAGATGACATGGTGGTAAAGAGTAAGGTGGTGTCCGAGCACGTGAGAGACCTCGGAGACATCTTTGAAATTCTGAGGAGACACAAGCTGCGTTTGAACGCTTCTAAATGTTCATTTAGGGTAGGATCAGGCAAATTCTTGGGCTATATGGTAACCCACAGGGGAATCAAGGTCAGTCTCGATCAAATTAGAACTGTCAACAGTCTACAACCGCCTCGGAATCCTAAAGAGGTCCAAAGGCTTACCGGAATGATTGCTGCCTTAAACCGTTTTATTCTCTGTTGGCAGATAGGTGCAGACCCTTCTTCCTCTTGATGAATAAATGGAAGGGATTTGAGTGAACTGAGGAATGTGCTTTGGCCTTCCAACAACTTAAAGAATATCTATCTCGGCCACCAATCATGTCCAATGCTGAGGCCGATAAAGTCTTGTTCGCCTACATTGTTGTGGCATCTCATGTAGTAAGCTTAGTGCTAATACGAGTGGATGACAGTGTACAACGACCAGTTTATTACATGAGTAAATCGTTGCATGAAGCCGAGATCCATTATTTACAACTAGGGAAGGCCATCTTGGCGGTGGTTCACGCTACACGAAAGCTTCCCCATTACTTCCAAGCACACACAGTTATCGTTCTAACCCAACTTCCGCTCAGGTCCATACTTTGGAGTGCTGATTATACGGGGAGAATCGCTAAGTGGGGCACGATTCTAGGGGCTTTCGACATCAAGTACATGCCTCGTACTTCCGTCAAGGGCCAAGTCCTCGCAGATCTGGTAGCTGAATTCGTTGAACCCTCATTAGAAGAGGTAGTAGAGACACAAGACATGGATAAAAAATTAGTTGGCACAATCTCTCTGCAAGGACCTACATGCTGGAAAGTATATATTAATGGTGCAACAAACCAAAGAGGCTCCAGAGTGGGGCTAGTTCTGATTTCCCCTGAAAGGATTACCATTGAAAAATCACTAAGACTGGGCTTCTCGGCCACGAATAATGAGGCCCTCCTAGAGGGGATGTCCATGGTTCAAAAACTGGGTGGAAAAGCAGTAAACATGTTCTCGGACCCAAGACTGGTCGTTAGCCAGGTGAATGAGGAATTGGAAGCAAGAGACGAAAGAATGCAAGGATATATAAGCCAAGTTAAGCACCTACGGTCACATTTCGATTCTTTTAGCTTACTGCATATCCTTAGAAATGGAAACACACATGCCGACTCCTTGGCCACGCTTGCCACCTCCTCGGCTCAAAGTCTACCCCGGGTCATCCTTGTAGAAGACTTATGCAAACCCTTAGTGACGAAGAGAGAAGTGATCCATGTCCACCAAGTTATAGTAGGGCCTAGCTAGATGGACCCTCTACTACTGTTTTTGAAGGATGACATCTTGCCCGAGGAGAAGATCGAGGCTAACAAGATACAGAGAAAAGATTCCCGGTTCTGGCTTTCCGAGGACTAGAAGCTGTATAAACGCTCCTTTTTTGGACTATACTTGCTCTGCGTACACCCTGAGGCGTCAGAACTAATCCTGGAGGAGTTACACGAAGGTATTTGTGGGAGCCACACAAGAGGCAGGTCTTTATCTCGTAGGGCCATCACCCAAGGCTACTGGTAGCCGAACATGCAGAAAGAAGCACATGAATACGTGAAGAAGTGTGACCAATGTCAAAGGTTTGTACCAAACATACATCAATCAGGAGGAATCCTCAATCCACTGTCCAGCCTTTGGCCATTTGCTCAATAGGACTTGGAAATCGTCGAGCCCTTTCCCAAGGCAGTAGGGAACAAGAGGCATCTGTTCGTCAGCACTGACTATTTTACTAAATGGGTGGAAGCTGAATCTTTAGTGAACATAAGAAATGTGGACGCCAAAAAGTTCGTCTAGAAAAACATTATTACCCGGTTCGGGGTCCTCACTCCCTCATCTCAGATAATGGTCTTTAGTTCAATAGTAAGTCATTCAGGAGATACTACTGTGAATTGGAAATTACAAATAGATATTCTACCCCAGCTTACCCCCAGGGGAAAGGGTAAGCTGAGGCTGTTAACAAGATCATAGTGAACGGACTTAAGAATAGGTTAAATGATACAAAGGGAAGATGGGTGGAAGAACTGCCACATGTCCTGTAGACGTATCGAACCACACCTCGCAGATCAATAAGGGGAACCCCCTTTTCGATGACTTACGGAGCCGAGGAAGTTATTCCTTTAGAAACAGGCTTTCCAAAGCTAAAGACCAACTCATTCAGTCTGAGCAGCAACAATGAGCTGCTAGAAAAGAGCTTAGACCTTATTGAAGAAAGAAGAGAAAGTGCAATGGTCCAATTGGCGTACTACCAACACAAACTCAAGCAAGGTTATGATGCCAAAGTAAAGCTAAGGCCACTAGTACCTGGTGACTTGGTGTTGAGGAAAGTTCTGAGCACTGCAAAAAACCCATTATGGAGAAAGTTAAGACCCAATTGGGAATGACCATATCGCATCACCTCAGTGGCTGGTATAGGGGCATATTTTCTAGAAGATTTAGATGAGCATGTAATACCACACCCTTGGAATGTAAACAACCTAAAAAGGTACTGTTATTGATGAAAATTTCCTTTATCAATAAGTTCTTTTGTTGTATAAAGGCATTGTGCTTCCTGTCACTCAATCTATTCAAGTATTAAACAGAACCCAAGTTCTACATGGCTCCTCGGACCACAGACTTTGGGGAAATTAATTACCTCTGGCAAATATTCAAGTATTAAACAGAACCTAGGTCCTGCATGGCTCCCCGAACCACAGGCTTGGGGGAAATTAATTACTTTTGTCATTTATTCAAGTATTAAATAGAACCTAAGTCCTGCATGGCTCCTCGGACCACAAGCTTAGGGGAAATTAATTACTTCTGATAAATATTCAAGTATTAAACAGAACCTAAGTTCTGCATGGCTCCTCAAGCTATAGGCTTAGGGGAAATTAATTACTTCCAGTAAATATTCAAGTATTAAACAAAATCTAAGTCCTGCATGACTCCTCGGACCACAGGCTTAGAGGAAATTAATTACTTCTGATAAATATTCAAGTATTAAACAGAACCTAAGTCCTGCATGGCTCCTCGGACCACAGGCTTAAGAGAAATTAATTACTTTTGGCAAATATTCAAGTATTAAACAGAACCTAGGTCCTATATAGCTCCTCGGACCACAAGCTTGGGGGAAATTAATTACTTTTGTCATCTATTCAAGTATTAAACAGAACCTAAGTCTTGCATGGCTCCTCGGACCATAGGCTTAGAGGAAATTAATTACTTCTGGTAAATATTCAAGTATTAAACATAACCTAAGTCCTGCATGGCTCTTCGGACCACAGGCTTAAGGGAAATTAATTATTTCTGATAAATATTCAAGTATTAAATAGAACTTAAGTCCTGCATGGCTCCTCGGACCATAAGCTTAAGGGAAATTAATTACTTTTGGCAAATATTCAAGTATTAAATAGAATCTAGGTCTTGCATGGCTCCCCGGACCACAGGCTTGGAGGAAATTAATTACTTCTATCATCTATTCAAGTATTAAACAGAACCTAAGTCCTGCATGACTCCTCGGACCACAGGCTTAGGAGAAATTAATTACTTCTGATAAATATTCAAGTATTAAACAGAACCTAAGTCCTGCATGGCTCCTCGGACCACAGGCTTAAGGGATATTAATTACTTCTGGTAAATATTCAAGTATTAAACAGATCTTAAGTCCTGCATGGCTCCTCAGACCATAGGCTTAGGGGAAATTAATTACTTCTGACAAATATTCAAGTATTAAACAGAACCTAAGTCCTGCATGACTCCTCGGACCACAGGCTGAGGGGAAAGTAATACTCAAGGGCATCTATATAAGTGTTTAAACAGATCCTATGATATGTCAGGTCTCTTGGGCCACATGTTTGGGTGAAATTAATACTTAAAGGTATTTGTGGGAGAACTTTCGCCTCGGCCCCCAATCAGGTATTGTCCTATTTGGAAATGGCGTTGAGACTTAGTCCTCAAAGATTTGTTCAATCCCACATTGGGGAGAGACGTCTCCTATTCATGCCTTATAAGCCTTTGGCCTAAGAATGAGTGTACCACTACTCAACGCCATATCCAAAGAGGACAATACCTAATTGGGGGCCAAGATGAAAGTCCTCCCACAATTAGTATTACAATTTGAGCCCTCAAACAAAAAATCCTAACTACACTTCTAGATACAAGTCATTGTCTCTGCCCTTAAGAGAACTTTGAGTTCCTTGACCGTAAAATCTCAATGATTCTTTTACCAACGTCAATGTTTTCCAATGATCTTCCAATTCAACAGTGGATTTTTTAATCTGAACTAGCTCAAGATGGACACAAGCCTTTGGTGTTAGAATAATGTGGCCCAACATAATATGTATGATGCCTCTATTATTAACAAATAAATATTCAGTCTCTTGTGAAATTATGCAATATTTTTATGATGTAAGATATTGATATATTGAAATAGGTCTACTTGATTTAGTAGACTAAGATTATGAATACATTCATTGTAGTCCTTGACTTGACCATATCCATCATGATGTAGCCTATTCTGATAGGTACATTGTTGGACCATGATGGAAGGGAGGTGCAAGTTAAAATTGCTCAGACTATGGAAGACAATAAGGGCTAGTCTTTCGATAGTTAGTGCATAATAATCTCAGAAGTCCTTCCATAATGAGATTCATGCACGTTGAGTGTTGGCTTTAATAAATCTATCGTGTCAATACCAGTAACTTGAACTCCTATTAAAGATGTTATTATAGTAGTTCTGGATATGAACGATAGATGAATCCATGTATTAGCATGGAGTTACAAAAGTAATAACACATTAATAAACTTCTTCATTAATGAATCTAATTAATAAAGTTGTTTATTAACAAATGTAACATTTCTGTTACATGAAGTGTTATTACGATAGGAAGGATTTTATGGCTGGTCATGTCCTTTCTGAATATTATAAATATTGTCAAGGCCACACTTGCAAGGGGGTGTGAAAGAGAAAATAAAGCTCTTATTAATCCTGACCAGCTGGGGAGAGCATCCTGATTGCTTGTGAGGTCCTTGAATAACATAATCTAGTATGTAAATTTCTCACATCTTATTGTTGATTTTATTACATATGCACATGATATAATTGTTAATTGATAGATGTATTATATTTGTTTCTCTTGAATTATTACTTTTTAAGTATAATTCTAACATTTGGAAACTTTGATTTCCTTGACCACAAGATTCAACTATCGAATTTCTATGATCTTTTATCCACATGAGCATCTTCGACACCCTTCAGATTGTTAATGCCAGATTTAGATGGCCAACACCCTAAACCACTTGATGCCTTGATGGTTTCTTGGTGAGACAAGTTGTGATGTGTGTGAATTGTGTGGACGCTCAAGCGATGTGCGCACATTAATGAGTCCATTTATTATTTCTCCATTTTATCTATGAGTTGCCACCAACCATATGGTTTTTTGATGTGATTGATCACATATGTCTAGTGGCTAACCTATTTTATAAAAGTGGCAAAATCTTGTAGGTCAATAAATGAAGCTTGCTTTTCTTTGTGAGGAGAACTTTGGCTCAAATCTCTTCACACCCACTTATTTTCAAGAGGGGAAAAAAACTATGTCTAGTTTGATATATTTGTTGTTAAAAAAAACAAAATTGTTTTTTCATTATATACAATAGTTATATAGCAATAGGGTAGAGGGATTTAATCCATTGATATCTCCATTAGAAGTATTAAGAAGTGTCAATTGAGCCGTAGGATTTTGTAATGCATTTCCCTTAAAAAAATTCAGCTTTAAATTTGGTATTTCAAATATACATTTCTCTCCACACACATATATATCATAAATGTTTTCATATGCATATTTCCACCACAATAGGATTTTTTTTTTTTTTGGAAAAGTTCACTTACATACTAACTAAAACTAATTATGATTTTATTTTATTTAAAATTGATATAAATTTAACTAATTTTGCAATTTGGTTTTACTTTGTATTAAAACCGAAACAATTATGTGATTTCCAAACACCCTTCCCAAATTATTTTATTTTCTTAGGCAAAATTTAGGTACAGTCTCTTAGTACATTCAGTTCTCCAATTAAATTCAAACACATATTTGCATGGACCAATCAATTACAAATAGGAAAATGTTAACGAATGCCCTAAGGGCATTGGTTTAGGGACTCTTTTTTCAGAAACATTTTATGAGAAAATGATAAAGCAATTAATTATGTTAACAGCTTTTTATATTTCATATGAAAATGATGTTAAACTTTCCTAATATGATTTATTAACACTTGCTCTAAGGACATCCGTTGACATGATCCTTACAAATAATGTTATATTTCAAAGAACAATTAAATTCAATACAGTTATGTGTTTAAATTTATTGTATTGAATTTAAATAGGAATTACTACACCTAAGGAACTACAATTAATTTATCATTTGGGGTCGGGGTAATTTTTTTTTTTTTTTTTTTGGTTAAAAGGCGGGGGGAAATTTTAGGTAAAGCTGTTGTACACTAGATTTTTCAATTAAATTCAAACTAATGTTTGCATGAACCAAAAACAATGATATATTTTTGAAGAACAATTAATTTTAGTTCAGCTATGTGTTTGAAATTCATCGAGAAGCCTAATGTACAACACTTAAAGAATTATACATAACTGTTACCATTGGAAACAACTTAATTGCAGTTCATTGGGAGCAATATATTAGATTTCCCAATTAAATTCATACATGTGTTTGCATGGACCAATGAAGCACAAACAATGTTTTATTTTCTTAAAACAACTTAGCTATTCAATTCTATGTTTGAATAAAATTGAGAAATATAATGTACTACACCTAAGGAATTGTAAATATTATTTACCCCTTTTGAGGGCAAAACTTAGGAATTATACCATTTATGGGCATGAGCATTGGTGTGTGCCTTAGAGGATGGGTGTCCATGCACAATGGTGAAGTTGAGATCTCTCTATTTGAAATGGATTCATTCCATAGTTCATATTAAATATTATAAATCTATAAATGGACTCAATGCCACTTGTTTATTATTATTTTTTATATACGTTTACAATTTTACCTGATGTGGCATTTTGTACAATATCATATACAAGAAATAAAATTTTAACCATGAAATGGAGCCTCCACGTTTCAATTGAAATGATGTGGAACCTATTCCATAAATTTATGGGTGTCTAGCTCAAGTTTGGTCTTGTCAATCCTGAAATTGAAGGAAAAGTAAATTAAATGGTGAAAATAACAAAAAATAGTGAATAAAAACATGTAATGCATTTATAATTAATAAATTTAAATAATGCCCTTATATTTTTACTAAAAGTAAATTACATGTTTGGTCCCTAAACTTTGCATTGTGTGTTAATTTAATCCCTGACTTTTCAAATATGTCAATATAGTCTCTAATCTTTTTGTATTGTGTCAACATGGTCAATGCTGTTAATTGATGAATGAAAGATGTTGATATGATTATCGGTCAAAATAAAAAAGCCACATCATGTGACACATACACTACTACGTGGAATAAAATATAAAACCATTTTGCCTAACCATCCAATTTCAATTTCAATTAATTAATTAATTAAAGAAAATTGAAGTCAGTCTTATATTAATTATAAGCCCTAGAAAATATGGAGACTTGGAGGATTGAGAATCCGTTTAGTTATTGTTGATGTTGTTGTTGTCCTTGAGGTTAGGATTTACACTTTTTCTTTCATCTTTTTCCCTTGCTTCTAAATGTGATTATTTATTGGAATAGTTGAGTCATGCATGCCATAATTGGATCAGAAGTCTCATAATTGCTGAATGGAGTTATATGGTATTTGAATGGGGAAAAGGCCTTAATTTTGTGTCAATGGATTTTGAATAGTATACAATTTTTTTAGGCTATGTTTGGTAATAGTTTTTGTTTTTTGTTTTCAAAAACTTGTTTTTGAGAATAGAAAGAAACAAATTTTTCTTGTATTTTCAAAATCAAAAACATGTTTGGTTAGTTGAAATGAAAAAACTTGTGTGAGAGAAGAGAGAGAAAAAAATACTGAAATTTGTTGTTACTAGAATTCAAACTTTAGTGCTAACTCATTAAAAGGGGAAAATTCATTAAATTAGGCTTGTGTTTCATTAGGTTTTCAAAAATAGAAATTGAAAACAACTATTTACCTATTTTCAATTTCCTTCACAAATTGAGTTTTGAGAACAATTTTTGTTTTCTATTCATTTTGGACTGCCAAACAAGTTTCTAGTCTAAAAAATAGAAAACTATTTTTGAAAACAAAAAATAAGGAAAAAAAATTGTTACCAAATCTTTCTTTATTTTTCTTTTTGTAAACCATTATACAATTAAACATTGGAATTTCTTTCATTTTTATTTCGCATGGCAATTAGGAGTCATCTAATGTGGTGTAAAAATAATTTTTTATTTTGACTGTTAGCCACATCAATATTTTTCATCAATTACTTAACAGCAGACACCATTTTGACACAATACCAAATTGTTAGGGACTAAAGTCACTAAACTAACGCATTTGAAAGGTTAATAACCAAATTGATATACAACACAAAGTTCAGAGATCAAATACGTAATTTACCATTTTACTAAAAACATGTAATGCATTTGTATAAATGACTAATACATCTTTATTGTTCCATTTAATTACTCTTATATCACACATAACTCATTAAATTAGAGTGTAATTAATGTATATTTTCAATAAAATAGATAAGTTTATAAATTATTAATACACTATTATCTACCTCTAATTACTCTTTTTTTTTTTTTTTTTTTGAGAAATGAGTGTATTTTAAGTTTTAAACCTCTTCAAATATTTGACTATTCCATTATATGTGAGATTTTATTAATGTTAGAAGAAAATTTGACTACAAACTTGGTTGTTGTCAATGACTACAAGTCCCACTAAAAAACTTAACATGATTACATATTTTGAAAATCTAACAATTAGATTGTATCATGTTCTTTATGTTCTTAACACATATGTTAAAAATTTCGTATCAACTGGATGTTATTTATTATTCGATTCATAAACTGATTTTTTATGCATAATTACAAAAACTTGAATTTTAAACATTTGATTCATGACATAGTTATTGATCTTTAATTTTTTGAAAATTTTGCAAGTATGGAGGATATAAGTATATAAGAAGAAATGATTTGTTAAAATCCACACCCAATAAAATATATATTGAGTGGAATACAACCAAAATTTTATTTTTATTTTAAAATGTTATATATATGAAGACTTACTTTTTTTTTTTCTTTTTTTCTTGAGAAGGAAAACAACTAATATTATTAGCCAGAATCGGCGAACAGAACAAAATAAAGGTGGGGAGGTGCATTCTCCATCCACATGGACAAACCTCTAATATGTCTAACATGTCTAGCTAGGTTATGAGCAACTTTATTACCAATGCTATAAGTATGAGAAAAAAGAAATACACTTGTTAGTGTCTAAGGTGGATTTAGCCAAATAGATGATGTGACTGAATGAAGAAAGAGAGTCTTCTGCAGCCATGAAGGTTTTGATCACCACTTCCGAATCTCCTATATGAAGACTTATTTGATATAACTATTTTTGTCATATGTAAGAATATATATATATATATATATATATATATATATATATATATATATCCCCCCGGCAAAAAAAAAGAAGTTTTGACTTTAGCTTCAAAGCTCTTAAATAATACGGAGTATCATAATCTATATATATATATATATATAATTGAAGCCGTAGAAGCTCCCACAATTTTCCACATCATCATTATTTTTAAAATATCAGCATTATAAAACAAAAATTCTGATTTTAATAACTATTTCTCCCCGATACTCCTCCTTCCTTATAAAAACCCAATCAACTCTTTCTCCTCCCATCTTCCTCTATATCACAAGCGCAGCACAATCCAAAACCAAACCAAAAAAGTAAATGTAAGCACAAAACCAAAGCACAGACAGATAGACCCAAACCAAAAGTTTCTCCAAAAAAAGAAAAAAAAAAAAACCAAAATAATCCCATCTCCCATCTCCCTCTTCGTCATCTTCCTCCTTATTCCATCCACCCAGAAACTCCATTAAAACACCTCTGAAATTCCAACCACCTAGAAACTCTATTAAAACACCTCTGAAATTCCAACCATCCAGAAACACCCACTAACAGCAAAACCCATGGCCATCCATGGCTACCCATGACCCCACGGTTACCCACGACCACCCACGACCCCACGCCGAGCTGAAGCCACCCACGCTAGTCTGAAGCCACCCACACCGATCTAGAGCCACCCACGCCGATCTGAAGCCCATCCACCCAAAGCCGATCTTGAGACGAGAGAGGCTTCATCGTGAGCCGTGAGAGGAAGAGAGTAGAGAGTGTGAGAGAAAAAGATGAGAAAAAAAAAAGAAAAAAAAAAAAAGAAGAAGAGAGAGGTCAGAAGAGTCTGAAGTGAGAGGAAGAGAGAAGGGTAGAGAGAACGCAGAACAGAGACAGAGAGAAACAGTGAGAGAGGGATGACATTTATGACACCATCACATGCCTTATCATTCACAAAACTGCCATTACATCATTTTATAAAAATATTTCTTTTAAATAAATAATCAGATAATCATTTTTAAATATTTTAGCTTAACAATAACAGTAAATAAGTTTCAACATAAAAAGGTAGTAAACAAATGACTTTATTTCAATTTAGGGAAGACTTTATTTCAATTTAGGGGAAAAAAAAACTTATTTCAGTCCAAAAATAGTAGAAGTAATAACCATATTATTATTGTCTAAAGTCTAACTGAAATGCACAAAAAAAATTGCATAGGTGATAGCTTAAACTCTTCATTCAATTTTTTATTTTTTTATTTTTTTATAAGTAATAGCTTAAATTCTTCATTTATTATTGGATTTTTTTTATAATCAATAGTTTTCCCGTGCATCGCATGGATTAGCAACTAGTTAGTAATATACGGGAACAAAATAGATAAATTTATACTTATGTTATCCTACTATAAATTTTTAAGATGCAATAAAAGTTAAACTTGTTTCTTTTAATATGTATATACATAAAATACTTAACAAACGTTTAATATATAAACGTACACAAAATACTTAACAAGTTAAAGGGGATGATTTTTTGTATGTTCCTTCGTTCACTTATTTTTATTTTCGTAAATCTAATACTATACTATTATACATGAGAATAAAATATAATCATTTAAATTATATAAAAGTCTTAATAAATAAGAAAAACAAACAAATATTATAATAAAATATGAACAAATTTGATACTTAATATAAATATCAAATATGGAACTATAAATAACTTTGATTATATTATTGTTGTGTATAAGTATTGTAGAGTCTCGTTTTTCAACCCAGGCCCAAGATGCATGGGACCTTAGACCAGTGAGCCCGGTACAATGAATTTGTAGAGAGTGGGCCAAAGAGCTAGGTTTTAGTGTATGGACAACGGTTAACACGATGTTCTTCACGATCAAGCTGAGATGGACTGAGTTTACCAGAGAGGATTGGTCCTCGGCACAGTCTGAGGAGCTTTTCCTGGTGCCTCTGGTGTGTTGGGGGGGTCTGAGCCCCCTCTTCTGTCTCCCTCCACTCCCTTTTTATAGTAGTTTCCTTCCCCCTGAATGGGGTTCCTAGGGTAGGTACTTGTCCCATCAGCCCTTCCCTTCAATTGTTGGGAGTGGTTGTAAAGGCAGAAAAGCATGGCTATGTCAAGCACAAGGCACTGAATGCAATAATGTCAGCCTTTCCCTCTGACATTTCCATTTTCTCCGTTGTCCTTTTCTGCTTTAGTATTTTTCCTGTTCCATGGAATGATCTGGAATGTCACTACTAGTAGCGGGTTGCCCCCTTTGTCCTCGGCTACATCCCTGCCGAGAAGGGTTCTTCCCATGGCCAAGGAGGGTTTTTCCTTGGATTGGGCCCTTGGCCCAATGTAGACATTGACATAGATCTCCTGGTCTTTTACCCCCCACAATAGCCCCTCAAAATCCTGCTATCCGGCTCCTCGGACGGAGATGAGGGTTTTGGTGACATCGAGCCTCTGTCATGGCTTGCCATATCTTGTCCTCCATCAATGCCAAAGCCTCTTCGTTTACTTGAGGCACGTTCCTAGTTGTGAGACATTCTTTTAGTTTATCCAAGCTGCGTTCCTGCCGTTTCGGTACACGAGGCGCGCTTTCATTAAGGTCTCTTCACGAGGTGACGCAAATCCAACGGTTGAAGACCGCTTTGGAAATTGAGCGGGATTTATCTCACTTGTAATTCCTTCTTGGAGATTTGGCCGAATTGATTGCCATCAGGTTTACCCCCTATATAAGACACATGGGGGGAGATCATTCTCCTTTATTCGCAGACCCTTGAGTTTTTCAGGCTTTTAACTCTCCAAATGTTCCCAAAGTCTCCACTATGATAGTGATTGAGATTTAGGGAGTGAAATGGTCAAGGATAAAGGTAAGGGTGAAGGAACCAAACCCTCTTCAGAAGCCACGGGTGTCTCTGAGATTCAGAATGACCTAGTCAGGGCAAGGGAGATAGAGGCCAAATATATTTCTCCCCCTCGATTGGACAAGAAAGAAGTCTCTCTTCCTTCAGCCAAAATCCGAAGCAGGTGTAGGTCGCATCAGATTTTTGGTGCAGCAAAATTTGGATTTTCATCTAGCACCGTACGTCACGCGTGTGCGGGTTTGGATTTCTCATCGCCGGTACCATCCATACTTGCTCGATTGCTGCTAGAGCAAGTATGTGGACTTGGCATTCCTGCTTCTTCTTCTCTTCCACCGCCGGTGCCATCCATACTTACTTGATTGCTGCTGAAGCAAGATCGTGGATCGGGCGTCTCTGCTTCTTCTTCTCTTCCACCGCCGGTGTCGTCCATACTTGCTCGATTGCTGCTGGAGCAAGATTGAGGATTTATCGTTCCCATGTATCGCTTTTCATAGTTAACTTCTGATATAGGCTTGTCTAAGCCCTTTTATGTAATTGTACTTCTTCTTTATCTAATAAAAAGACGATTTTACTTCATTTTACGTACCTTTTCTTTTCTGCAATAATTATTTTATGAATGGGTGTGCTGGTATCTTTTCTTTTGAATAGTACTTAAAATTGATGCCATTGATGGTAAAAAGTTGTCACCCTGAACTTATCAAAACTGATGGGCATAACAATGCCGACTTTAAGTAAGTTAACTATATAAGACTAACTAGGAGAACAACTGCAAGTTCTGCATTGCGAACAGGGTGACCGCCCAAGGACATGTAACCTAAAGTAAACTGTCCGAGGGGATCGTCGAGTACTAGGGTTCCTTTCCACGTTTCCGATGATATTTATAGCTTTAACTTGCTTTAGGTGTCTGGTCCGAGGACCAAAGCATGATTGAACTTAGCTTAAACGCTTAGAAAGATACCGTCGCGTACTAGTTTCTACAAAGCCGGAGGTTCGAGGACCACACGAGACCTGTGTTCCGTCTAGGACTTAGGTTTTTCTTGAAGTAGCTAGTTTCTCCATAGGTTTGAGTTCGAGGACCACGCAAGACCTTGATTCTGTCTAGTACTTAGATTCTTCTTGAAGTAGCTAGTTTCCCTATAGGTTTGAGTCTGAGGACCATGCAAGACCTTGGTTCTGTCTAGTACTTAGGTTTTTCTTGAGGTAGCTAGTTTCCCCATAGGTTTGAGTCCGAGGACCATGCAAGACCTTAGTTCTGTCTAGTACTTAAATTCTTCTTGAAGTAGCTAGTTTCCCCATAGGTTTGAGTCCGAGGACCATGCAAGACCTTGGTTCTGTCTAGTACTTAGATTCTTCTTTGAGTAGCTAGTTTCCCCATAGGTTTGAGTCCGAGGACCATGCAAGACCTTGGTTCTGTCTAGCACTTGGGCTTTCTTGAAGTAACTAGTTTCCCCATAGGTTTGAGTTTGAGGACCATGCAAGACCTTGGTTCTGTCTAGCACTTGGGCCTTATTGAAGTAACTAGTTTCCCCATAGGTTTGAGTCCGAGGACCATGCAAGACCTTGGTTCTGTTTAGTACTTAGATTCTTCTTTAAGTAGCTAGTTTCCCCATAGGTTTGAGTCCGAGGACCATGCAAGACCTTGGTTCTGTCTAGCACTTGGGCCTTCTTGAAGTAACTAGTTTCCCCATAGGTTTGAGTCCGAGGACCATGCAAGACCTTAGTTTTGTTTAGTACTTAGATTCTTCTTTGAGTAGCTAGTTTCCTCATAGGTTTGAGTCCGAGGACCATGCAAGACCTTGGTTCTGTCTAGCACTTAGGCCTTCTTGAAGTAACTAGTTTTCCCATAGGTTTAAGTCTGAGGACCATGCAAGACCTTGGTTCTGTCTAGCACTTGAGCCTTCTTGAAGTAACTAGTTTCCCTATATGTTTGAGTCCGAGGACCATGCAAGACCTTGGTTCTGTCTAGCACTTGGGCCTTCTTGAAGTAACTAGTTTCCCCATAGGTTTGAGTCCGAGAACCATGCAAGACCTTGGTTCTGTCTAACACTTAGATTCTTCTTTGAGTAGCTAATTTCCCCATAGATTTGAGTCTAAAGACCATGCAAGACC
The DNA here is from genome assembly GCF_001633185.2 of Quercus lobata. Lineage (NCBI taxonomy): Eukaryota > Viridiplantae > Streptophyta > Magnoliopsida > Fagales > Fagaceae > Quercus > Quercus lobata. Next base: position 1,436,921 of record NC_044909.1, on the reverse strand, counting down.
TTAGTTCTGTCTAGCACTTGGGCCTTCTTGAAGTAACTAATTTCCCCATAGGTTTGAGTCCAAGGACCATGCAAGACCTTGGTTCTGTTTAGTACTTGGTCATTTAGAAAGTTGTCAGTGCGAGTTAATTTCCCCGAAGCCGGAGGTCCGAGGACCTGACATAGCTAAGGTTCTGTTTAACCGCTTCGAAAGATTTTGGTTTAGCCCTCGGCTTCTTTCTCCGAAGGGAATTCAGCGAACCGGACTACTAGGCTCGCGAGAATTAGCCCCTTGACAAATGCATGGGGCACACATCTGACGTCAGAAGCCCCTAGAACCGCGCTCCGTTTAGCAATCCTTCCCGCGTAATCAACGCTTCGAAGTGTAGACCTAAGTGGAAGCTGAGTAACAACAATGATAGTGTGTTCTTGGAAATAATGGGGAGGCTTCCGTGTAGCTTCTACCACCACCAAAATGGTCTTCTTGAAGGACTCCTGTTGATAGGAGCTTGATCCCTTCGTGATTAACCATTGCATTCGCTGATGCACAAGCTCTTCCCATAGACGACGTCAATTGTAGGGTCTCGTTTTTCAACCTAGGCCCAAGATGCATGGGACCTTAGACCAGTGAGCCCTGTACAATGAATTTGTAGACAATGGGTCAAAGAGTTAGGTTTTAGTGTATGGACAACGATTAACACGGTGTTCTTCACGATCAAGTTGAGATGGACTGAGTTTACCAGAGAGGATTGGTCCTCGGCAGGGTCTGAAGAGCTTTTCCTGGTGCCTCTGGTGTGTTCAGGGAGTCTCAGCCCCCTCTTCTGTCTCCCTCCACTCCATTTTTATAGTAGTTTCCTTCCCCCTGAATGGGGTTCCTAGGGTGCCCTTCCCTCCAATTGTTGGGAGTGGTTGTAAAGGTAGAAAAGCATAGCTATGTCAGGCACAAGGCACTGAATGCAATAATGTCAGCCTTTCCCTCTGGCATTTCCATTTTCTCCGTTGTTCTTTTTTGCTTTAGTACTTTTCCTGTTCCGTGGAATGATTTGGAATACCACTACTAGTAGCGGGTTGCCCCCTTTATCCTCGGCTACATCCCTACCAAGGAGAGTTCTTCCCATAGCCGAGGAGGGGTTTTTCCTTGGACTGAGCCATTGGCCCAATGTAGATATTGACATGGACCTCCTGGTTTTTTACCCCCCACAAGTATAATAAGTTTTTATTTTATTTTATTTTATAATCGTGTATAAGTATAATAAGAGAATTGCTTATACGTGTTCTATATGTGTTTAATTATATAAGAACAAATTGTGGATTTTAAATGATAACCTAGTGGTAATGGTATCTTTTATAGTTTCTCATACACACACACACACACACATTAACCACTAATCTGTGCGATGCACCAAATAGTTAGTGATTGTTAAATATATTCATTAAGATACTTTTGTGACATCTATTACCTCCAAGGTTTTTAGACTCAATCTATTTAAAGATTTGGTAAAGGGAGAGTTCAAGGTTTTTAAGATTCAACGAAGGTTAAACCATAATAATATCATAATTAATTTAGTAATTAATTAAAATGAAAATAAAGGTATTAAATTTGTAAATATTAGCAAAATTAACTAAATATATCTAAAAAAATTGAAATAAGCTTTCAAATAAATTTTCATAATATTATAGGGTTAATAGAAAATAGTACATTATAATGTTAATAGAAAAATAGTACAACATATATAAGCATAAAAAAAAGTTCGTTGCTAAGTAGTAGTTGATTTAAAATTCTTCAGTTTGATAAGTAATAGTCTATGTAAAACTCCTCATGTTGCTAAGTAGTAATTGACTAGATGGTTTAAAACTCTTCAATTTACTGACTATATGTTAAGTAGTAGTTAATTTAAAACACTTCAATTTACTAAGTAGTAGTTGGTTTAAAACTGTCATTTTGACATAATAAATAAATAAATATAAAAATAATGATTGAAGTTTTTAATTTTGGCAATTGAATTTAATCCAAACTAGATTCTCAAAAAAAAAAAAAAAAAAAAAAAAAAGGTTTTAATCCACATTTTTGTTGTTTGGTCGCTTACATATGGGTCTTTCAAATAAAGTGGCGGAACTCAGTTTGGATAGACTATCACGGATATACGCAAGTCCCCAAAAGTCTAAACAAACAGAGGTTAGGGCAAACTTTGCAATCAATTTTTCATTTAAAACATTAAAAACTTTGCCAAACCCAAACCCAAACCCAAAACCAAAACCAAACCCCTCCTCTCTTCTTTTCTCGCTTCTCTCTCTTTGCTGGCCACCGCCATCACCGCCGGAATCCGCTACAATCGGTCACGATAAAGGCTTCTTCTCCACCGCCTTTTCGTGGCCGTAAAACCCAAGTGTTTGCTTTCTGAAGCCTCGGCTATTGCAATAACTAAGGTAATTGAAATTTGTTGAATTTTCAATTTCAAGCTTGGATTTTTTTTTTTTTTTAGTTATAATCGATTGAATTAGAGATGGTTGTACTTGAATTTGATTGATTGATTGATTTTAATGGTGGTTTTTTTTTTTTAATGTGTTTTTTATGATCAAAAAAGGGATTTTGGGGTTTTTGATTCTTTTTGGAATAGTTATTTTGTCTGTTTGTGCAATGACTCTTAAGGGTCCTCATATGGCTGAAACTCGAATGTTTATTTAAAAGGGGAACATGGTTTTGTTCGTTTTGTTGTTTTGAGCTCTAATTTTGATGATCAATAAACTATTCGAATCATGATAAGCTTTTATGGGGGTGGGAAGTGACTTTTGAGCTTAAGCTTTAAGCTTTTATGGAGAAAAAGAAGTGCGTTTTAGCTGGAGCTCATTGGTAATGATGGTATTAAGCTTGGCTTTGTGGATTTGTTCGGATTGGATTTTTGGATTTTTTTAATAAGGATTTTGGGAATTTTGTTGTAGCTATGAATTGGGTAAGGGACTATGGAGGCTATGGCATGGTGATGACACTCTTAAGCACTCTTTGGAATATGTATAAAGCTATATCGTCTCTGAAACTTATGGGAAGTTGTTACTTTGGAATATATATAAAGCTATGTTTGGTCTGAAACTTATGGGAAGTTCTTATGTGGTTAATTCAAGGGAAACTAGGCTTCCAAGTTTGATAAAATGGGATATTTGAGGGAGTCTTAACTACCTACACTTAAGAGTTTGTTTAGAAAATAAAAAGGTGATACTTGTTATTCAGTTTTGTTGCCCTATATACAACTTGAATAATAACAAAGCAAAAACAAGTAGGACATGTTAACTCACACTAGCTAGAGAATGCAGACCACTTACCACTTAAGGTTTGTTGTTGATTTGATAGATTCATGTAATTTGCGTGAGTGATTGTATGGTCTCCTGCTGTGTACATCCTGTATTCTTGGGAGTTGGAGTCGATCTTGTCTTTCTTGTATCTACTTTATTTTACATCTGTGCGGTGTCATGGAGAGCATTAGCTTTGTTGGAAGTAATCTGCTCAGAAAGGATTCGAGATTAGATCTTATTATACAGCATCCCTTTTGGAGCTGCGAAATCCTTTGGAAAAGAGTTTGGAAGTCTATTAAGTCTCCAGATTGCTTTTTTGGGAAAAGCTTATCTGCAAATACCTGAGGAAGAGAAATACTTACTTCAGTGAGTTGGTGTTGCAGTGCAACGGGGATGGGGAGACAGTTTGTCACTTGTTTCTTCATTGTCCTTTTTCCCGAGAGGTGTGGGATATGGTTTTTGCCTATTTTGGGGTTCGGTGGGTGATGTCTGGAGGGTTTGTAGACTTGATGTGGGTGACATTGGAACAGCGAAATCTGGAAGGAGAAGGCCATCCCTCATTGTTGGAAAGAAGTGCTTTTGGTGGAAAGAATTGCTAGAAACTTTGAGGGGTGTGGGCGGACAGTTCTAGACCTGAAATTGCAGTGTTCAGAACCCTGTTTGAATGGTTGACAATGTTAGGATGCTTTTATTTTTCTAACTTATTAGAGTTTATCGGTTATGTTCATCTAGTATATGTCTTGACTTGGGGCATTCAATTTTTCTAATAGAACTCATTGTTTATCAGAACAAGTTCCCTAAGTCCAAACTCAACTAGATAAGTTCCTTGACAATTTCAAATACTTCATGGAGATAGATATCCTCCCCCTTAAAGTCAACCCCTGTCCTCAAAGGCATAATCTAGAAATTGTTGTTGCATTTGGGTTGATTAAGAGTTATTGGAAAATTTTCAAAAGTGGCATGAATATTCTTCTGCCTAAAATGTATCACTCATTCATCATTTGGCTTTCTAGACAACAAGACAAAGGTAAGTATGGGTACTTTTCTTTAGTTTTTAAAATGTCTTCTTTTTGGATTTGATCTGCTTCCCTTTCATGTGTTCTTCAAGCTTGTTATATTGATTGCAATGACAAGCATTTAGCTTTCTTAGGTGAATGATGTAGAGGTTGGAACTTTTTTATTGATATGTTACCATACTTGTCAAGCCTTTAGAGACCTTTTTACAACCTTTTGGTTGTGCTGGCCTGCAATCCTTGGAGGCTTTTTTACGCTTTTGGGACTGTATTTTCCCTACTTTTATGCCAGTATTTTGTGATCTTCCATGCCATTGTTCTTTTAATGGTTGGCCATTGCATAAGCTTACAATGTTGAGCTTGCTAAATAGCTCGGTGATTATTTCCAAGATCTGCTGCTGATCAGAGATGAGGAAGCTAACTGTTTTGCTCCTCTTGCTGGTCAATGCCCAGATTCTAATATCTGTTATTATGTGCACTAATTTTTACTGGTTGCTCAGAGGGAACCAAGGCCTCCCAAGTTTGAAAATCGACTGCTTCAAGGGAGTCCTAACTCCTAACCTCCTACACTTGAGTGTTTCTTCAGATAACAAATGCTGATACTTTTATTCAACAAGCTAGGATAGAGACTACTTACCACTTAAAGACTACACGTACAAGTCATAACAAATTGGAACAAACTTGGACACAACAACTCACTAAGGACTCAGTAACTTCCCTAAGTCTAGGCTCCACTAGACAAGTTACTTGACATTTTCTAATACTTAATGGAGATAGATACACAATAGAAGTCATGGGTTCTCATTTTATACGCCAAGCATCTCAAGCTTGATTTTATTTCTTAGTACACTTATCAAGCTTATTTGCCTTTCTTTAAACAAAACCATGATTTCTATGTGTATTATGAAACAAAATAAAGCTTGTGATGCTTGGATTGAAAAGATATGTCATGGTAGACATTCAGGAGGGTCTCTTTTTAAAGTCTTTATTTCTTTGCGTAATTTTATATATAAATACTGTGAGATTTGAATTTTGCAGATTAAATTGGTAAAAAAAGACCTATACCAGCAATCCATTTGGTCTGTCCAACTTCTACTGACCTTTGAATGATAAGGGGTTTGTGGGGAAGTGGGAAATGCAAGTCTTTTATTTCCTCTTCATTCCACGTCCATCCAACCAAATAAAGCATGACCCTTCCTTCCGTCCCTCTTCCTTTCTTCTTTCCTTCTTTTAATGGAGGATTTGACTAATCTATTAGCAACTGTAACTTTAGTCCCCTCAGGTAGTGCTATGGTAGGTTTTCAAGTACTGTCTTCACTACATTTTAATTTTGAGTGTCAAATTCCAATGCTCTTTTTTTTAAAAATATTTTTTATTTTAATGTGTGCGCATGTGTGTGTATGTGAAAAAGGCTTGCCTGCTATTCTTTGTTTTATAGTAGTTCTGAACTCTTTGGACCAGAGAACCTCTAAATGTTAGAGATGATTTTATTAATAATCTTGAACCAGTGTTAGATTTTTGTGAGTAGGCTTCAGAACTTGCCTTGATATGGCAATGTTTCCAGTCTCTGTTTCACATAAAACTCAAGTGGTTTGTAGTTTCAGCATGGTTGAACATGCTAAACATGTTAGATTCTTAATATATATGGCTGCACTTAACTTCCCACCTAAAGTTTGTGATGTGAAAGTGATGCAAGGAGCACCAAAATCATTTAAAATTTAATTTTTGATTTTGAATTTGGGTTTTTAGTGCTGAGGGTTTTGTGGGATTCAATTGAATGTTTCCATGAGTGTAATCCTTGAAACCCTATTTAACTAATGCTCTTGTAATGATGAAGAACATCAGAATTTGAATAAGAATTATATGAGTTGAGAATGTGTTTGTCCTGTGTTTGGGGCTGATTCTAAGGGTTTATTATTTTCCCCTTTATCCCCCCATTTGATATTGTCCAGCATCAGAAAGGGCTGTAAGCATTGTCAGTTTATGTTTTAATGTGTCTTGCCCTACACTCTGCTCAACTTTGTCTTTTTTTTTGGCTATTCCAGCTAACTGGCCAGGACTCAGGTTTTTGTGGGTTTGTAACCTGCTACTTACCTCCTTTTCCAATTACGTGCCTTAAATCATCTATATATGTTCCTGTTCTTCCACTAAACTGTCCAAGTATTATTGTTTCTGTACTGTTGTGACGTGCTGCATTATCTATATTTTTACATGAGACGTTCTTATAGAAGTTTTCTTTCTATTGCAGTGGGAGATTGTTAGAGTTCTTAATAACGGGATACTGAACTGAAGTGAAGCTATTTCTGGATATTGATATTGGCATCCTTGACAAAATCATGGCTGTCTGCAAAAACCTTTGGCTGATTGCGTATTCGCAAGAGATTGTAGATGGACAGCCAATCTACGTTTCCTCTAATTGCCTTCCTAGCAAGGCTTTAAGATATGAACCAGCTGGGCATGCTTTTCATGCTGCTGCTCTTAAATTACGTGGTTATGAGGAGGAAGATGCAGATATTGACGATAAAAAGGTGGTTGACGATAAGGAACAGATGTATTTGCCATCATCTGATTCATATAGCAGCAAAGGTAAAAAGAAGTCTGGTGATGGAGCAAAGCAACAAGATCACTATGCATTATTGGGTCTAAGCCATGTAAGATATCTTGCCACGGAGGACCAGATAAAAAAAAGCTACCGTGAGGCTGCTTTGAGGTTTCATCCTGACAAACAGGCAGCCCTCCTCCTTGCTGAGGAAACAGAAGCTGCAAAACAGGCAAAGAAGGATGAAATAGAGAATCACTTTAAGTCCATCCAGGAAGCATATGAAGTTTTAATTGACCCTGTTAAGAGAAGAATTTATGACTCCACAGACGAGTTTGACGATGACATCCCCACTGACTGTGCCCCACAGGACTTCTTCAAGGTGTTTGGTCCAGCTTTCTTGAGGAACGGTCGGTGGTCAGTTAGCCAGCCAATCCCAACTTTAGGTGACGACAATACTCCTTTAAAAGAAGTAGATAATTTCTATAACTTCTGGTACACCTTCAAAAGTTGGAGAGAATTCCCACATGCTGATGAGTTTGATCTTGAGCAAGCTGAGTCTCGTGACCATAAGCGGTGGATGGAAAGGCAGAATGCAAAACTTGCAGAGAAGGCTAGGAAGGAAGAATATGTACGGATACGTTCTCTTGTTGACAATGCCTATAAAAGAGACCCAAGAATACTGAAGAGAAAGGAAGTGGAGAAAGCTGAGAAGCAGAGGAAAAAGGAGGCTAAGTATCTGGCAAAGAAGTTGCAGGAGGAAGAAGCTGCCAGGATTGCTGAAGAGGAGAGACGTCGGAAAGAGGAGGAAGAAAAACGGGCTGCAGAAGCAGCTTCACTGCAAAAGAAGGCTAAGGAGAAGGAGAAGAAACTCTTGCGCAAAGAGAGGACTCGTCTTAGAACAAGTTCAGGGTCTGTTGTATCACAGCATTTGCTTGATCTTTCTGGGGATGATGTTGAAAGTCTGTGTATGTCACTTGATATTGAGCAGCTGAGGAGCTTATGCAACAGGATGGAGCACACAGAGGGACTAGAGCAAGCAAAAGTTCTCAGAGATGCACTAGGATATAATAGTGATTCTAAGGGTAAGAAAGTAGATGAGCATACTCCACAGCAGAATGGTTCTGTAGAGGCTAATGGTAAGGTTCCATTAACTAGCTTTGAGAAAAAAGAGAAACCTTGGAGCAAAGAAGAAATTGAGCTCTTGAGAAAAGGTATGCAGAAGTATCCCAAAGGAACATCTCGGAGGTGGGAGGTTGTATCAGAATACATTGGTACAGGTAGATCTGTGGAAGAAATTCTGAAGGCAACCAAAACGGTTCTCCTTCAGAAGCCTGATACTGCTAAAGCATTTGATTCATTTCTTGAGAAGAGGAAACCTGCTCCGTCCATTGCATCTCCACTTACAACTAGAGAGGAAATAGAAGGGGTATCAACAACTCAGGGTTCTCAAAGCAGCAGTGCTTCAAAGATGGATAATCCAGAAGATTCTCCAACCAGAAGCACAAACGACCAGAATCCTTCTGATTCTAGTGCTGCAAATGGGGTTTCAAGTCCGGAGCACGATGTGTGGTCTGCTGTACAAGAAAAGGCATTGGTTCAGGCTTTAAAAACCTTCCCAAAGGAAACCAATCAGCGTTGGGAGCGAGTTGCAGCAGCAGTTCCTGGGAAGACTGTGAACCAATGCAAGAAGAAATTTACATCGCTGAAGGAGAGCTTTAGAAACAAGAAAACTGCGGTTTAGATCATTGTGTCTCTCTTTGATGGTGCAGAAAAAATTGACAAATGTGCATGAGGAGACTATTTTTGGGTACTTATCTTATTTAGTTCTTTCAGTGTAGGAATCACGCAGTAGTGAAGCTACATTCTGCTTAAGATGAGATAATTTCCTCTTCTGGTTCCTGCTTTGCAGATTTTGTCGCAATGTCACATAGGCTTTACAGAAAATTATTTTTGGAGAGGGAAAGCCCTTAGGTCTTTCACAGAGTTCCAAATCCAATTCATCTACTACTACTTGAGGTGCTTCATGTTGATGGAGATCTATTTTGTACCGGTGCTTTCAGACCTTAATTTATATTACCATATGATACTATTTGCAATTCATGGCTTTGTATGGGGAGAGCTAATTTTATATGAAGTAGAGATAAATGATATTAATTTACTTGGAAATTGGTTTCTTGTAGGGGTTGATTATTTTTGTTTTATGTGAAAATATGATTATAGTTACACCAACTACTGTTCAGATGTCTTGTTTTGATGATGTGGGATTGCCTTTTTGAAGACAACTCTCAATTGAAGTTATATTTTCTATTCCCTTAAACGCTATAAAGGATTTTATTAATTGATTTATCATTTTTTACAACCAACCTTCATCCAGCAAAAGAGTTCAATGTTTTGAAGAAATTATATGTTTCTTCTAGTTTACAGAATTGGGCCTGCAAGCCCTTTCACACATTGAGAAACTTGACTCGTTTTAGGATTACCAAATTTGGACAGGCAGTTGCATCTGATTCTGCCCATCATACTTTGAAAGGACTCACATCAAAATTGCAGGCCCAATCACTTATCTATGCTATTTATATTACATCTATGGACACAATTCAAAAGAAAAAGGGTTTACTCTTATTGATATTCTTTTACGAGATTATTGTATTGTAACTAGCTACTTAATTAGGACAAACTCAATGGTTTAAATGATTTTGTTTGTGTTTGTTAATGATGTTTTATTTGTGGCGAATGGCGATTGACACGGATTCTATCCCCTATCCCTTAAAGTGGTTTTGGTAGTGTGAAGTTGTTGATTGGATTTAAAAGGCATAAGCATCAAATAAGAAATTTGGGATCAAATTCTACCTACACAAAAACAACAAAAAAAAAAACAAAATTCTTATTAGTATTTTGACTTTATTACAAAGAGCAATTATCATGAACTTAAACGCTATCGGCTCAAATCCCTATCATATCAAATATATGATGGTCCAATTAGTTGTGATGGGGTGGATCTTTAAGAACACTTAGTACAATCATAATAGCCAAATAGTAATAAATTTAAATAATCTCTCTCTCTCTCTCCTAGCATGCACAAGGGTTTCTATATCTATGTAGACATGGAGTGGAAGTGGAAGACACACATTATTGGGCGAGTGAGGTATCATCGGGTGAATAGTCTTGGACAGACTTATTTGTATATATGTTGAACGAACAAGTGGAGTTATGTTGGGTATACATATGTGAGTGAAGTCATGATTGAAAAATGAAGAAAAGAGTGAGTAGTTAATATAACACAGTTGGGTCCAAACTCATAGGCTTAAACCTTTTGGGTCAAGTGATGTTCCTATATGTTATATTAACTACTCAATTGGAGATTCCTCAATGTGCAAATTTCAACCAAAGTTCCCTACAATTTTGCCTCCAAAAAATTATTCTCTTTACAATCTCCAACAAGCTCCCTCTAGCAATTTTCCTCTCTATCAAATTCGGCTCAAATGACTCTTTTGAACCTTAGTTTCTCTTTTATTTACTTAATTTTTATTGACACATCCTAAATTGTTTTTTATTCCTTTCCTTCAAGAGCTTATTTGATTAAAGTAATTTTACATGAAAGATTGAAGCCTAATCGGAGCCCTCAAATTCATTCAACTATGTCTTTCAACAATAGCTCCATCATGGTTGCAGAAAAGGTAATTGATAGGTAGTCTTACTCTTAATTTTCTTTTCTTTTAAACTGATATCTGGGCTGAAATCTACGCAATGTTTACTTTAGATAAAAGGCTCTTGCTATTGCACAAAGCCCGAACTCTACTCTAAAGACTATAGTGTAATGTCAAAAAACTGGTACACCTAATCAGGCGCAAAAGTCATTTGGTCCTCTCTTTGTAGCAATTTGAGTCAGGCAAGCAAAATAAAGTATAGCTTGGAACCAACACTTTTTTTTTTCTTTGACAAAAGCAATACAGATAGGTAGTCTTCTTCAACCACCCAAGGGTCTAATTTATGCATATTTTAAGATTTGAGAACCTAACTCTTCGTCATCATAAAAGAAATGAGGCAAATGACCTTGCATATTTATAATCCAAGAAGTTCCATGGAGCAACATAACATGAAGAAAAACAAAACCCCTCCCAAATCCCAAAAGCTATAATATTACTTGGTCACAAAAAAAAATAAAAATAAAAAAATAAAAAAATCAAAGAAGCCAGAAAAAAGTGTCTAATAGTGACCCACTGCACAACATATAAATTGGCCATATTTCCATGTAGTATCTACACTGTTCTCCATCATTACTTTAATTCTGGCCTTTCTTTTGGTTACTTCCATGTTGCAAGAGCATCCTGAAATAAAGAATTAATAAGTCTCAAGTTCTTGGTCAACTACAATTTCATATTCTATTAATCCTCAATCTGACATGCACAAAAGGTCTCGAAGACTTTACTCATTTCTAAATCACATATGGTTATCAAATTTCCAATGTAAAAACATAACCATATATTTTTTATTTTTTAACACCCTACATTTCATGAATTGTTATGTTTATCGAGGTCTCCGTATTTGTCGGCTAATCTTGTTATTTGTCAAATAATTATGCAAAAACAAACAAGTAATGCTAAAAATACTACAAATTAATGTAAGTCAATCACAAAAAACAACCCAAACATTCATTTATTAGACGGTAAAATATACATGTAAAATTTAAGTAATTTATAATACTTTTTAACAATTTCCAAACAAAAAAACCTCTTTGTTTTAGAAAATATTAACGCTAAGACAGTTATGTAGGCACGTGATAGAGTACGCATGTATTGGACAGTATGATTAAGCATGAACTTTCCTCACTCAGAGGGAATGTGGGAAAGAAAATTTGGAAAAGAACAAACTGAGAGAGACACAGAGTCATTATTATGTGCTGAAGCAGCTAGCAGGAATTTTGGTGTGTGAGTGAAACAAATAGAGATGGGTGTATCACGTGACACTTACATTTATATTGCTTAAAGGGACCACTTATCTAGCTGAATGGTCACTAATAAAAGGACATATATAGTGTATAGTAGTGTATTGCATTTACAAACTTTGGAAAAGTCGAAAAAAGTAGAAAGGTAAATGAATATGATATCTAGGACTTTGCATTGCATTCACATATTCTGCTATGCCATACTTACTTTTACAAAGAGGGACATAAATGATAAATGTTCATCTAAAAAAAACACAAAGTGGGGCATTAATTTGAGTTGATGATGGGAGTATTATCACACCGTACACGTGTTATGGTGACTGATCATTAAATCAATATCCATCTCTATGTGGGTTTCATCATGGGTAACACCTAAGAGTTTAAAACTTTGAGGTAATAAAGGGTAATATAATTATATAAAGGAAAATATCAAAAGGACGACTTTGATGTGAATGGCCACCAGAACCAGACACAAACCATGTGAATGTCCTATGCTAATGTTGTCTTGTGTTTAACTTTAAGGAAATGAATATAAATTCTAATAGTTGAAATCCATGTTTTTGTGTGACTCCTAAATTCGATCACTTAAAATAATACTTCTAATAGAAAATTGAAATGTTGCTTAAAATATTGGGGTACATGCATGATTATGGAGCTCTTTTAACTTTTGGGGCTTAAAATATATGTGCCGTTCGAGAATTTTTTTTTGAAGGAGTCATTAAGAAATTTAAATTAAAAAAATTTAATAAAAAGAGAACTTGAATATATTAAGTTATCAACAACAATAACAAAAACTACAAATACATAAAATTTTATAATTTTCTTCTACGAGTTTTCAAAATTTGAAATCATTAAATGATAGTTCATTATCAATTGTTATTATTTACTAGTTTGTAACCCCGTGTATATGTATGAATATATTTAAAAAAAATACATTAAAATGTATAGTATAATTCTTTTATATATATATAATTTAAATACTATTGATATATAGTCATTCTTATATTTTGTTAACTCTTTAAAAAATCTTGTAAAAATATTATTAGATAGAAAATGTAAATTGTCTATTTTTTTTTAAAAAATTTATTAATTCTTAATTTTTGATATTGTGAAGCACTTTTTTTTTATACAGTTCATTAATTCTAGACTCTTTGGTTTTTGTACTCAATAACTTACTTGGATGAATATTTATGATGCGATCCCACATTTGGCTCCAAAATTAAGAAATAAAACTTTCTAAAAATAAATAATTTAGGATATACGACGCAAAATTAAACTTCAATTATAGAATATAATTTGATTTTTTTTCTAAATTTTACCTATATATATATATATAGATATAGATTGCCAATATGGGTAGATGTGACCATTTTATTTTGTTAAGTTTGTATAAAAATTTTTATTTTTATGTAGATGTCATTATCTATTTGTCATTTTTTTTATAAAAATATTTTAAACTAAATCACAAATTTCCTACCACCTGACACTTTATTAATTATTGACCCGCATAGCCACACTCACATTCATACATAAATAATACACTAAGTTTCTACTTAACCAATCAAATGCTTGAATAATCATTAGTTTTATATATTTTTTTTCCTTGAATCACTAACTTTATAATGAAAAGTTATTATAACATGATAACTATACACAAGTATGTAATAAAATCTCTTTATTTCCTAATTATTAAATTATATAAAGTTATATTATATTTATATTGTACACTCACGCATCCACACACATCACAATTCACATAAATAATATTATAACAAAAAAATAATAAAAATAATGCATACAATCAGTATCAGACACACACACACACACACACACATATATATAATATAAATTTATAATAGAGAGACATTCACAACTCATAAATACTTACTCTTTACTCTTAAAGTTGGAGATACCTGTGATCATGGAGAAATGAACCTCGGAAGAGAGTATAGTGCTGCCCCTATATATTTTAAAATGCAACGATGAGAAATATCATAATAAATCTCATTGATATATGTAAAAGAAAGTTCATTGGTAGTTTGAAATTTATTAAGACTTGGCTTGGATCTAATGCTTCAATACATTAGACCATCAAGATCATAACATGTGACCAAAAATAGACACATATCATAATCTTAATGGGTCTAGTACTTAATTTTTGCCCTAATCATTATGTGTCAAAGTATTTTTTTAAGGCAAACTTAAAATTTATATTTATAAGATATTCATCTATTTTTCTTTTTAAATTAATTAACAAAAGAAAAAAAAATACAATTTTTATCATGTATGGCATGTTACGATGTGAAAAATGTGGTTTTATATGTTAATCAATAGACTTGGATCGAGTTTAATGTTCATAGACCCATAAAAATCATGAAATGTGGCAAAAAAATGAACACATGTTATAATCTTGATAGGCCTATTTTACAGGAGCAGTAGTGGAGCCAATTTTTGGCCTTAATCAAAGAAGTTAAGACGGTCCAATTAAAGTGATGCATGCATTACGTGGGTGAATACCCGTGGCTTGCGGTAGACCTCCAACGTGCAAATCCAACTTTCAAAAGCCCCCGCGCGCCAAAAACAATGTACCTACTGGCTGTCATTATGTCACTCACATGAATATTTTCTAAAGGTAGGTGCTATTATAAAGTGAAATAAATTAGTAAACTGGAGTGGAGATTGCTTTATCTTAAATACCCTTGTATCATATTATATGGGGTGTGGCTTAATGGTAAGAGTTTTTACTTTAGCATCTAGAGAGAAGCAGTTCAAGTAATAGTCCCAACAAGATCAGTGTGGTACATGTAGTATTACAGATTACCGTAACGTAGCGTAAGGTTGATGAGTCCATATCGAAGACCCCATTTTTTATTCAGGAAAAAAAAAAAAAAAAAAACCCTGTAGCATATTTATTTATATGGGGGTAGTTCTTTTACTATCTGCTAATTTAAGGTTTCCAATTTCCAAAGCTAAAATAATAATGAAAGCGATACATAGCAAAATGAAAGAGGCACTTGGGCTTATTTCAATTTTGCTCCCTAGTGTTAATGGGAGGTTAGGTCATAGCAATTAATCACTCCTTTATGTAATATTTATATGATCTCCTTGTTTTTAGCAGCACATGGTAAATATTTTCATACTAATGTGTCCAAAGTCTTATCCCAGCTACATTATTAATATTAGACTCTTTCACCCACTATTTGCTTATCTTTATTAAAAAAAAAAAAAAACTATTAGACTCTTTCACCCACTATTTGCTTATCTTTATTAATAAAAAAAAAAAAAACTACTAATAAGGTACACATAATAATGTCATTGAAGCCAGATTCTTCCTATAGAAATTAAGATCTTTAATGCCATTAAGCTAAGGCCCCTGACATTTCCTGTGTCTTGTTATTTTAGGTACAAAATAACTTCTGTAATCTAAAGCTGTAATTTGATGTGGCTATGATGAATAATAACCATGTCATGTTATGGTCATCATATTTAATAATTTCTATTTTTTAAATTTTTTATTATTTTTATAATTTGAGAAATGGAAATTTGAACCCTATGTGTCTTTGTCAAAAACACCAAAAAGTGTTGATTGAGGTACAAGATTCTTGGTTACCTCTCATTATTTTTAAAACATGTACAATATGATTTAACATGAATATATATAGGATCTATAAGCAATTTTGATCTTGTCAATAACTTTAGTTAAAATGACACATTCTAGTATTTTCATAAAGACATTAAGGATTCAATTCACTCATCCCTACTTGCAAAGCATTAAAAAAGAAAAAGAATTTTGATCATGGCATTTATATTCACTGTAGTGAGAAAAACATAGCAGGTTCATAATCCAATACTCCCGAGATAACATCAAACGCATTGTAGTGATTATGGTAAATTTGTTACCTTGAGTTGTAAATTATTCTTTATTGCAAAATATGGAGACAAATGAGCAAGATAAATGATTAAAACTTCTATCAATAATTAATCTTTCATTTCTTTAATAATTTGTTAGCTAGGGACCTCACAATTTGGATGATGATAAATCATTCATGTTTAATTAGACGTTATATATGATTATGGGGTAATTACATATAATATATTAGAGAATTCAGGATTAACTTTTGCTAACGGTTTTGTATCTTTGGTGACCTCAATTATTTGTAATAAGCTCCTTAATTTAGCATTTAATTATATCCGTGGTTTTCTACTAATAATTGGACAATTTGGATTAAACATTACTTGATCTTTTTATTTATTTTTGTAGAAAAAATATTACTTGATCAGTTACTTGTCATCTTTTCTCCCAATATCCGTGATTTTATTGTAATATGTAGCCAAACTAATTCTGGGTCTACAGTGTGTTAGAACCATTTTCCCTTTCCTTTGTGTGTGTGTTTGTTTCTAAAAAAAGAAAATATATATATATATATATATATATATATATATATAAAAATATATTCTGGGTCTACAGTTTTGTGTTTTGTGTGGGACAACAATTTACCCAAATAAAAGTTACGATTGGAGATCTACTTTTTTTTTTTTTTTTAGGGGCATAGAGTAAGATTTTTTTTGGCATAAAGTAAGAGTATTATATGATATCTAAGGATTGAAAGATTTTATTGAGGAATTTTGTGGTTCTATAGTTAGTAAAATGCACATATTATACAGTATATTTATGTGCTTTTTTTAATTATAAAGGTCCCCTAATTTAATGTATGAACAGAGATAATATGAAAAAAAAAAAATTTATATGATTAAAAGCATTAAAATATTTATTATTTATTTATTTTTGTTTGTGCGAAGAAATGTGTTAAAATTTCCGCTATTATACTTATACAAAAAATAATATTTTTAGTTTCATGTTTCGCTATTTACGTTAAACATCAATAATTTCATATTTTTATTATACTTTTGAATTTTTTATTTAATCTATTAAGATTTTCTATAAATTGAAAGGTCTTATTTTATGGTCATATATATAATATGTGTTATAGATATTACATAAAGAAAAATAAAATCATTAAAATATAATGATGTGAGACAATAAAAACTTTTTGTTATTAGATTGTCATCTTCTTCATTCAAGTGTTATTTGCTTAAAAATTATAAATATATATATATATTTTTAAAATAGTAAATATATGCTTAATTAGGTTTTTTTACAAGGTATTATGAAATTATAATAAGATAACTTAAACATGCTACTAAATTAGGAATATGATCAAAGAGATAACAATATATAACTATTTGTTTAGTTTCAATTTTCTAAAATCTTGAACATAACGAAATCCATACATATATACTTACTTTGTACGATATGTATATATATATATATATTACTTACTATGCCTGATTATTAAAAAAAAAAAATCATTTTAATATATTTGCATATCACTACAATGTAGGTGACAAATTAAGTTGTAGTGGGCCCTCCCCTTAAATTTGCTGCAATCCTATTTAACCCCCACCAAAAACATGACAAAAAGTGGCTGAAATATTATTTTTAGTTTGTGGTGATTTTAAACCCACATTATTCCAATCAACAGAAAGAAGATAATTAAAAAAGGGAAAAATAAAAAATAATAATAAAAAGACACCATACAGCCTGTAGTATTTAGATGTAACTGGCCAGGAATTAAGACCAAATAACCACAAGATATCAGCTGGTTGAAAACAGAATCTGAGAAATTCAATGAGGACAACTATTACAATTATGGTCTTTTTGTAAGTTTTCATTCTATGCTCATAAAATATCAGAAAATGGTGGTTAAGTTAATTAAAAACTTGCTATGTGTTTACTATTTGATGTAATCAGTGTATGACTTTTATTGCTTAATAAGGCCACTCATATTTGGTAGTCTCAACTATAGTTGATTTTTGTGTATAGTTGACCAGGGACAAAATCAACCTAAACTAAACTCACCAAGTAATAAGAAAAGAAACTTACCTATCAGGGCAAAAAAAAAAAAAAAAACAGCTTAAAATGGAAATAAGTGATTAACAGTGAAACACAAGGGCATTTTGTTACATATAGCCCCCAAATGAAGAGGTTTGTTTTGGAAAAAGCAGAATATTACAAGATCCTAAAAGGAGGATCAAGACCAATATTCAACTCTCATTACGTTACTTTTGTAAAAGCTAAGGATTTGGCTTTTTTTTTTTCTTTTTTTTTTTGGTTGAGAAATTCAGAGGGTGTGCCTTTAGAATTAGAACACTAACTACAATTAAGCTTGATACATCAAAATGGAAAATCTCAAAGTTAATGACTAATATGAAAACAACTTTAAGATTAGTAGTAGAATTTAATATTTTATTTTTGACCCCACACAAAAAAAGAAAAAAGAAAAACTACATGATTCTATAGTTATAGATAAGAACACTGAATTATAATATTATCTGGGGCATTCGTTACACTCTCCTCTCACATACATATGGACCTCATGCATAGGTTCGACACATAAAACCTATATCCTCCCCCACATACATATGAACTCCATGCATAGGTACGACACATAAAACCTATATTCTCTCGCATACATATGGATCTCATGTATAGGTTCGGCATATAAGACCTATCTTTTATATAAAAGGAAGGTAAGAGTCTACCTACCGACTATACCGAATAATTTCATGCCACGACTTTTTACTAGCAATATTCAACTCCTACGTTACTTTTGTAAAAGATAAGGGTTAGAAAATAACTGCCTACAACTATATATTAGTAGACACAACTAAAAAGAAAAAGAGAAAAAGAAAGAAAACACAGAGACATAGACATAGAAATATTGTCTAGGACTAGGAGTAATTTATATACGTAGTCCCTTCCTATAATAATAGACAAAAGTGCTTTGGGAGTGTGTGTGAGTGAGAGTGTGGGGGTGTGGTGGTAGGGTCAGGTTATCCCCACGAGAAAATCTACTTCCACTCCCGCCTTCCCGCTTCTTCTTGAATCTCATTCTCTCATCTTCTATACTATACCCCATTTGTTTTGTTTGTACACAGAGAGAGAGAGAGAGAGAGAGAGAGAGAGAAGCAAAGAAAGTCATGGAAAAGAGAGGGAAAGTTATAGAAAGTACAAAGAGATAGAGAGTGAGTGAGAGAGAGAGAATAGTTGTAGCAGTTGAGGAATGTGAAGGAGTTTCTTCTCTGGACATGGACACCCCAGAGAGGAACCAGATCGGAACTCCCATATCTAAATTTGAGGTCAGATTCTGTGACCCATTTGGCTTTTCTCTTTTGGGTGAATTGGGTTTGGTTTTTTGGTTTTCTTGGTGATGACAAGTTTGGATTTTTAATTTTGATGGGGTTGACTTGGTTTTTTTTTTTTTTTTTTTCCATTTGGTTTGCTTTGCATCACTCTTCACTCACTGCATGTGTTTGATTTGGCTTCTGTGTGGTTTGATCTTTGAGTTCAGTAGGGTTAAGGATTTTTCTTTGTCCAATTGAGTGTTTTTCTTTTACTTTAAAGTGATGCATTTGATCATTTTGTTTTTTGAAGTTAATTCTTGACTTTTTTTTTTCTGGGTTTTTAATTTTTGGAAAATATGTTTTGAATTTAGTCCACCTTGCTTAGATCTTCATGTTCACTTCAGTTTTTGTAATTCTACTGGTCGTTTTTTTTTTTATCTCTGGTTTCTGGTTTTTTTTTGTACGTTTAAAGTTTGGTCTGTGCTTATAATCTAACAAAATTAGTTTCTAAAAGTCTCTAGAAAGACAATTAATTCACTTGTAAAACTTAATTTTTGAGATTTAAGTTTATAGTGTTTATTTTTCTTAAATTTGCCCTCTTTTTTGTAAAATGTATGTGTGTTGGTTGTGTTTTGGTTCAATATTTCAGGAAAACTTCTATTTTAGGTCAGTTTTTGCAATTTTAATGGTCATTTGTTTGATTTCTGGGTTATTTTATGCTTTTGAAGACTGGTGTATGCTTATAATCTAACAAACTTGGTTACGGCTCGTCTCAAAGATAATTAATTCACTTGTAAAACTGAATTTTTTAAGATCTACGTTTCTATAATTTGTTATCATAAATTTTCCCCCCTTTTTGTAATATGCATGTGTGGTGGTTGTGTTTAGGTTCAATGGATCAGGAATACTTCTAATTTAGGTCAGTTTTTAATTCATAAACCATTTTAAACAATACAAATCATACTCCTCAGAAGGATTTGAGGTTGTATGAGGGGAGGATTTTGTTACACTGCAGTTCTAGTGAAGCTTTTAACAAATATTCTTTGTTGTTTCTTGTAGTATAAATAGAAAGTCTTGTAATTTGGACTAGACGTTCATCTTTTCTGACCCTTGATTTATTGCTAATATTTACTTAGCCGAAAATTTTGCATGTAACTTATTGTTGGTTTTGTACTATATTTTAATTTCCATGGGCAAATCTTTGTTTGATCTAGTGCATCTATGCATTTGTTTCTTTTTCCTAGTTTCCTTTTATGTTTGGGGGGGACAAGTTTTGATATGTATGTATCTAGGGCATTTGATTTAGAGAAAAAGGTGTGTTGTTGGTAACAAAGGCTGATGTTTGAGGACATTTGAATGTTTATTTTTGAACTTGAATTGATTCACTTTCTCTGTTTATTTCTCTGTTTAATGCTCCAAGAAATTTTGCAGGATTCCCCTGTCTTCAACTATATCAACAGTCTTTCTCCTATCAAGCCAGTTAAGTCCACACATATCACTCAGACATTCAACCCACTTAATTTTTCATCTCTTCCATCTGTTTTCACTTCACCCCATGTCAATTCTCACAAGGAATCTAGGTTGAAAAGGTAATTAATTGTTTATCATTACATCTTTCATTTTTTTATAAGAAGAATGTTTTATTTAATTATTCCTGCAAACTGTAAGGTATGCTATCTGAAATTTCACTTTATTGGCCCATTTCTTTGTGTTAATGATTCTTATTTCCAGGCATAACTGTTCAGATCCATCAAAACCCGAGTTTTCCTCTGAAAATGGGAATAAAGTCTGTACAAATGAAGGAATTGGTGTGGATGCTACTCAGTTGTATGATAACTCAGCTGAGCTACAGGATAATTTTGATTCAAGGGTTTCTGATGGAGAAGCTTCTGTTGAGCCATCTAGTGAACATTCAAAGTTTGCAATTGAGCTACCACGAACCTTAAAATATGATTGTGGCAGCCCTGTCTGTGACCCAACACCTTGTTGCAGTACTGAGGCAGGTTGTATGCCAACATCACTTGTTCAATGTGGTCAAGAGGCCTCTGCAAAGGGTTCATCTGAAGGTGAAGTGCATCTCTCTGAGATGTGTCGAACTGACCAAACAAAAGAAGGGTTAGAATGTGACTGGGAGAGTTTGATTTCTGATGGTCCTGATATATTAATATTTAATTCTCCCAATGGCTCTGAGGCTTTTAAAGGGCTAATTCAGAAAAGTGGAGCCCTTGGATTTTGTTCTTCTCTTATGTCACAACTACCTCAAAATGAGTTTAATGATGTACATAAAATCAAATTGTTGATGTTGATTCTGGTGAACCAGAAGATCTTTCTGCTAAACTGGAGAAGATTGAGCTTGAGGAAATAGACCAGTTTGCTGATACAGTTCTAATGGCATGTCCAGCAATGCAAGTGAGAAATTGGATAATGAGGTTGGGATGTATATACCACATGGGTCTAAGGTAAGAGACACCACTACGTTCTATTGCTAACTTCTGCAGCATTAGTTGCATGGCTTTTCAATTCATTTAGTAGCCTAGTTTTTCGGTTATATGTTCTCTATGTGCATGCATGAGTGTGCATGTGTTTTCTTTTCTCAGCTTTACCCTTTGGTTTGAAAATCAATACCTTGAAGTTATAGCATGAGTATTATACATATCATATGTAGTTTACTTGACAATCATTAAAATTATAGGTTTCCATAATGATTAAATCTTATAATTAAATTGAGATTTTGACTGTGTACTATAGCTTACAAGCATAGTTCTTTTCTTCTCCTTCCTCTTCTTCTTCTTTTTGATTAGTTCAATTATGTAATTTCCATGTCATCTAAAATTTTGTTGCACATGCAATTATTTAAACACTGGTAAATTAAGGTAATATTTACTTTTTGTAATTCTATACATTCTTGTTTAGCCAATTACACAATGTTGTTACATCATTTGTCATTTCATATTACTTAATATATTTCTATTTAAAAAGAAATCTGGATGGTCCAATAACCATACATTGTTTTGTCCGTCTATAGGCTGTCACTATTTTGCACCGTGGTATGCGAAGGCGCTGCCTAGATTTTGAGATGGTGGGAGCTCGTAGGAAGAACTTAGGTGATGGGTCAAATTCTAGTTCTTCTATGCTATCACAATCTGATGAGAATATTGCCTGTCATGATAAGCAGCTGGTACCATTCAAGCCTGGGGGAGATTCCTCTCGGTGCATCCTACCTGGAATTGGTTTGCATTTAAATGCTCTTGCAACAACGTCAAAGGATTACAAAAATGTCAAGCATGAAGATTTGTCCTCTGGAAGACAGTCATATTTGCCCAGCTCCACAGCTTCCCTTCACTCCCCTAGTAACAGTCAAGAACCTTTTCTTCAATCCCTGGCTACAGCCTCTTCTGAAAGAGAAACAGATCATGGTGAAAATGGGGCTGCTCCTGTTGAAGATGCCTCTCAGGCATCTGCTTATCAAGTTAGCGATGATTTCAATCAGAATAGCCCCAAGAAGAAGAGGCATGTGCACCTTATTAGATATATGTATATATATATTATTCATTTCATTTTGAATTTAGTTTAGTAGATTTTTGGTTTCCTTGTTATCTGATAATATGTACTGGATTTGCAGGCGTAGGTTGGAACATGCTGGAGAAAGTGACGCCTGCAAGCGTTGTAACTGTAAGAAATCAAAGTGTTTGAAACTGTAAGTTATATATAACTCTCTCACAAATGAAATCTGAAATGTAATATTTACTATGCAAGCTGATAGGTGGTGACTGGACTAAACTTTCATTTTTAAGTCCTAGTATATCTGATTGATTTTGTTTGTTCGGAATCAAGGTGAGAAATATTGTCTAAGTTGATAATATATCAAATTAGTTAAGTCGTCAGTGATGGCATGATTTAAAATTAAGCTTCCAATGTTGTTTTCTGGAGCTTTGAGGGGCTGCCCTGGACAGGAAAGTAATGGCCCAAATGGCCAAATTGGGCTACAAAGGCCACAGGAGATCCCAAAAGGGCATACCAGTGGTTTAATATTCTTGGAAGAAGTTGATTTGTTTTGAAGAAGGTTAAGTGGGGAAAAAAGGGGAAAGAAGAAGGAGAAGTTCAGTAATGACTAATGAGGGAAAGTAAAGAGAAACTAGGGTTCAATTGATAGCCTAGTAGTAATGGCATCCTTCGTGGTATCCCAACTCTCATGTCTATGGTTCAAACCCCACCTCTTCTTTCCCCGCTATCTACCTGTCTCATACTGTTGTAATGAATAAAGTAACTCCACAAGAACCCTTGTTTTCAATGCTTCCCTTCCCCCCTCTCCCCCCTGCCCTTTTCTTCTATTCCAGTATTGTTGTTTATATTTTGCATTCAGTGTTAATATATATATTTATCATAAATGTTTTAATAGAAAAGAGTGGGTTTTATATTTTATCATGTGTCATGCCTTTTATTTTGCTCTTCATACTTTTCCATGCAGTTACTGTGAATGCTTTGCTGCTGGTGTATACTGCATAGAGCCATGTTCATGTCAAGATTGCTTCAACAAGCCTATTCATGAAGATACTGTTCTTGCAACTCGCAAACAAATTGAGTCTCGCAACCCTCTTGCATTTGCTCCAAAAGTGATAAGGAACTCTGACTCTGTAACTGAAATCGGGGTTAGAGAATAAGTCTGACCTTACTCTTTACTTGGTAAACAAGCTGGCCTGCAATGTAACCTGCAAATTTTTTTTTTCTTGCAGGATGAATCCAGTAAAACCCCAGCTTCAGCACGACATAAAAGGGGATGCAACTGCAAGAAATCAAATTGCCTCAAGAAATACTGTGAATGCTATCAGGTTTTTTCCCTCAGCAGAGTATGTATTCTTTTTTAGTGTCCTGTGTAGTATAATTCATATATGGTGGTTTCCTTTTGAAGGGTGGTGTTGGCTGCTCGATTGGCTGCAGATGTGAAGGGTGTAAGAATGCATTTGGTAGAAAGGATGGTGAGCTTTACCTTAATATATTTGCTACTTTTTTTTAATGAATGATAATGATTATATAGAAAGGAAACAGAGAATGGTCTCAACCCATCTCAATCTTCAGGGGGAAAAACCCGAGGAAGAGAGGAGAGGGAAATGGGTCCATCCAGTTACAAAAAGCAGTCCAGCGGGCTAAATTGTGTGACAAAAAATTTACATTTCTGTAAACAAAGGAGAAATCCCAACAAAAGAGAAAAATATGCATATTTGTAATCTATATTGCTACTTACAACCATCATATACCCTTTTTCCCATGATTGTTGTCTTATTTCTTAGTTTATCCACCAAAGTCCTGTAATTGTGCATGGTGATGTTTTTTTATTTTTATATTTCCATGTCCTTAGTTTATTTCTTTTGAAATTCAGGATCTGCTCCAATAGGAACAGAAGCTGAACTAGAAGAAGAAACAGAAGCATGTGAAAATAGTGCAGTGGACAAGGTTTTACAGAAACCTGAAATTCAGAATAATGAAGAGCAAAATCCAGCTTGTTCACTTCCCATGACTCCATTACGGATTAGCAGGTTTAATTTTCGAACCTTTTGTTGGCTAATGAAGTTCACGTTCAAGTTATTTTATCTAAAATGATAAATTTATGTGCTAGATCAATGGTTCCACTGCCCTTTTCTTCAAATGTCAAACTGTCACGAGCTTCTTTTATTACCGTGGGTTCCTCTTCGGGATTGTATACCAGCCAAAAACTTGGAAAACCAAGTATTCTCCGATCTGTACCCAAATTTGAGAAGCATTTCCAAACAGTTCCAGAAGATGAAATGCCAGAGATACTTCGCGGCAATTGCACTCCTAGCACTGGTGTTAAGTCATCTTCTCCAAACAGTAAGAGGGTCTCTCCTCCTCAGAGTGACTTTGGGGCATCTCCTAGTAGGAGGAGTGGCCGGAAGTTGATATTACAATCTATTCCTTCATTTCCTTCTCTCACTCAGCACTAAAATGTTGATTTTCCCATGAAGTTTAAATTTATTTTTCTTCCAATCTTCTTTCTGTTGAAAATATGTTTTTGTAGTTGATGTCATATGAGCTTGCCTAGTGTACCTGTGTAATAATATGGTATCTTCAATCTTGCCCTCATAATGTATACTTCTCTTGTATGATATGGTATTTCAATTTAGTGCTTATGTTTTTCCCAAGCTAATCTGGTAGTTTTTGTTCAGTTCCTCACCATCTTTATGGATTTTTCTTAGCACTACTTAAATACTAACTGCTTATTCATTACATATGTATCCCATCACGCCTTTTTATTTTTTATTTTTATACCTTTTAAGTGGAGGGGAGGACATTCAAACCCTAGACGACTATATGTCTTTGTTGGAAACATCAGAAAACACCACGGAGAGTTGGAAACATTAGGAAACACCATGTGCATTCTTGTGCATGTGAATTTGAACTCTTTTACTTCGAACTCTTTTTTTTTTTTTTTTCTACTTTTACATCTAGTTGTATTTGGGCCAGTGATTTACTAGGCTAATTATTTTATTACCCTTTCTATTTGACCATTGGACTTGGGCCCGTGCCACTTATGCAGCTTATTTTGGGAGTTAACATCCTTGCCTGCAAAAACTAAGTGCAGTTTATAATCAACATAAAAGATAAATTACTCTTTTTTCATCTTTTTCCTTGAGTTATGTACCTTGAATTATTCCAACAGCCAGCTTTGTATTTTAAAGTTTCTTTTGTGGTAAGGAACCATCAGAGAAGGATAGTTCATTTAAACTTTCATACCTGGAAGTGCATCCTTACAGAGGTAGTCTAATCTTGAAGGTTGCATGTCAAGAAGCCTAATCTCATCTAGTTAATAACTTGGTTTACGATATCAGAATGAATGATTTTATAGCATTGAGAAATCATAACTCACCCTTATTATTACTTTCGAGACTAATATTGTTTAATTAGTTATAACAAATTTTTCACCATCAAACTATTTTCTCAAAAAAAGCGACATTGCCCTGGCTTCATAATGTAAACATAAAAGTGAAATTGCCCAACAAAATCGAAAGATGATTCAACCATAGCAATATAAGAACAGTGTTGCCAAGAAAAATGGTGTGTTTGGACTGGCTTTTTCCCGTTAATAATTTATTTGCTTATGTAAAAGGTCTGTCCAAGAAAGGTTCAAAGTTTAACACTCAATTTGTCCATTTTCATCAAAAGAACGCAACGGTTCTGGGGATGTAACAATTAAGCATATATATAAATGATAATTTGCTCTAGTGTGCTGTAAGTTACTGCAGTGGGGTTCAATTATATTCTTAACAAGACATCTCTTCCAAAGAATATGACTATGAGTAGCTTCCTCAAATCTGCAAACTCTTCCTATTAGGCATCAAGGTCCACGATCAATACGAACGACTTTGATGCTGATGGATTCAAGCCCTGAAGCTAACCAAATCGCATCTCTTTCTGGTATTTTCCTTTATATTCACTAGCTTCTTATCTTTTTAATATTTAAAATTTATGTCCTTTTGTTTTTATCAAGGATGTAGTTTATTCATGTCTAAATTAGGGAAATTAATGATACTTTTTTTGCAAAACAAAAGCATTACCTATTTATAACTGAATGTGATATTGTAATAGATGTCCATAAAATAGTACAATAGCCTATAGGAACCTCTCGTTTTTCTTGAAAGTGAAGAACTTACATCAAAATGCTGATCAAAGTGAAGTCAGTAATTGTGAATTCTTTTTCCCCAAGTAATTGTGAATTCTTTTTCCCCATAGGTAATAATTATTTTATTGAAAAGAAATGTGGGTGAAGCTTTGGTACAGTAAGGACTATTTATTTATAACGCCGAACCTTGCTAAGGCTTGGAGTTATCTTTAGGAAGTAAACCATGGACACATGACCCTATCTGTCATAACTATGTATTAAGTAATCCACGAGAACTCTTAGTAGAGATCATTATGTGTAAAATATGAAAGACATGAATACTGTCCAGAACCCCTTTATAAAACTAAACTATATAAAGGAGAATGGAATCAATGTATTGTTAACTAAAGCAGGTGATATATATAATTTTCGGTGCAAAATTGACCAAAGAGTGATAGATATAGGTTCTTTCTAAATCACACTGGCAGCTTCAACCTATCAAACCAACGTACTAGACAAGTGAGCAAATTAAACCTATCATGGGAGTAAAGAAAAATGAGACAGCCGTCCCCTGCACCCCAGTGGCAGTGTCAAAATAGATAGACCAACATCAATTGGGAATTAACCAATGAACAACTTATGAGCAAGTTATAACATTCAGAATCTTGAAAAAGTTGTGGAATGAGAAAATTATGGCCAACCAAATCTGAATTAAAATGTGTTTTTTTTCCCCAATAAATTCTAATCCCAAATTTATCACTTTATATGTAAGAGAAAACTCATATTTATCAACTTCAATAAAAGTAGAGAGCAAAAGCGATTATACTCAAACGAAATAGAGAAAGAGAGAGATTAGTGAGATTATACCCATTTCCATCTTTTAGATTTGTAGACTTTTATATACACACACCAGATTAAGAGACTAAATTAGGCAAGCTTAGTTCCAGTAGGGCTGCATTTCTATCAAATTATGCTCTTTTCTATTGCCCCTTCATCCCTTCTGATCACATCTGCTTAATGTGCAGACCCCATCAAGAGTCTTGGAGTGGTCCTTTGGCCTCCCCCAAATGAATTTACTAAGCATGGAAGTGTAAATAAGGCAATTGTTGTTTGATTCATCAAGTCAAATAGGCTAGTCTAAACCTCACTTGTTATAGATGAGTTGAATTCAAATTGACTGTATTTTATGCGGAGAAAAATCAAAAAATGAACTTAATGTGGATTCAAATTTTCAGGACGAAAACAATAATTTAACTAAAGATGTGTTAGTTTAAGTAACGCATAACATTCAAACCACCACTCCCCTATACACAAAATTTATAACATATCTATTGAAAAAAAAAAATTGTAACATATCTCGGTATAATCAAAATTGGCTGGGACAGTCATATTTGAGCCTAATTAGGAATGATGACACTATGGTAAAAGAAAATGCATATCCATTAACATTTTGAACTATGAGTTATGCAACCAAAAGAAAAAGGAAAAAGATAGGTTCTAATTAACTCAACTGGTAAAATCTCTGATGGTTGTATAAGAGATCTGGGGTTCAATTCCCCGTCTATACTAAAAACTTATTGATGTCTTGATATGATGATAAGGAACTATCATTCTAAGCGAACACCATAGATTAAAACTCTAAAAAACAAAGAAAAAATAAAAAGAAAACGGTGACTTCTTACAAACTTTTCCCATCAAACAAAAACGTTGGTATAGTCTAACCCAATCAATTGCGGTTGCGTATCAAACTTTGGTAGTGATCAAAGTTAAAATCCGTGGCACAATGTGAGAGGGGAGTCGTACGTAGAAGATAGTGGAATGGTATTAGTCTCTTCAAAAATCAAGAGTGAAAACCTCGAACCATTTGGGCCATAAACTCACTGATGGGAAGTTCTGATGAGCCCAAAGTGCCACGTCCATTACGTACCGACACCACCATGTGTGGACAACTGAGCCCATAATGCCTGTTGTAACAAAAAAAAAATCTTGATGCATGGGCAGTAAACAGTAGACACTGCCATAATATGCAAGACGTGGATCCTAAGTATCCACTGCTCTACTTGCTTCTCCTCCAAAACTCTCTATATATATCACTCCGAGACCAAACATAAAAGCCACAACCACTTACTACTTCATCTTCTACTACCTTCTTGATCACTCATAGCCTATTAGTGAGTTCCATATATAAAAGCTCTTTGGTAATAATGGCAGCCTCATCTGCAATGCAATCCATCTTGGCAAGCCCTTTGACCCGTGTAGTTTCAAACAGGTCTACTAGGGTAAACCAGTTTCTAATTATTCCCACTAGTTATGTGTCACCTGTGCCAAGAAATGCTATCATGCGAGTGCGTTGCATGGCAAAGGTAATGAAATCTATGCACCATGATAAATTTTTATTCTTATTTTTGTCGAAAACTCAAAACCTGATGGAAATAATTTAATATTTATATTTATATGATATGTTGATTTATTTCTAAGTAAAGTTCATGACCGTGAGATTCATTTTCTTTGCACTTTGCAGAAAGAGCAACTAGAGTCTGAGACAACTTCTCCACCTCAATCAACACCCAAGGTAGCTACCCTTAACCCAAGGGATACTTCATCTCTTTTTTCTTATTCTTTTTTCGCTCATTAACCCTAGATATACAATGAAAATATTTCTTGAAAATCCATATTTTTAACAATTAGTTTAAGCACAAAAAATTATTCATTAATTTTTTCACAACTTTCTGAGCAAATTATAACTAGAGCAAAATTACTTTAACATAAATTTATTATCGATCCAAATTTAATTATACATAACTTAAAATATGTTACCTTGATTTTGCAAAAAAAAATTCTTTTGAGTTTATTTATTTTTTACTTTCTTAGTAATACTATGGACACAATTATAACTAGTAACATGACTCTTCATATGGAAGTAACATAATTCTTAATTGGGTCTACTAAATGATCCTACTTTTATTAAGCACTAAGCACAATAAATTATTTTAATAGTTATGAAAAATGTTGTTGATGGTTATGTGTACAACATTATTTAAGATTATTTTTTGACATGTGTTTCACTATGATTGACAGATCAGCACAAATTTCTATGACCTGTTGGCGTTCAGTGGACCTGCACCGGAGAGGATCAACGGCAGGCTAGCAATGATTGGGTTTGTTTCTGCAATGGCAGTGGAGTTATCCAATGGTCAGGATGTGTTCGCCCAGATATCCAATGGTGGGATTCCATGGTTCTTAGGAACTAGCATTCTGCTCACTTTTGCATCTCTGATTCCTTTGTTTAAGGGAATTAGCGTGGAGTCCAAGTCAGATGGGTTCATGACCTCAGATGCTGAGATGTGGAATGGGAGGTTTGCCATGTTGGGTTTGGTTGCACTAGCCTTTACTGAGTATGTTAAGGGTGGAACCCTTATTTAGGTTTTTGATGTGCTAACTCAAGCCAACTTGTGTAAATGAATAATTAATTTCCATGTAATTTGGAAAGCAGCTTATGTAATCTATTTTTCAGTAAATTATGTTTCAATTTTATAAAGGAATAGTAGCTTATATGCAAATGAGTCTATCAAAAGTAGTGGTCCTCTCTAAATATGTTTGCCTACTCTCATCGTTGCTGTATTAATTGTCAAATGACTCTGTCCAACTAATGCCTCATTAACCATATGTCATCACTAATGGAGGGCTAATCCATAAGCACCACAATGGTGATTTAAGCATGTATGCATGGACTTCTACTTGATCCATAATGGTGCAGTGCATAATGTTAAGACCAGAGAGATTCATGCTCTTGGTGCATATGTAAACATATGAAAGAGTAAATGTATGCTTCTAATTCTTTTTGTTCATATTCATCAAAAAAATTCATTCTGTTCATATGTTTGCTACACTGCAGAGACCTTTCCCACACATAAATTTGAAATATTTAACGTAATGAATAAAAGACGATGCTCAATTCCATTTTTATACCTTAATTTTCCAAGAAAAACCACAACTTTACCACGTCCTTTTATAATTAGCCCTCCATTGTGTTATTGAAAATGATAATCACTCTTACATTAGAGAAAGCAAATCACAATATTATTTGATATTACTATATTCCCTTGCACCTGGCCATCTGCTTCAACAACTAGTTAGACATAATTTATACTAGCTAAAACACCATGCATCACACTTCCCTAGTGAAACAACATATTTAAAGAGCTTCTTGCTAAGAGTGGATCGGGACAAACCAAATACAATTGCCTCCTCAAGAATTAATGACCAAACACTGCAAGGTTGGACTAAATCTAATTTAATACTCTATTTCATTACAAATAAAATAAAATAAAATAAAAATATATTTAAATAGGATAACTGAAACTTGTGAATACTATTACATTCTATATTTCATCTCCAAAAAAAAAAAAAAAAACTGTTACATAATATATATATAACGGGAATATTTATTTGTGACTTATTATTTTATGAATATTACAATTTATATTAACATAATTACAATTACGTATACTAGTTGAGCTAAATTCAAATGAATTTGCTCTTGGATGTCTTGGGCTTGCTGGAGGTGGTGATCTGATAAGAGATCATCAAGGGAGATGGGTGAAGGGTTACACTAGATTTATAGGCTGGGCTAACAGCATTGAAGCTGAGTTGTGGGCAGTAAGGGATGACCTAATCCTATGCTTGCAATTACAAGTCCAAGTTGTTGAAATTGAGTTTGATGCTAAATCTGCTATCCAACTTCTGTCAAATAATGATGTATCTTTTGCTGACTATGCACCTATTACTGATGACTGCAGGAACCTTCTGAACCGGCTGCCTTTTTAGAAAATCCAACACTGCTTTAGGGAGGCGAGTGCCTATGCTGATGCTCTGGCTAGGAAAGCTGTATCCCTTCAACAAGATTTTTGTATCCTAGACTCTCTGCCTGTGCAGTTATCTTACCTTTAATGCACAACCTCTCTAGTCTTTTTTGTAATATATATACCATGTAACACTTCTTCCACTGTGGCTAACTCTTAGGCCTCGTTTGGGAGGACGGAATGGAATGGAATGGAAATGAATAAAAAAAAAAATTTTAGAATATTCTTCCCTTCCCCTTGTTTGGGAGTTTTAATGGAGGGAATAGAAAGCTCATTCCCTTGTTTGGGAGTAATAGTAATATTGTTATAAAATGAATCCATTACATTCCCTCCATGTTGCTCCCAAACAAAATTATTTACATTCCATTCCTTTCCATTCCTTCATTTTAAAATATCCAATCAAGGTTACTTAATTCCATTCCATTCCATTCTTTTCCATTCCTTTCTCTTGCTTAAATACATTCCATTCCATTCCCTTATGATCATTCCATTCCATTCCATTTCTTTCCCTTATGAACTCCCAAACGGAGCCTTAGTTTCTAATATATATCCTTTTAACCAAAAAAAAAAAAAAAAAAAAAAAACCTATACTAAGCAAAAGTGGGGAGTTGGGGCTGATTGCTGGTTTAGTCAAATGTATGGGCCATATTAATGGGTTTTGTTTGGGACCGAGACTGCTGATGCATGATGCTTATGGGCTTGAGTTATTAATGCATAATATTCATGGGCTTTGGGTTGATCACGCAAGACCAAATTAATGGCTAAACCAATGGATTTTGGGCTTTGTCTTATATTTGGAGCCGAGTGATAGAGGCTTCACAGGAAGAAGCTCAATGAGGACGCTGACAAATTATTGGGCCGTTGGTGATGAATGATGATGGGAACGGTGGTGTTCGACAAAATGCCACTGAGAATGAGAATGTTGGTGTTACAGAGTGACAAGTCAGTTGAGATTCACAAACACTAACCAAAAAACTTCTTGATTATAATGATTTGATCACTAATTTATTCACAATTTTAAAGAGAAGAAAAGAGAAGGCTGTAGTGTTTATATGGAGTTAGGAATACTATCTTGTACATCTAAGCAAACAAAGGGCTTGTAAAGCCTCACATTTCCTTCTCCTACCACTTCATCTGGTGCCATGATCATCTTCTCATCCTCAAAGCACCAAAAGAAAGCAAGAGAAAACCGGTTTGCCGCCCTAAAAATCTCATAAACCAATAGTGTGATAGATAGACTCTGAAATCTTTGAGTTTACATCATGCCTCAGATTTATTAGAAAAACAGTTTTGTTTTGGAGTCTCACATTCTCTAATGCCTCACTTGAATCAAATCAAGTGTGAAAAATCAGTTAGACAATAAACATTTAGAAATACATTATTATAAACTTTCTTCTTCTTTTTTGAAAAATTAGTTTAACTTTAAATTTTTTTTTTTTTTTTTTGATTTTCAACTTAAAATTCATTAAACTGAAGCAGAAGCCAAATGGCTTACATCATTTTGCACTTGATTTACAATCATTGGTGGGGTATCTTCCACCCAAATATCACAATCGTTTACATACTTGGCATATCTAGCCATAACATGCGCTACTGTGTTGCAGCCCCTACGTGTGTGAACAACCTCCCACGCATCAAAATGGCACAGCCCAATGCTTGAACCTTCAATCACTTTCTGGATGCTGCTTTGAACCAGACCATGCTTGCCAAAAGAGTTGATCACCACCTGAGAATCACTCTCAATGACTATCCGACTCAGAAAAAGGTCCCTTGCAAACTGGACCCCTTCCTCCACAGCTTTAGCCTCTGCCTCCAGCGCTCCCAACGGTAACTCCAGTCTTCTGCACAGAGCTCCCATAATTTGGCCCTCTTCATTCCTGATCACCACACCAATGCCGCAGCTGCCGGTCTCCCTGAATACTGCCCCATCCGTGTTAACTTTATACCAACCTTGCTTTGGTGGACTCCACGTTTGTGCAACACTTCGATGGTCTCTCCTCTGTGGAGTTTTCTCCCCTTTAAATTCTTCAATGTAAGCTGCCACAGACCTGATAAGCCCCTCCTTTCCTTTGCTAAGGCCACCATGAACCACCGTATTTCTATTATTCCACAGACTCCACGCTGTCACAGCAAACAGCAACCAATTTGTGTTTGGATGAGAATCCATGACCTCCCACACCACATTCACAAACTCAGGAACCGGGCCAGGCAGAGCTGGAAGTTTGATCTTTGTGCCACTCCACACTTCCTTGGCTAATTTGCAATCCCAAAGTATATGCCCCGAAGTCTCACTACATCCACATAGAGCACAGCAATCCTCACAATTAATTCCCTTCCCCTTTAGCCTACTCCTAGTGGGAAGAATATTCTTGCAAACCCTCCACATAAAGTGTTTAATTTTGTTAGGACAATCCAACCTCCACACCATTTTCCAAATTGCTCTCATCCTTGCATTATCTGAACAGCTGCCTAGATCCGGTCTTGTTGGCCCCTCTTTTAGCCACCTCTGCGCTACCTCGTATGCACTCCTCACAGAAAATTTTCCATTTGGGGTCCATGCCCATATAACTGAATCGTTAGGCAATCTACAACTGATTGGAATGCCCAACACCAGCTCTGCCTCATGTGAGAGAAAGGTGCTCCTAACCCTCGCTG
Organism: Quercus lobata; assembly: GCF_001633185.2. NCBI lineage: Eukaryota > Viridiplantae > Streptophyta > Magnoliopsida > Fagales > Fagaceae > Quercus > Quercus lobata. The sequence goes on along the minus strand of NC_044909.1, from coordinate 1,402,838 downwards.
TATCCTAGCACCTCCTATCCGCATCTATGAGGTCCGAAACCATCACCACATCATCCTGAGTACGCCTAGGGCTGAATATTTTAAAAGAGTCAGGTCTCGGGACCCACCTATCATCCCAAATATGAACCTTAAGACCATTTCCAATGCACCATCTAGCACCTCTCAAAATTATGTCCTTTGCCGCCATAATGCTCCGCCACGTGTAGGAGGGTCTCCTACCCACTTGAGCGTTTAGGAAAGACTCGTTTGCAAAGTACTTGGCCTTATAGACTCTATGAACCAATGAGTTTGGATTCTCCACCAATCTCCACCCTTGCTTTGCTAAAAGCGCTAAGTTGAACGCCTTGAGGTCCCTAAACCCCATACCTCCCTCCGACTTAGGCTTACATAACTTCTCCCAAGATATCCACACCATTCTCCTCTCCCTTCCCTTTTGGCCCCACCAGAAATTACCCATCATTGAGTTCAATTCCTTGCACAAGGAATCCGGAAGCCTGAAAACGCTCATTGTGTATGTGGGGGTGGCTTGAGCCACCGCTTTTATGAGAATTTCTCTGCCTGCGTTGGATAAAAGCTTTCCTTTCCACCCCGCAATCTTTCTTCCCACTTGATCCTTAATTCGGTTGAATGCTTTCCTTTTCCCCCTTCCTATTAATGGCGGAAGCCCCAAATACTTCTCATGTTGTCGAACTATCTCAGCCCCGAACATTAGCTTGACCCGCTCTTGCACTTCCCTACTTGTATTTTTACTAAAGTATAAGGCTGTTTTCTCCTTATTCACCTTCTGCCCCGAATCCCTTTCATAATCTTCCAACACTTTCAAAACTCTCTCACACTCCAAGATAGATGCCCGACAAAAAATAATGCTATCGTCGGCAAAGAACAAATGTGATACACTCGGAGCCCCCCTACAAACAGCCACACCTTTAATGTAACCTTCGTTCTCTTCTTTCTTCAACATAGCCGACAAACCTTCCGCACATAATAGGAAGAGATACGGGGAGATTGGATCCCCTTGTCGAAGACCTCTTGAAGGCACTATCTTTCCTTTAGGCTCCCCGTTTATCAAAACCGAGTAAGAGACCGTTCGGACACACATCATCATAAGGGCAGTCCACTTCTCATGGAAACCCATTTTCCTCAACATCGCTTCTAAATACGACCATTCAACCCGGTCGTAGGCTTTACTCATGTCGAGCTTTACCGCCATCAAAGCTTCCTTCCCCTTCCTTTTTTGGTCTATGCAATGCATAGTTTCAAATGCTACCAGCACGTTATCTGTTATTGATCTACCCGGCACAAACGTGCTTTGAGACACATCAATGACCTCCGGAAGAATTTTTTTCAATCTATTTGCAAGAATTTTAGATATGATTTTATACACTACGTTGCATAAACTTATCGGTCTATATTCTGTGATTTTCTGAGGAGAAGCTACCTTAGGAATGAGACAAATAAATGTTTCATTAAGAGTACAGGGCAGCTCACCAGAATTCAAAACTTCTAAAGCACAATTAACCACATCAGGTCCTACGATATCCCAATAATGCTGGTAAAAAATGGGAGACATACCGTCAGGGCCCGGGGCCTTTGTGGGATGCATTTGTTGCAGGGCTTGCCACACTTCTTCTACCTTGAACACAGCAAGCAGCTTCTCGTTCATTTCCGACGTGACTCTTTTCGAAATAGCACCCAAACTCGCATCAAAATTTGAGGGATTATCCGACCTGAAGAGCTTTGTGAAGTAGTCAAAAATAATGTTTTCAATACCCTCCTGATTTTCAATCCACTCCCCTTGATCATCTTGCAGCCCATCAATTCTGTTTTTTCTTCTCCGCTGACTCGCTGTGGAGGGCTGTTTCCTGAAAGTCCATACACAGGCAGTAAGGGTCCAAACTTAGCCATGGCTGATGAATTAGAGGAGCTATGGAACTTTAAATATTTATAATAAAACCAAGTTTGTGCAATCATGCAATGTACCAAAGTTTAACTATCTAGGATTAGTAAAAACATAGCTAATAAATTTAGAATAAAATTGCAAAATTTATCAAGTACCAAATGAAAAATCTCTCCACAAATGTTAGGGAACAAGAAATAAAGAAAAATTAATTCTCGGTCCTTAATAAGGTTCTTTTAGGAGAGTAAGTCTCATATATATATATATATATATATATATATATATGTTAAGCCCAAACTCAATAGGTTTACTCTTTCATATATTTACATATGCATCAAGAACATGAATCTCTCTAATCGTAACATTATGCGCTGCTCCCATTATAGATCAAGGAGAAGTCCATGCATGCATGATCAAATCACCATTGTGGGGCTTATGGGTTACATGTTTGAGCAGATGATAGTCATTCTAGGATCCTCTTTTCTTCTTCTTTTCTCGATGTATTTGATACCTTGTTTGTTGGGCTTCAAATTTTGATCGTTTTTAATTTAATATTGAATTATTGGGCTGGTTTTTACATCGTTTATGATCTACATATCCTTTAGTTTTACAACATCTTCAGAAAAATCTTACTAAAATTCTTCTTTTTCTACGAAGGAGTACATGTGAGAAGGTAAGTCTTTTTAAAATTAAAGAGAATAAGATTTGATTGTCTCATCCTTTGATTTATCTCACACACACACAAAAAAAAAAAAAAAAAAAATGTAAAGGTTTGAATAATTTAAGCGAAGAAAAATAAATTTCTTGCAAATTTTAAAGAGGAAAACAATAGTTTAACTTTAGTCTAAGATGACACGGTTAAAGTAATCCACATATCTCTTTATCATTAATGATGTCATTATAGGCCATTTTGGATGTACACTACTGTCAATTTCTTTAAAACCTTCTCACTTTTCCCCGTATGTGTGTGTGTGTTAAAATACTTGATATTCTAAAAAAAAAAAAAATTTAATGATGTCATTATGATAAAAGGAAATGCAAGTTCATTAAAATTTTGAACTGTGAGTTTAGCAAAATTATATATATAAAATAAATAAAAATAAAATCAAAAAATTGAGTTCCTTTGAGTTTTTTCTACCACAACTGTAAACTAGTATCTACCCAAATGATACGATATTCAACGAGAAACTACACTCAAACAATGGCGTAGAAAAAAACAATGAAATAGATGATGGACTAGCTAATTGACAGAATTTTTATACATGAGTCTTGCCCAAGTTTTGTGTATGAAAAGTATTTCTGAATGTTTGTCAAGTAAGCACCCTTAGAAAGCTTTGTAATAAATTATGTGCTCTCTTAAACTGTTTATTTGATTAAATAAAATTTCTCCTTTATACCAAAAATAATAAAGAAAATAATACAAATAGTCCACGTTGCTTGTTTAAACGAATCAAATGGTATATCTTTGGGGGTCGGTGGCACAAAGTTTGGTAGTGGTATACCATTCCACATTTCAATGTTCTAAATCACCTCTAGAACCGTGGCACAATGTGAGAGGTGATTTAGAACATTGAAATGTGGAATGGTCTAGTCGGTCCCTTCCCTTCCCTTCAAAGTGAAAACCTCGGAAGCAATATGGGCCTCAAACTCAGTGGCAGAAAGTTATGGTGAAGGAGAGCGCCATGTCTATTGCTTACACCACCATGTGTGGACAAATTAACACACGTGAACCAATATCCTTATGAAAATATATATGGAAAGACGTGGCTCCTTAAATATCCACTGCTCTGCTTAGTGCTTGCCCCTCCAACACACCCTGTCACTCTCTATATAATGTCATTTCGAGGCCTAACATTAATGCCACAACAACAACTTTAGTACCTCATTTCCTAGTGCTTATAGCTACTTGATCATCCATAGCCTACTCCATTAAGCTAGCTCTAATTGGCAATGGCAGCCTCATCTGCAATGCAATCCATCTTAGCAAGACCACCTTTGAATCGTGTAGTTTCAAACAGATCTACTAACAGGGTGAACCAGTTTCTAATTCCCACTAGTTACGTGCCACATTTGCCCAGATATGCTAGTCGTATGCGAGTCCGTTGCATGGCAGAGGTAATCAAAAGTCTAGTTTGTTTTTCTTTTTGTGGAAATCTCAAAAGTTTGATAGAAATTATTTAATAAACATGATCTGCTAATTGATTTCTATGTAAAGATTCTGACTGTATGATTCCATGGCATTTCACTTTGCAGGAGGACCAGCAGGAGCAGCCAAAGCCTGTAACAACTTCACCTTCACCACCTCAGCCCCAACAAATCCCTCGTCCTGCACCCAAGGTATACCTACCCTTAACCCAAAAGATACTTCTTTCTTTGTTTTTTTGAGTTAGAAACCCTAAATATATATGACTATTTACCAAATAGTTTAAGCACACAAAATTATTCATGAACTTTTTTGACCTCGCTCAGCAAATTATAATTAAAGCAAAATTGATTTCACATAAATTTGTTATTGATCCTAACTCTATTATACACAACTTAAAATATCTCACCTTGATTTTGTGAAAAAATTGTGCCCAATTTATACATTTTAAACTTTTTAAGTAATGTCAGAGACTTAATTATAACCGTTAAGGTATCTCTTCAACTAAGAAGTAGAGATAAGTCTTCAGGTATAGGTAGGCTACAACATGCGTGATTCTTTAAATACTAAGATAAAATACAGCATTCCCTAAAATTAAATATATAAAAAATACAATATAGCATGTATTAATTAATTATTAAATATATTTTTACTTATATTTTTTATATATTGTTAAGTGAAATTTAATTTAAGAGGAATAATGAAAATAGTAAATAAATAATAAACTAGATAAGTGTTCATCATCCATTGTCAAGGGATTGAAAGTATCGGGTATAGATTCAGAAATTAGGTATTTGATAAAAAATGAAGTATCTACACTTTCTAGCTATTAACATGACAACATGCCACAAAGTAACATAAATTTTACTTGATTCACTAAAAAAATTGCTTCTATTAAGCTAAAGTCATGTTAATTGTTGTGATAAATATTGTTCTACTTATAACTATGCTTTACAACATTGTTAAGAGTATTTTGACACATTTCACTATTGGCAGGTCAGCACAAAGTTCTCAGACGTGTTGGCATTCAGTGGGCCTGCACCGGAAAGGATCAACGGCAGGCTAGCAATGATTGGCTTTGTTGCTGCATTGGCAGTAGAGTTATCTAATGGCCAAGATGTGTTTGACCAAATATCCAATGGTGGGATCCCATGGTTCTTAGGGACTAGCATTGTGCTCTCTCTTGCATCCCTAATTCCTTTTTTCCAAGGAGTCAGTGTGGAGTCCAAGTCAAAGGGGTTGATGACCTCAAATGCTGAGATGTGGAATGGGAGGTTTGCCATGTTGGGTTTGGTTGCACTAGCCTTTACCGAGTATGTCAAAGGTGGAACCCTTATTTAGGTTTTTGATTTGCTAACTCAAACCAACTTTTGTAAATGAATATTTAATTTCCATGTAATTTGGAAATCCACTTATGTAATCCATTTTTTAGTAAATTAGATTTCAATTTTATAAAGGAATAGAAACTTATATGCAAATGAGTCTTATCAAACAAGTGGTCCTCTCTAAATATATTTGTCTACTCTCGTCTTTGATGTATAACATTGTCAAATGACTTTGTCCAGCTTGTGCTATCATTAACCATAAATTATCGCTTAAATATAAAAGGACAGCCCAAATTAATTACTAGACATGGGAAAGTTGTGGTTTTTCTTGAAAAATTATGGTATAAAAATGGAATTGAGCATCGTCTCTTATTCATTACATTGAATATTTCAAATTTATGTGCGGGAAGGACTCTACAGTTAGCAAACATATGTTACCCCTCTTTCATATATTTACATATGTGGGAATGACTCTAGTGTAGCAAACATATGAACAAAAAGAATTAGAAGAATACATTTACTCTTTCATATATTTACATATGCACCAGAAACATGAATCTCTCTGGTTGTAACATTATGCACTGCACTATCTGCACCCATTTTGGATCAAGGAGAAGTCCATGCATGCTCAAATCACCATTGTGGTGCTTATGGGTTACCCCTCCATTAGTGTCGTGTTTCTGCAACCAAGCAATTAAAAAATTGTGTTATTGAAAATGATAATCACTTACATTAGAGAAAGCAAATCACAATATTATTTGATATTACTATATTCCCTTGCACCTGGCCGTTGGCTTCAACAACTAGTTAGACATAATTTATACTAGCCCAAAACACAATGCATCACTCTTCCCTGCCTATAAACAAATTGAAACAACATATTTCTAGAGCTTCTTGCTAAGAGTGGTTCAGGACAAACCAAATACAATTGCCTCCTCAAGAATTAATGACTAAACACTGCAAGGTTGGGCTGAACTAATTTAACACACTATTTCAAATAAAATAAAATAAAAATATTAATATATTTAAACAGGATACCTGGAACTTATAAATACTGGTGTGCCGCTATTTATTACTTTGTTTGCCCAATACCATATATATATATATATATATATATATATATATATGTATGAATTATTATTTTAAAAGCAAAAATGGGAATATTTATCTATGACTTATTATCTTATGAATATTACAATCCATATTACCAAAATTACTACTACGTATAAGCAAAAGTGGGGAGTTGGGGTTGATTGCTGGTTTGGTCAAATGTATGGGCCATATTAATGGGTTTTGTTTGGGACCGAAACTGCTGGTGCATGATGCTTATGGGCTTGAGTTATTAATGCATAATATTCGTGGGCTTTGGGTTGATCACGCAAGTCCAAATTTATGGCTAAAGCAATAGATTTTGGACTTTTACTTATATTTGGAACCAAGTGAAAGAGGCTTCACAAGAAGAAGCTCAATGAGGACGCTGACAAATTGTTGGGCCGTTGGTAATGAATGATGATGGGAACCGTGGTGTTCGACAAAATGCCACTAAGAATGAGAATGTTGGTGTCACAGAGTGACAAGTCAGTTGAGATTCACAAACGCTAACCAGAAAACTTCTTGATTATAATGATTTGATCACTAATTTATTCACAATTTTAAAGAGAAGAAAAGAAAAGGCTGTAGTGTTTATATGGAGTTATGAATACTATCTTGTACATCTAAGCAAACAAAGGGCTTGTAAAGCCTTTCATTTCCTTCTCCTACCACTTCATCTGGTGCCATGATCACCTTTCTCATCCTCAAAGCACCAAAAGGAAGCAAGAGAAAACCGGTTTGCCGCCCTAGAAAATAGAAATCCCATAGACCAATAGTATGATAGATTAAATTTGAAATCTTTGAGTTTACATCACGTCTCAAATTTATTAGAAAAACAATTTTGTTTTGAGTCTCACATTCTCTAATGCCTCACTTGAATCAAATCAAGTATGAAATTTCATATAAACAATAAATATTTAAAAATACATTTTTATAAATTTTCTTTTCTTTTCTTTTTTCAAAAATTAGTTTAACTTTACATATCTATAATAAAACCAAGTTTGTGCAATCATGCAATGTACCAAAGTTTAACTATCTATAATCGGTAAAAACATAACTAATAAATTTAGAATAAAATTGCAAAATTTATCAAGTATAAAATGAAAAATCTCTCCACAAATGTTAGGGAACAAGAAATAAAGAGAAATTAATTATTGGTCCTTAATAAGAGTTCTTTTAGGAGAGCAAGTGCAATATTTATGACTTATTGCTTTTGGTGAAAGACACTTTGTCATTCTGCTTGACTTCAACATGTATATATGTTAAAGTCTTTTGGTTCAAGTAGTGTCTCTATATATTATATTAATTATTTAAAGAGAATCTCTAAGGTGTTATCTCCCCTAGAATATATATACACACATCCAAATCCTTAGCCATAGAACAAAAGTTAAAAATGGCCTGCCTGGCTCTAGCACATGGGGAGATATGGATGGTCTTAAAGGCCTTTTCTTTTCAGCATGGTAGGGGTATATAATATAACATGTAAAGGAATAACATATTACAAATTACTATTTTATCTTTTCACTTTCTACCAGAAAATCCCCGCACAATCTTATGATAGTGTTGTCAACTTTTCAGAACCTTTCACGAATAGCTGGCTAAGACACTAAAAAACGAAAACACAATATGAGTTCCATCTTTTTGGTTGGGCCCATGATATGGTATCTACTCTTCTCTATTCTCTGTCTCTCCACATTGCTTTTGGATGTTAAAGACAAGTTGTTATTGTGGTTGGTGGGAGTTATTAGTTTCGGAAGTGTGAAATAAGGGAGGTAGATATGGGCCTTAGTCTTTTCCACAAGATCCATTGAGATATGTCTCTTGTTGTACTTGTTCCCACTAAGTAATGTTAGGATATGATATTTTTCATAAACATTGATATGGTGGAATGTAATTGGACTATTGGAGTAGACACTTTCCTGTCTTATTTCACCGTGATCAATTTTTATTATGTATCAATCATAATTTATAATGTTAGTAAGTAATTAAAAACTAAATGCTAAAATTATTATAAATTTTATTATAAAAAACTTACAAAATTATTTGATAACGAAGGTGATTATTGCCCTTTCTAAATTACTATTATTTGATTGATGACATGCTTATTTATATGATTTATATAATAAGATTTGAACCCAGGGGGTTAGCCAAGTTGGTTGGGCTCTCAGTCTCAAGGTGTTTGTACTGGGCTCGATTAGGTGTGCTCCCCAGTTCAAGTCTTGCTACCTGTACTTTGAAAAGAATTTCCTGGATCAGTGTTTTACCCCTTTGTGGGTCCATCTGGTACAAACAGTGATTAATCTCTAGTTGAAAGTCTTAAGGATACATTGTGCAAGAGCAAAAAAAAAAAAATAATAAAATTTGTAATATTTCTAATATTAATCAAGTTGTGAAAAATATTGTGTATGTATATTTGCGGTTTGCTTTAATGAATAGATCGGGAAGAGATCACATCACATCATACGGATCGGTGAGTTACAGCTCTAGTGTCTTCAAAGCATTTCAGCTTTGGTGGGTAGTAACATCAACTCATAGTCATAGCACTTGGATAAAGAAAGAAAGAAAGCAATATATACAATTAACCATAAAAGCTTCTTGCTTTCTCATGTGGAGTTAGAACTCTAGTGTCTTCAAAGCGTTGTAGCTTGCTTGGGTGTGTTGTAAGTTGTAACATCAATTCAATAGTGGTGAAAAGAAGAAACAAAATGTACAATAAAATTAAACTACAAAAAGGTCTTTTTCTTTGTCTTGGTGCCATCAACCAGAGCATCTTAGCTATAGTGAGAGTTTTTGGAGGTTGCTCCGCAATTTTGGGTTTCAACTTTTAATGAGGCCATTGTTTGTTTGCCTCTCACAAGATCAAAGTAAGCTTTTTTCGCTAAATGACATTAAACAGGATTTAGTCCTAGGTTTTTTGTACAATAACAAGGCCTGGCCTTGAATAAAGACTTATATAGTCTAAATCTAATTTACTATTCAATATTTCGGGAGTAAAAAAATTGATATATCATCCCTCTTACATATATAATAGCGACTCTCACTAATTAAATTTAGGATGAAACTTATTTTTATATAAGAGAAGGGAATACTTCATTTTATACTCGGAGTATTGAATAATTTTTCCTCTGAACCTTACTTGTCAACTTTGTTTTGTTTTATGTTCACACGTTATAAGTGTGTGGCACTCTTTTTTCTTTAATTTAGCCAACTTCACACTCATTCATAGAGTTTTAACCTGAGAGGGAACAAACAAACAAAAAGAATTATCAGTGAGTGGTCCGGCTTTTGGCTATTTGTTCATGGAAAAAAAAAAAAAAAATCTAAACTTTGATGTTAACATTGTTAGTGGATGGCCTAAACTGAACAACGAGAATCTTTGTTTGTTTGTTTGTTTGTTTTTTTTTTTTTTTTTTTTTTAATTCTTGTGTGTGACTGTGTCTATTTTTATTCTTTATAACTTTTCCTCATTCGTATTATTTGATTGTGATATGATATCTTTCACAAGCCATGGTAATGTTCACGGGACCAATGTGAATTGTGAAGTACTTTAAAAGGCCCTCGACTCAGCAGATAGTATCAGCCGCTCATTTCCTTACTTATTTACTCAGCAAAAGTCTTGTCTATGTGAAACATTTGACAAATGCCTACTTGGACTGGAAATGCCAGAATTGAAAATTCATTATACACATGCATGCTTGTTGTCAAATACCTAAGATTTTTATAAGGAGGGATAGACATATCTAGAGAGGGAGATAATTAAAAGAATAAACAACGCCGTCTCTATAATGCAAAATCACCTATTAGGATGAAAGAAAGCTTAGGATTTTAGGTGCATTAGACTTCTAAGTTCTACTATCTCTTCAAGTTAATCTTAAATGACAAGGGGTGCAATTGATTTTACATTAAAATCAATACCCCTAATGTTAATTTTGGTAATGGATTAAAATTAGTAGTTTAAAACATGCTCCTTATTACTCTAACAGTTGAGTAGCAAGAATTATATACAAAAAGTAGCAAACAATTATTTGCTAAAGTTTATAGGGAAATGTTATGTCTACAACATTTTCACAATAAATCTTAAATGACAAGTTGTTATTGGTTGTTATGGGTGGGTTAAAAAGTAATTTAAGTTGTGAATTCAAATTAAAACCAATAACAATTTTCTACATATGATTTGTTGTGAATGTAGTACTTCTCGTTTATAAAAGAGCCAAATGAAATGTGATAGAAAGAAAATGAATAAGTGTGATTCTCGTTTATAAAAGAGCCAAATGGAATGTAATAGAAAAAAAATGAGTAAGTATGATGGTTTTTTTTTTTTTTTTAGTATATTTGATATTATTAAAAGGGGGGGGGGGGTGAATGAGAGAAACATTTGATTTATTATTTTACCATTAATTTATCTTTATCTTTTCCTCATTATATTATAACTTTATTTTATACAAAAAAAAAAAAAGAAAAAAAAGAAAAAAAAGAAAAAAAAAAGAGAGTATTCCTCCAATAATTTTTGGAAGGAATGCTCAGAGTCAGAGGAGAATAACATATTTCTCGAAAATCCTCCAATCCATTCTATTATCATTTCCTTGTCCCTCCAAACTTACCCACCAAATGATGTTGGAGAGGCTTCTCCCATTTATATTGAAGAAGAAAACGACATTTCTTTCCTCTAAATTCCTTTTGGTACGAAGTGATTATCACAAAGTCCCTCCGGCATTTAAGTTATGCATATTTCTTAATAGTTAATTTAACTTAACAAACTAATATGCATTAACAAAACTCGTTATCCTAATGATATCTATAATGTCCTGGTCCCATTGAAAGCACGCTTGCTTTTATTAGCAAGGAACCCACAAAATCTAAACTTGATGGGAAAATAAGAGAGACAAGAGTAGAGCAAAATTTTCTTCTCACTTTCTATATATATTGGATATTTAATTTCTAATTTCTCCCCAAAAAAAATTCAAATTAAGTTTTAAAGGTATGATAATGATATCATATCAATATTGAAAGATTAAATCTTTATTATAAAAATTTTCTATAAATTTGATATCATTTTAGTAGATTAGTAGAAAGATTGAAATTTTAGAGAAAACAAATAGAGAAGGCCATATTTGCACAAGGATAATACTTTGAAATAAAACATTATACCAACCCAAGTTACCTAGCTCCTCTGCGCACAATAGTGGTCCAAGAGGACCAGGACAAGTACATTCATGTTAGGGTGTTTGATTCAACTTAAACAATCACCCACGTGGTTTGTGGACCCTAATGATTCTGATTTTTCAAAGTAGTAGTAAATGTGAGGAACATGGAATCAACGGTGATGATGCAAAAACCAGCCAGATTATCATGATTCATGACCACTCTATATATATAACCAAGATTTTTCTTGCGGTACATAACATACAAGGATTAAGCTGCCTAAACAGCTCATATTTCAAGACAAACTTGTTGATCATAAGAATCATCCATGGCCCATAGGAGAAATCAAATCATATAATCATCATTATCTTTAGAGATAAAAAGTATTAATACAACAACAATAATAGTTGTTGAGTTCTTGATTCTTGAAGTCATAGTGATGTTTTCAATTTCTTACTTTAATTATGGTTTTCTTTTCTCGTTTAGTTAGTACTAAGCAATAAGTTCCTCCTGTCATGTCATACTTATATATTCATGTAATATTGGTCCATCAAGAAAAAAAAAATTCTTATTCTTGTTTATGTTAGAAAAACATGTGATCCTCCTTGGAGGAAACATCTTATCTACGAGCAAAGCTAATGATTGTGTTGTGCCGACAAATTTGTTGAGAAGAGTGGTGAACCTTTTGAGTTTACTCAACCTAACAATATATGCTTCAAATTTCTGTACTATAATCTTTTGTTAGATGTCATAAAAATGACCAACTCATTTTGTTTAAACTTAATCTAATAAAGTATTTTTTTAAAAATAAAAATAGGTGATGATGATTTCTTTTTTTCACCACTATATAAGCGAATTAGATAAAAATGTCCAAAAAAAAAAAAAACTAAGTTATTTTTTCCTTTCACGCCTCTTTTCAGTTACGTCTGGCTTAATTTTTTTCCTTTCACGCCTCCTTTCAACTACGTCTAGCTTAATGCATTTGAGAGCTTTAGATGAAATATGAATTGAGGCTTTTTATATATTTAAATGACTTTTTCTTAAAAAAAATTCAATATTACTTAAGTATATTATCTTATTTTAGACGCAAAGTACTGTAGATTTTTTTTTTTTTTTTGATAAAGTATATAAATACAAAATATTTGACAAAACTTTTCAAATCTATTGATGTGGTTTTTTATATTTATTTTAGGGAACTTGATATGGTAAATTAATAGTGGTAAATAAAAATATGATGTTAAAGGTGGACCTAAATGAGAATTAGTAAAAGTTTGTCAACTCAACTGCTGTGTGTGTCTTTGTGTTAGAACCCATTTCCCTTTCCCTTGTATGTGTGTTTGTTTCTCAAAAAAAAAAAAAAATGCTGTGAAATTTTTTGTATATTGCTCTTTCTTTTTTAGAAGTGTTACATTCACAAAATTTTCCCAACAAATCTTAGATGTTGAGTTGTTACTAGTTCTAATTTGAATCTACTATTGAAATTATTTTTTTGTTAATCAATAATAGTCAATAATAACCTAATACTTAAGATTTGTTGTGAAAAATATTTTGGATGTAGTATTTTTCTCTCATTTTTTCTTCTTTTTCATTTGATAAAAAGATATTATTTTGCTTATTAGTTAATATTTGGGCTTAGAAATAATCTTATTGGTTAAAATTTAGAGGCCATTTTTTTTTTTTTTTAAGGGCTTAGGTGACCGGCCCTGCTTTCAGTCAATTAAAAAGGGTTTAGTTTGTGAAAACAAAAAAAAACAAAAAACAAAAAACAAAAATCAAAGAGAAAACAACACAAGTTTTCAACGTGGTTCAACTTATTAGGCATACATCCACAATTTTGTATTTTTTTCTGCATATATTTTCTATTACATATGTGTGTTTTTTACTTTTTATACATAAGCTTTATTCATAAAATCCAATTGTTATTCATTGGATTGTGTATTCTATATATGGTCCTCACATGACCGTTGTACAAACAATAAATAAAATTCTCAAAAGAAGAGGTTTTGGCAATATGCATGCAAAAGAGCTTTCCAAAATATAATTTGCAATACTCAAAAAGGTTAAGCAAAATAAAAATAATAATAACTGTAGCAAAAAAAAAAAAAAAATCACAAGAGGTTGTGGTCAAAGAAACATACAAAAATTGTGTAGGCACCACTTTTTGTTTTCTTATAATGATATGATTTGAATTCATAATATTCCCTCATAATTGACACAGTGCGTTCTCATTGTTCATTTCTCTAACTTGGTCTAAAGTCTAGTCTTTCCAGAATTTTGTAATAAAAAGGTGGTGAGGTTAGAAACTTTTAAAAGTATTGAATTTTCTTAGTAATGTGCCGACAGGGGTGGCACCACCGTCCAAAGGGCGGGCCGACCAACCAAAAGGTGATGGGCTTATGGCCCACACTGGAAAGGTGACTTTATTATTTCCAATTTTTATTATTATAATTTTTTTTCTTTTTTTTTAGAATGTTTTTATTATAATAGTTGAAAGACTTAATAATAATAATATAAAAATATATCAAGATTATAAATTCCAAATTTCCAATAATTTAACTGAAGGCCAAGGTGAAAGAGAGTCTAAATTCTAATGATGTGTTTGCATTCGATTGAATATAATATAGAATATAGCTCCTTGATCTAAATCATTCAATTTGGCTGCTTTCAACCACACATTATTAATTTATTACAACTACAAATATATATATATATATATATACATGTATATATTAATATATTATATCATATGCTTACTGCTTGGAGTGTGGAGTGAATTGCATGTGGACTTTGATTAATAAATTAGAATTTTATTTTTTATTTTTTCCCATTGAAAGGAATAATATATATTTTTTATGTAATGAAAGAATACCAACAATGATTAAATTAGAGGTAATGATGTAACCACTCTGTTGAGAGGGATGATGAATAGGAATTTTACATTTATTTTATCAGTCTTTAAAGCATTTTAGATTCGGGAATCCCTAATCTTTTGTGAAGTTTCTAATCCAAGCATAGCAAGAGGTCAATGGTCAATTAGTCATCAAGTCCTTTGATTAAAATAATTATTTTTCAAATGTAATCCTAAAATTAACTAGTAAATATATTGATGAACTAGTAAAAATATTTTTAGTTTTTTTTTTTTGATAGGATTTTTTAGTTTAATTATACTGAATCATTTTATTATAAAAATTATTAAAGTTATAACAGTAATTACATAGGAATAGGAATGGGTATTACAAAAAAATACAAGATGTTGTAATATAATTCTCATTACTATTTATTTATTTGGTGGCATCCCAATAATAGAAAAAATGATGGAATGAAAGTATTTTAAATCAAATTTAAGATATATTTTAGGAAATATCTTCCTCATATAATTATATTTTCTAAAAAAATAATATTTTGTAAATTTGAAGAGAGATTGATTATTTTTTATTAAAGAGAGATTGGTTATTTTTTGTGTTTTTTTATTTTCATAATTGTTATATATATAAGAAAAGTTTATTTATTTGGAAATATATTAATTTTAGAAATTAATACACCTACTAAAGAATAGTTATTACAACTCTTTTAGACATGAATAGTTATTCCTCATTTTAAAATATAATTATTCAAAATTGATGACTATTCTGTATTCCTTACAATAAAAATAACCAAACTATTAAATAGGTAAATTATAAAAATAACTATTACTTTATAGTGTTTATTACAGTTTAGGCTTATTAATATTTCTTATAAGTCAATTTTTTTGAACCCCAAGGCCCCAAAAAAGGAAAGGTTTGTGGTTGTAGCCTTCCTTTTTTGGTGGGCATATAAAAATGAAAAGAAAAAAAAATTCTCAAATGAAAAAAACGTGTTCAGTGAACAATCAGAAATGTACAAAACCACAAAATATTGAACCATATTATTATAACCTTAACCTATAATAATAAAAAATTGTATTATGATAAAGCCCAAATGACAAAAGTAAAACAAAGTTTTAATAGCCCAGGAAAAGACATTATTGAGATATTAAGCAAGGGTATGACAAGAGAAAAGGATGTTAATGAAGGGGTATATCAGTCATTTGAGTTCCCCAAGATAACTTTGCACCCACCAAACATGTACACTTGGAAGTAACGACAGGACTGAGGAGACAGCAAAGACACTAAAGAAAATGAGCGTGCAGTAGATCTATCTCATTCATTACAATTAAATAGTTACAATCTTTTT
The DNA here is from genome assembly GCF_001633185.2 of Quercus lobata. NCBI lineage: Eukaryota > Viridiplantae > Streptophyta > Magnoliopsida > Fagales > Fagaceae > Quercus > Quercus lobata. The sequence continues at coordinate 1,387,027 of NC_044909.1, read as the reverse complement.
TTTTTTTTTTTTTTTTTGAGAAGCAAAATAGTTACAATATTAATTAGGCAAGTAAAGTCTTAATCTCCTAGATTTGGATGCACAGAACATTACAGACTCCTGCATAGTATAACAATAAGATTATTATTCAGCCAAAAAAGAAGAAGAAGGTAGTATTATGATTTCAATTGTAAATATATGAATTCTTTAAACTGCATAGCAATATTAGAAAAGTAACAAAAAAAAAAAATCAAACATTTTAATTATGTATGAGATATAATACAGATAGAACAACAATGCTATCGACACAATTTTTATTTTATTTTATAATATTTGAGAGGATAGATTATGATTATTGATAAAGTTTATTTTTTTTTATTATATGTTGTTTCAATAGTTGTCAAGAAGAAAAAATAATTGTGAAAATTTTTATATATTTAGACTAATAATAAATATAAATATATATTGAGATTAGCAAATTCCTTCTTTCGTTTGTAAAGTAACAATAATTCCAATATTTCTTGGTACTGTTTTTTGTCAGTGTCTGTCTTCCTTTTACAGTTGACGGGTCATCAAACAGTGACTGGCAAATCTCAGGATATAATGCAAAAGACCCATTTGAGGCAGAGAGAGAGTCTGAGAGTAATAGAGAGAGAAAAAAAATGGGGTGAGAAGGATGATAGGCAGCTGGAGTTTAAGCATCACAGCTGCTGGCTAAAATCCCATTAACAAGTTTCATTCTTCTGGTGTGTACTTTATCCAGGTGCTTTCCTAAATATTCACTTTTTGCAGTTTTGGCTGATTCCCATTTGCTTAAAGTATGTGTGTAGTTTTGTTCCATTGGATGTTTGCTCTGGTTGCTGGATAAGAATTAAGAACCCATCACTGGATTTCATTCACTTGGTAAGTTCTTGATCTTATGGTTCATAAAGGTTCAGTCTTTTTGTAGTTTCTGTTGAGACAAGTCTGCTCATAATTATTGTTGATCAGCACTGTAATTCATATTTTACGTTTTTATTGAGATCCATATGCATATATATCTACTAGATTCACTCAATGTACATAGTTTTTTTGTTCACTTAATCCCTCCTATTGTTAAAAACTCTCTCTCTCTCTCATACATATGTATGTGTGTGTGTGTATACATATTTATTGGTGTACTTATTGATCAAAGTAATTTTAGTGATGCTTTTTACTGGATTGTGGGGAGTTCAAGTTATGCGTTCCTGGTGTTTGTGTTTTGGGTTGTCAGCACTCCCATGATTTATCTGTTACTTTATGCTGGATCAAGTGAAGGAGAAGAATACATGTGATCAGCCCAGATTAGTGTGTTGAGGATCCAAGCTGATCCCAAAAGTTTTGGGACTAAGGCTTTGTTGTTGTTAATAGTTTTGAAGATATGATATTTATTGTCTCTCTTTTTCTGTGGAGCAGTTGATTTGGTTGCTTGAAGGCTACTGAAGTGAGGAGTAGCAATTATTCAAGCATTGTACTTGTGTCCAATTAAGCAGGTAGTGATATTGTCCTATATAATCTGAAGAAGCTTCTATGAACTGAATAGGATTTTGAAGATCAAACTATAAAATTTGTTTACACTGATTTTTTTTCTTTGATGATCTTGCTGCCTAGGTGCAAGAAGTGAGGTGTAGAGCTGCAAAGCATCATTTAGCATATAATTGGGTGGTGTGTTTTGTCTAATTGATATTCTGGCCTGGATCCATTACCTAGGATTTTGTTACTGGTATAAAGACCAAGCGTTTGCCAAGTCAAAACCAGTTGCACTGCTGTTCCTTGCTGGAGTCATGGCAACCTTATTACATTCTGAGTCTAGACGCTTATATTCTTGGTGGTGGGACAGCCACATTAGCCCAAAAAATTCAAAATGGCTTCAGGAAAATCTTACAGGTGTTGATATTTTTTCCTTACGACTTAATTGGCTATCACTGTGTTCTTGAAATTTTTGTTTCTTGCTCAGATCTGTTGTTTTTCATGTTTGTTGATGGCGGTTGCTTTCTAATTACTAAAACTGGTTATTGTAAATCAACTTAACACAAATCTTCAACTAAGCATCCGTAAGAACTTAACCATATGATGAGGAACACTTGTTGAACAATTCTTTATAAGAATACACTGTATTCAATTTGTTTTGATTTTGAATATATTATTCATTCTTGTTGGTACATTCTTATATATTGCCCTTTCTTTCTTGTTTCTTTCCTCATAACCCCAGTACTTATTGAAATGAACTTGAATGACAATGTCTCTTTTTCTAATTATACTGCAATTTACTTCACCTCATCTTATGCTAAAATATATAATTCTCCCCCTTGTTAGACTTTAAAAAGTTTCAATTTAAAAAACTGAACTTTCTTAATAGTTTCAACCCCCCAACCCACCCTTTCTCCTTTGTCCTCTCGGTGAATCACAGTTGGCTAAAAGTAACAAAAGTTAACATAAAGTATACTTAAAATCTACCCCAAAAAAAACAAAAAAATTCTTCATAGGAATTGCAGGTGGCATTTTGGCATTAAAAAAGCTTAGAAAATGGCTAAAAATAACCTAAAAGATAAACGTAGTTTAATGAAAATGCAATTTTTTGTGAGTTCTTTTGCACTAAAACACCATTTGGCATTTATATGATGGTTTGTTAGTGTCCAAGGTAAGTCTCAAGTACACTTTACTTGAGTTCTTGTTAATTTTAGTTAATAGTCATTCATTAAGGAAGAAACTTATATTGGTTTGGAAAATTCAAGGTTTTAACTGAAACATTTTAAATTCTAAGGTTTAATTTGAAACCACCTCTAAGCTATAAGCAGAATTACGTAATTTCCCCTTCATTTTACATTTTACTACTGATAATTTTGAAAGTTTGTAATGTCCCAGATGCTATTACAACCAGGAATCTTGTCATTTATGCTGGCACATGTTTTTTGATGAAAAAAAACATGTGCCAGCATAAAAACATAGATCTTAATAATTCAATGAATAATCACCCTTGAGTTGTGCATCATAGAAATTAATAGGCATTTAATCCACTTTTATAATTTTTAAGAGGTAGTAGTCATGGTTCTCCATGGAACATGATCTAGGAAGGTTTGATGGCATTATTAACCATGAAAAAAAAATTATTAAGATGGCTAAACAAGTGGACGTGCTGCTCTATGCATGTCTGTAATGCACATGCATCATCTCTATGCTATTTTAGGCCACATTCTTAACAGACCCTAAATCTGTTGATACAGACATGGATGCCAAGGTCAAAGCAATGATCAAGCTCATTGAAGAAGATGCAGATTCTTTTGCAAGGAGGGCAGAAATGTACTACAAGAAACGTCCAGAACTTATGAAACTGGTAGAGGAGTTCTACCGAGCCTACCGTGCATTAGCTGAGAGGTATGATCATGCAACTGTGGAGCTTCGCCAGGCCCATCGAACCATGGCAGAAGTGTTTCCCAACCAAGTACCTTATGTGCTGGCTGACGATTCACCCTCAGGTTCTTCAGGCCCTGAGGTTGATCCCCATACACCAGAAATGCCACATCCAATTCGTGCATTGTTAGACCCAGATGACTTGCACAAGGATGCACTGGGACTCTCTTCAACCAGCTTACAAACTATGAAAAGGAATGGAGAGCGTTCAGAAGAATTTGACACTGGAATAAGCAAAAGGGGTCTTAAACAGTTCAATGAGATGTTTGGGTCAAGAGAACTAGTGGCACAAAATTCAAATGTTGCTGAAGGAAGGATGAGAAAAGACCCAAAAGTTCATGAAGCAGAAGAGAGTGAACGAAATTTGCAACATGGTTTCCTTTCCAAGTCTCAGCATGCTGGGGAAGCTGAAAGAGAAGTTGAGACCTTAAAGAAAACCCTAGCAGAGATACAGGTTGAAAAGGAAGCTATCCTTCTTCAATACAAGCAGAGTCTGGAGCAGCTATCTCACCTTGGGAGAGAACTTAATCAAGCCCAAAGGGATGCTGGAGGGCTTGATGAACGAGCAAGCAAAGCAGAAATTGAAATTAAGATACTGAAGGAAGCCCTTGTTGAGTTAGAAGCTGAGAGGGATGCTGGTCTTCTTCAATACAATCAGAGTTTAGAAAGGATATCTAGCTTGGAGAATATGTTATCTGTTGCCCAAGATGATGCAAAAGGACTCCATGTGCGAGCTGTTAAAGCAGAAACTGAAGCTCAATGTTTCAATCAAGAACTTTCTAGATTAGAGGCTGAAAAGGAGGCAGGTCTTCTTCATTATAAACAATGTCTTGAGAAGATATCAGTTCTGGAGACTAAAATATCACTTGCTGAGGAGAATGCCCGAATGCTAAATGAGCAAATTGAAAGAGCTGAAACTGAAGTTAAGGAACTAAAGAAAGCTCTTACCAAACTAAATGAAGAGAAAGAATCTGCAGCATTTCAGTATAAGCAGTGCTTGGAGATAATAGAGAAGATGGAGAGAGAACTTTTTCATGCCCAAGAGGATGCCAAACGCCTGAATAGTGAACTTCTGAAAGGGGCTGCAAAATTAAAGAGTGCAGAAGAAGAGTGTTTTCAATTGGAGAGATCCAATCAATCTCTGCGGTTAGAGGCAGACAATCTGGTGCAGAAGATTGTGGTGAAGGACCAAGAACTTTCAGAAAAGCATGGTGAGTTGGAAAAGTTACAAACTCTGATGCACGAGGAACATTCACGGTTTGAGCAAGTGGAATCCACCCTCCAAACTTTGCAGAAGTTGCACTCTCAATCTCAAGAGGAGCAGAGAGCTCTGGCAGTGGAGCTTAAAAATGGGCTTCAGATGTTCAAGGACTTGGAGATCAGCAAACGTGGGATGGATGAACAAATGCAAAGGGTTAAGGAAGAAAACAGGAGCTTGAATGAAATGAACTTTTCTTCCACCATATCAATAAATAATCTGCAAAATGAAATCTTTACCTTGAAGCTAATGAAAGAGAAACTTGAAGAGGAGGTTACACTAAATGCAGACCAAAGCAATGCTCTCCAGCAGGAAATTTGGCATTTAAAGGAGGAAATCAAGGGCTTAAATGGAAGATACCAGGCTATTATGGAGCAAGTAGCATCTGTAGGTCTGAATCCTGAATGCCTTGAGTCATCCGTGAAAGACTTACAAGATGAGAATTCAAACCTGAAAGAGGTCTGTGAAAGGGAAAAAGAAGAGAGAGAAGCCCTACACGAGAAGTTGAAGCATATGGATGAAATTTCAAAAGAGAATGCTGTTCTGGAGAGTTCCCTGTCAGGATTAATGGCTGAGTTGGAGGGGTTGAGAGAGAAAGTTGGGAACTTGCAGGAGTCCTGTCAGTTTCTCCAAGGAGAAAAATCCACACTTGTTTCTGAAAAAGCTACTCTGTTTTCACAGTTACAAATTGTCACTGAGAATCTGCAGAAGCTCTTGGAGAAGAACACCTTGCTGGAGAATTCACTCTCCAGTGCAAATATGGAGCTTGAAGGTTTGAGGGCAAGATCTAAGAGCTTAGAAGAGGTATGCCAGTTGCTTGGTAATGAGAAGTCCAAAATCCTAAATGAGAGGGACACCCTGGTATCTCAGTTGGAAAATGTTGAACAGAGATTGGGTAGTCTGGAAAGTAGGTTTACAAAATTAGAAGAAAAATATTCGGATCTGGAAAAGGAGAAAAAATCCACGTTTTGCAGGGTAGAAGAATTGCAAGCTTACATCTTCATGGAGAAGCAAGAGCACACAAGTTACGCACAGTCAAGTGAGGCGCGATTGGCAGGTTTGGAGAACCAAGTGCATATCCTGCAACAAGAAAGTAGGTTGGGGAAGAAGGAATTCGAGGAAGAACTTGATAGAGCTGTCAATGCTCAGGTTGAGGTTTTCATCCTTCAGAAGTTTATAGAAGATTTGGAAGAAAAGAATTTATCTCTACTAAATCAATGTCAAAAACAGGTTGAAGCATCCAAATTTTCAGATAAACTGATCTCAGAGTTGGAGAGTGAGAATCTTGAGCAACAGGTAGAAGTAGAATTCTTGTTAGATGAAATCCAGAAGTTGAGAATGGTAATTCATCAAGTGTTCAGGGCTATTCAAATTGATCCAGATAATGGGAATGTAGATAAGATTGAGCATGAGCATATACCTGTACCGCGTATTTTGGATGGTATTGAGGATTTAAAAGATTCTCTGTTGACAAGCAAGGATGAGAAGCAGCAGCTGCTGGTTGAGAACTCAGTTCTCTTAACTTTACTTGGGCAACTGAAATTAGAGGGTGCAGAACTCGATTCTGAGAAAAAGATCATTGAGCATGAGTTTGAGGTCATGACAGAGCAGTGTTCTATGCTGCAAAAGAACAAGCACGAGCTTCTAGAGATGAACATGCAGTTGAGATCAGAAATGGGCAAGAGTGAGCAACGGGAGGAAGTTTTAAAGGCTGAATTGGAAACTCTACACATTTCTCTGGCAACTTCAAAGGGGGCTTGCCTGGTATTTCAGAAAGAAAGTACAATGTTGCTTGAAGAGAAGAAATCCTTGCTGAAGAGTTTTTCTGACCTGAAAGAGGAAAAGCATATTCTTGAAGAGGAAAACAGTTCTATTCTTCATGAAGCATTAGCTCTCAGCAATATGGCTTTAGTCTTTGAGAGCTTTGCAACCGAGAAATCTGTGGAACTAGAAGCACTTTCTGCAAATATCGACAGTCTCCATGTTGTCAACATTGACCTCAAGGAGGAGGTTAGCATGTTGGGGAAGAAGATGGAAATGAAAGAGGAAGAAAATCTATGTCTGAATGAAACAGTGGTGAAGTTAGGGAAAGAGCTGAGTGAAGCCAAAGATTTAAATGACCAATTATGCATTCAATTGTCTGTTGAAAAAGATTTTCTGAGACAAAAGGCAACAGAGCTTTCAGAAGCAGAACAGAAGCTTAAGGCTTCAGAGAGCTTGAATGTTGAATTATGCAGAACTGTTGAAGACCTGAAGATGGAACATGAAGAATCAAACCTAGTCAGGGAAAATCTAGAGAGACAGATTCTTGAAGTATTGGATGATAGCACAATTCAGAAAAAAGAAATTGAATGCCTTCGTGAGGTGAATGAGAATATGGAGTCTAAAGTAGCAATATTAAACAAAGAAATTGAAGAACATAGGATTAGAGAAGAGAATTTGAATTCAGAGCTGCAAGAGAAGAGAGATGAATTTGAACTATGGGATGCTGAGGCTGCAACATTTTATTTTGATCTCCAGATTTCTGCCACTCGTGAAGTTCTACTTGAAAAGAAGGTTCAAGAACTTGCTGGAGCTTGTGAGAGTCTTGAAGATGAAACTGCTGCAAAAGGTATGGAGATTGCACAGATGAAGGAAAGAGTTAGCTTCTTAGAAAGTGAGATAGGAGGACTGAAGGCGCAGTTGTCTGCATATGTTCCTGTCATAGCTTCTTTAGGAGATGATATAGCCTCTCTTGAGCAGAATGCCCTTCTTCACACAAAGCTTTCTGTGGCACGAAATCTAGAAACACAGGTATTATTTTTCATTTTTTTGAAAACATCATGTTAATGTGATTGGCTTCTTGATTCTTGGTGCTAACTTTTTTAGGGGCCAAACAACAAGCCCAATTCTATGAAGCCAAACCAACACGCACTCACACCTGTGTATTTCATTTTAGTAACCTTATTGAACTGTTTAACATGAAGAACTTGTTAATTCAAATGGCACTAGAAATTGATATTCAACCACTTCAGTTTTTACACTAGGTTTCAAATCCTAACCCCTCCCCCCCGCCCCCTCTCCTCTTTTTCCAAAATTTAATTTTAAACTTGAAGGATAATTGGAAACCCTGCTTTTTCTTGAAATTTTCTGCATGCAGAAACAGATACATGCAGGATTGCAACTCATGCAAGTGGACCTGAAGTCCTTAGCCCTTCAACATAGATATTGTGTGTATAATGCCTTTTTGCTGAATCTCATACTTACTTAACATGCATATTTCTGTAGGACAAGGAAATGGAAATTCATCCTTATGAAAACAGCTGTCAAGAGCTTAAAGAAGATCAAAGGACTGCGGTACCAAATGGAATCTCACATTTGCAGAAGATGCAGACTAGGATTAAAGCAGTAGAAAAGACTGTTACGGAAGAAATGGAAAGGCTTGCAACACAAGAAAGCATAAACACCAACATCAAAGTAGAAGATGTAATGGAAGAGACTGAAGACTTCAAACCAAAAGGCAAATTGCCTCAAGAGAGAGGTCTGGAATCACAGAGGACTAAACCTGAAAATGGGATTTTGATGAAAGATATTCCACTTGATCAAGTCTCAGATACTTCATTCTATGGGAGAAGCAAGATAGACAATGGTAGAGCTGATGACGAGATGCTTGAATTATGGGAAACTGCAGAGCAAGAGTGCGGCCAGGGTCCAATGGTCAATGAGACACAAAAGCAGGCATCTGCACCAGTAGAAGATGTTAATGCATACCACAGGCTAGAAGATGGGGAGAAGAGTCAGGATCTCCCTTCAGAATTAGAGATTGAGAAGGAGTTGGCCATTGACAAGCTAGAGGTATCTGCAAGTGTTAGACAGCCAAATCAAGATGTCAACAAGGGAAAGTTCCTGGAGAGACTTGCTTCCGATGCTCAGAAATTGACGTGTCTTCAAACAACTTTACAAGATCTGAAAAAGAGAGTGGAGATGAACAAGAGAAGCAAGAAGGCCAGTGACATTGAATATGAAACAATCAAAAGACAGTTACAGGAAGTTGAGGAGGCTATTTTGCAGCTGGTGGATGTCAATGATAAATTGACAAAAGATATTGAGGATAGCCCATCATCTTTGGATGGAAGACCTTCAGTAGAGCTGGAGGAGGCTGGAAATGTCCGCAGAAAGAGAGCAACAGAACAGGCAACTAAAGGGTCCGAAAAAATTGGACGTTTGCAGTTTGATTTACAAAACATTGAGTATGTTCTGCTTAAATTGGAGGATGAAAAGAAAAGCAAAGGAAAGCACCGATTTCCTGAAAGTAGAACAGGAAGTCTCTTGAGAGACTTTATTTACAGTGGGGGGAGGGGTAGTGAGAGGCGTAAGAAGTCTTGTTTTTGTGGCTGTACAAGACCTTCAACTGATGGAGACTAAGGTAATTACTAAGAGGAAAGCATGTTTCCATCAGCTGTAAGTTTCACTCCCTGAGATGATCCTAATATTATGTTTAGGGGGTCATTTCTTGGATTAATCAGTAAAAACTGTGCCTTTTAGCTTAGAGGAACCGTAAGAATTTAGGACCAAACTAATTATAATAAGCTGCTTTTCCAGCATTTTATTTGTTAATTTATAAGACAATCAATATCACTAAAGGAACTCAGTAGTACAAGTTTCTTTTATACGGTTGATAGTTTTCTCGAACGGCATTGTTTGACACCAACTATGGTAGAGAAGCATGGACTTGAACAAGTTCATTTTGACTTAACTACACCTTGGAGATGGGGAAGTCCTCGCATATGGTCTTATACAACTTTAACAAGGCCAATATGTGCTAAAGATGGAAGCCCACTAGGCCAACAAGTATATTAACTAAAAAGGCCCACTTCTATTAGTACTTGTTCAAATAACTTAAGAATTTGATGTGCACAATTTATCTATTTTGTGGCAGACATTTTCAACAATGTTGTAAACCAGAGGATTTTGAGTTTGTTCTCTTTAACTAAGATTGTGGATGCCTCATGAAATAACCCGTTACTCAGAATGATCTGATTAGCAGAATTATTATCAACATGGTCCCCTATTTCCTTCTTGTAATTGATACTTGGTTGTCCAATTTGGCCATCTATTTGACATTAAGAACATTGAATACAGAAGTCAGTTAATGGCTTAAAGCTGGGATATAGATTTTACACGTCTTGAAGCTGGTTAAGCCCTGCAATAATTTTTTGTTCCGAGATAAAAGTTTTAGCAGGTGGAATTGATAGCTTTGACAGTCAAGCAGGAGAAACAATCCCTTAACACCAACCTACAACCCTGTAACTTTCGAGGTTGGAGGTTTCGAAAAAGAAAAAACTTCATGATTTTTCTAGAATCTGAGGGCTGCTCAAACTCCACTCCAGGTTGATAAATTGTTTATAAAAGTTTCTCAAGTCCTTAAAACAGTGTCAAAGGACGAGATTTGAAAATTAGAAAATCCGTCTCTATAAGGTTTGAGCCTTTGAGGTTTGGACCCGCGTATGCAACGGATCCAAAAAATGTCAGTTGATCGTTGTGCTACTATAATTCAAAATTTCAAGATACTAATATACACTAAAAATTACTAATTAATATTGGCATTAAACCATATAAGAAAATGGCATTACTCAATTATATATAGCTACTTCAAGTCTCGAATTTAATTTTTGTTTTTTTAAATACTACTTTGTATAATAGATACTATCAAATTTTTTATAGAAAAATACTAGATTAGCCCATCGTCAAATAGAGAACAGTTAAATAAATTAGTTCATGGTCACTTCAGATGATCCCGTAGATTTTGTAGCAATAGTTTCAAAACATAATATTCAAGATGTTTTAACTTAAAATGACCTATATTGGTAGATGTAAAGCTTCATTCTACGTAAGTAGTTTAACTTAAAATAAGTGTTTCATGTAATTGCACATGGTGGTGGATGTAAAGTTTCATCCACCCTTAACTTCTTTTCAGGGATGAAAATCTAGGGGTTTATGTGAAAATAAGTGTTTCATGCTCATTACATACGGATTTGGTTGGTAAAGATAACAAAATGTAGTCTAAATTAAACGGACAAAAATGTCTCTTAATGACAAAACCACTCTAATTCTGACAGGTAGGAACAAAATAGGAGGAATGTTTAAATAAACAAGTTCTCCATAAACTGCGAGCAACAAAATCTCAGAGCCACCAAAAAAAAAAACAAGAAAGTAAAAGCTAAAGGGCAATTTCAGAATCCTTCATTCAGGCTCCAACTAGTTCAGCAGGGGCTTCAGCCATTGTGTCGTCAGCAGGCCTATCCACCTTGGCACCAACATCCTCTGAATAGTCACCATGAACCTGCATAGACAAACCACAGTGGACACATTTACATGAGTGCTTCAAGAGATCCTAGAACACAAAGGAGGCATATCAAGATGTCGAATATTGACACTTGAAAATGATCAAAAATTTCAGAAAGAGATAATAAACTGGATAGACAGGCATCAAAGTTGCTTCATGAAGGCAACTTAATTTAAAAATAAATAAATAAAAAACTGGGTGAGCATAAGTAAATCTCTGATCATCCAGAAATCAGAATCTAAATTTAGGTGTGGCTTAGGCCTTGGATTTGTCTGGGGCATGAAGTAATTGATTTCAGAAACAAAGCTATAAACTTTACGAGCTCTTGGATAACCTTCGTTTCCAGGCTTTTTATTAGCAAAGGTTCAAAATTTTTAATACCACCACAAATGCCAATGCTCTAATTGTTAAACTGGTATTACATCATGCACACAAAGAAAGAGAGGAAGGTAGAGGGACTTGCCTCCATCAACTTTCCAAGGTCAAATTTTGGAGCTTTCAAGATTTTTACTTTCCGGATAAATACATTTTGTAGAGGGTAGATGCTTGAGGTTGCCTTTTCAATATCCTTGCCAATTGACTCAGGAATGAACTTCCTCACCAATTCCTTCAGATCACAAGATGATGCTGAGTTGATCATGATCTCCCTCATCTTGCGGCGGATCTAACAGATCACAAGCAATATTTTTTGTTAAACGGTGGTAAAATTTATATTGGAATGCAGCAATTTAAAAAGATGAAACAATCATCCAAATACTTTGCTGTTCAACCTAATGAAGTTCACAAACAATCTTAGTGGGGAAAGAAGGCATTGGGCAACGAGTTATTTAGGATCTAAAGCCAATGATAAAGCATCATTTGCTCAATTAATTTATCTGTTATATTCTCCATATCTACACCATTCAAGCAGTTTAAAAAATATAAAATAACTTGAAAAGAAAAAAAAATATTCTCTTGTTTAGGTCATTAAAGTTGGAAAACATTTTAATTAGTAACTATTACGCGTGCACACACACTAGAACAAATCAGTGGTCACATATAGTACACAGCCATCTTTGCTCAAGTTGCTGATTAATTTCTATAAAACAATTTTTTTTAGTTAAATAACAGTATACAAACCTGTCTAATTTGGCTAGACTGGGCATAACAGGTCCTCTTGACTTGGTTTTGGCGCCTCTTGGTGAATCCAATGCAGAACATCCTCAAGGTGTAATTGTCTGTAGTCTTCACATCCACATGAGCTTCAATCAATGTCTGCCATTTCCTCACCAAAGACCTCAACTTGTCTGTTGTAAAATCCATTCCCTAAGAACATGACAGAAGTGACAGATTTTTCATTAGAAACATTCCAGTTTTATAAAGTAAGAACATAGCAGAAGTGACTAATTTTTCATAAGAATCATAGCATCAACAATGTTGGAAGCAGATGAAACCATTTAAATATCACATACCCAGAAATTTGTCAGAACATTCCTCCCTTGAACATCTTCAGCTCTCAATCTGATCTTCCTGTAAGCATGCTCCTCATCATCCTGAAGGTCAGCCAATGATATCTCAAAGACTCTGTGTTTGAGTCCTTCGGAAGCAATCTGTTAAGAGACAAAAAGGAGGTCATATTGTATGCATGAACACATAAACATCTGGAAAATATTAAATACATTAAAATTTCCTGGTTGTGGAAGAAGTATAGCCTTGGTTCAATGGCAAGTGCATTCCACCAAAAGGAATGGTTGCAGGTTCAAGCCCAGAAATTTGCCTCCCCAAAAAACAATTGGGAGTAAGGCTGCCTACCAATAACCTCTCCCAAACCCATCAAAAGTGGGAGATTTTTGCATTGGGTACACCCTTTTTTTTTATTAACAACAAAATAAATGCAACAAAACAATCGCTGCAATCACATTAATGAACAGCAGCACATAGATCTGTTGACTTCATCTCATAATTTTATAAACTTTTGTATGACACGCAAAACTAAAAACCATATAAAAAAACACAAGGTTCCCACCACCAAAATTGTAGTCAAAGACTGTAGAACTAAACAAGCAAAATAAAATTATAAAAACTAAACACCTAATATGGGTAATAAAGGGCAGGAAAGAATTAGAACAATGTCTTCAAAAAGAATGAAAAGCAGGCCATTCTTGCCACTGCAATCAATACTTCCATAAACTAGATCTCATACTTTCATCCACCTTACAATGAGAAAGGAATGCGGGTTGGTTCACAAAATTGAAACCCTCACAAAAGATTTGAACATCGTTTGTCATGATACTTTGAATGCAAAATGCACATGTTCCAACAACAATCCGTAACCAAACAATAGATTTCAAAGTCGCTTATGACACACAATGTCATTTGGCCTAACCTATAATTCTAACACTAATAGCACACCAAAGCAGCTCCTATCCATTAAATCCAACTGGATCGTCTTATAAACAAAGAAGGGTTAAAATTAAACAACAATTACCATCCAAACCACTATAAGCACCCATCTAGATTAGCTTTAACCAACCACATCAACCAATCAAGCAAGCAACAACAAACAAAAAAAATCAAAATAAAAAACCAATATTTTAGCTGCAGAGAAAGCTGAAAACAAAACAGAAATGGAAACAAAAAAAACCCCAGATACAAATTTTAACTTGGTTTCTAATCCCACAGTTTCTCGTTAACCAAACACATCATAAGATCAATAAAACAATAATAATAAAAACCCACATATAGATAACAGAAAAAAGAGCTAACCTTAGTTCCCTGAGTACGAGTGACGAGGGTTTTGCCAACGTTTTTGACAGTGAACACTGATGGGGCCTTGATGTCATACCAGTCCTTCTTTGCAAAAGGATCAGCTCTGTAATACCCACACACAAAAAATATACACACATATTCAAAATCAATAACAAAATTGAAAATGAAAAAAACAAAGAAAACCCAGATCTGAAAAACAAAAATTGAATGCAAAAACGTAAGAAAGACTCACGCTTTCTTCTTGCCTCCCTTCTTTCCCTTGGAAATCCTCTTGTTCTTACTGCCAAATACAACACGTTAATATTAGTCCCTCACAAATGCATGAATTCTCAGTGTAAACATGAATGAGAGAAAAAGAGTGAGTACCCGACGGCCATGATTGGATGAGCGGAGAGGAGGAGAGTGAGAGAGAGAGCACCAGACGGCTATGGAGGCAAAACAAAAAATGAATGTTTTGAGAGAGCAAAACCCTAATTTTGGATGAGGAATTTATATGGGGATGTGTGCTTTGGGTTGTTGTACACTCAGGTTGGGTGTGTCGTTTTGGTGATATTAATTTTAGACCATACAAGGGTAATTTCGAGATATTGGTATATCCAGTTGATGCAAGGACTGCTATTGGTTTATATAAACCGATGTCGTTCTGTTTTCACCTTAAAAAATCATAGCCTTCTCACTTCTTAGGGCTTTTAAATTTTACTTTTATTTTTATAAGCCTTTTTCTTTTTCGTGCTGCTTGTTTAGATAATTTTCCACATTTTTTTATGTTTGGTAACATAAAAAAAATAAAAAATTAGTTAGTGGAAAACTATCTTCATTTAACAAAAAAACCCTAATAAGATAAGCATATTTTCTATAAATTGTGTAGGGAGAAGGTTTATAGGGCCCAAATGACATTGGATCATGGGCTAAAATAAGGCCAATACATGCTTATTTAAGAATAGAGCTTCCCTAAAATATCCATACCCTGGACCACGAACCAAATGGTGCATCATTATGGATCCAATGGTAAATTCACCAAGGACCCCATCCGAAGTCAAGATCTTCACCAAGTTGGCAAAGTCAAAGTACCTACCAAGCTTTCGAGGATGTGCTCTTAAACTTATAAGATTATCTAAGGACACCTTCTAAACCTTCCTGATAAATCTATAGTTACTTGCTTGGCACATTCGCATTTAATGATGGATAATTGATCAGGATAAAACAAGAAACCCCAAAAGTCTTCATTCATCATGACATTGAGGAAGAAAGAGACTGGTGGGACAAAAAGTTGTCCAACTATACAAAAACAACTCATGCTAGAGAAGAAAACATGGCAAATATAAGGAAGGATAAGGGTGAAGAAGAAGACACAAGAAATAAGTGTGAGAGAATTGATAAAAGATAAAAGTAGGTTGTTCTTAGAGAAGAGCTTGTAATACTGTCTAAAAAAAAAAACCTTAATATACCTTTTTACGTATATTTTTGTGGTTTTTGTTCCAATCTCTCATTGTGGATTGTTGTTAACCCCTAACATAAATTAATTGTGATCCTAAGTCAGGTTTAACCAGTTTTGGGCCACACGAGTTATTTCCTTGAAACCTTGAAATTTATTTTCTATAGGTTGTTTTCCCCAAAAAAAAAAAAAAATGGAAAACAATCTCTCTCTCTCTCTCTCTCTCTCTCTCTCGTGCACAATGCATAGCTCTTATAGCTCTCTCACTTCTTCTCTTCCTTTTGCTTTTTCTCTTTTCTCTCACCCTCAGTATCACTCTCTTTGGTCTCTTCTCTTCTCTCTTTTCTCCCTGTTTCTCTTCCCCTCTATAACACAATTCTATGAATTTCAATCTTGACTTTTTTTCTTTCTTTAAGTAATTTTTTGGTTTGATGGATTTTAGTATGGAAAGTTGCATATGTTAATTCTCTTTTCCACATAAAAGTTAAAAAAATAAATAAATAAAGAAGAATGAATATAGTAAAAGACAAAAATTTGCTAATATAGTGTCTATATGACTTTAAATTACTTTTACATAGGGCAATCTTTACAGTAAATTAATAATGTTGTTACAAATAACAGTATAACGGTTCTCAAAAAAAAAAAAGTATAATGAATGATAAATTTTTAGGGGAATTGCATTTTGTTGCCTTATTATCATATTAATATTATGAAGTGAATTGCAATATTTTCCTCAAACTTCAACATTAAGCCATTGATTTCTTTAAACTACTGGATCAATTGTGATATCTTCCCGTCTTGTGCATGGGCTAGCGTTGTAGATACATTATGTTGAGTATTTTTCAAGTAATATATGATTGTTTTAGTCCTACAAAGTGATCAATATATATTTTTTATGTACGTTACTGTCCGTATATGAGCAAAATGAGTGGTAGAGATCATACAAATTGGACAACTAATTTTGCTTGTATATATTGTCAAAATTTTAGTTTGAAAACCAATTTCATTTTTGGTTTTTTTTTTTTTAATTTTTAATAATGATTACATTTGTTTAGTTTACACAATACACATGTTTTAAATTACTCAAGAAATATTTAAAAAAAAAAAAATTGTGTATACGAAACACTAAAAAATGTTCTCAAACTCATTTTTAATGTTGTTACCAAACACTGGTGTAGACATCAAAATTTTATGATGTATTCACAACCTTCTAATTGTTCATGATAAAACATTTGTGATCAAATTAATCTCCAATTGATGATGTGGACGATCAATGAATGAAATCAAGTCACGTGGCAACATCAAATGAAGAAAGCCATATGGCAGCATCAGAAGAAAAGATCTATATGAAAAGTTCTTATTAAATAAAATACCAAATTAAGTTCATAATTTAACTCTCAATAAATGCTGAGAGAAAATTCCAAATTAAATACTATTGAGTTACCTATAAATAGAAGCTTCTCATATGAGAAAAAAATGAGAACACTTAGAGAGAAAACACTACCGACACTCTGACAAAATAGAAAGTCATCTCTAAAGTTCACAAAAATTCCATTGTTTATTAAGGCCTATTCCAACTTCTTCAAATCAAAGTAGGGATTCTCTTTTAACCTAGTTCGAGATCAAGCTATCAGCACCTCGCATTAAATCAAGCACGTTCAACTATTC
Organism: Quercus lobata; assembly: GCF_001633185.2. NCBI lineage: Eukaryota > Viridiplantae > Streptophyta > Magnoliopsida > Fagales > Fagaceae > Quercus > Quercus lobata. Next base: position 1,370,185 of record NC_044909.1, on the reverse strand, counting down.
ATTCAACTTGGAGACATCAAAGCACGATTCAAGATCAAGCTTCATTGCCCCTTTGGATCGTTATGTTTCTTGGAAATCAAATCGGAGGAATTTATTGTACTCTTTCATTGTAAAGATTCATACAGAGAATTGTACTTACATATATTCAAATACAAGTTTATTATTTGTTACACTATTTCGTGATCATGTGATTTATCTTTTACGAAAATTGTGTGTACAATCAGAAAAAGAGATAGTTTTCTAGAAAACGCTTTCTAGAAAATGAAAAAATTTCCAAGAAAAGTTATTGTTGAAACAAACAAATCATTATATTTGTTTGGGTTCTAGTTTCTTCTTTCTTTCTTTTTTTCTCCATTTTTTCTTTTTGGTTGAGAAATATGCAAAAAAGAAAAGAAAAAAGAACTCTCCTATGATTTTTGATTTTTGTGTAAATAATATGAACCTGTGTTATTAAATAAGTACCTCACTCTTAGGGGCGGAGGGACATATAGTCCTAGGGGGCCATGGTCCCCCAAAATTTTTGAAACCCTTATAGTATTGTATAAAAATAAATTGGGCCTCTACAAAATGTAATGATTGGCCTCTCCAAAAATTTTTATAGAGGCAAGATTACTCGTAACTTAGTTTAAATCATATCATACTAAAAAAAAGATAACCAAGCGGTCCACCTACTTGCATTACATGCCCAAAAAACTGGAGTTTTCTAAACTATTGGATAGAAGATAGTCCCTGGTTTTAGAGTTTCAATTAGCTATGGATGTTCATCATCTTCACAGTTCATGCTCATTTTTTACTGTTGTTTTGCTTTGTTTTTGAATAATGAAAACTTATGACTTTCCTTAAAAAAATGTCACAAATGTTAGTCTAGTGTTAGTTTTTTGGGAGGAGGAAATGGAATAGAAAGGAACGAAAATAATAATTTTAGAATATTCTTTTCTTTCCTTATTTGAGAGTTGTATTCCCTTGTTTGAGAGTTTAAGGCCTTGTTTGGGAGGAGAGAATGAAATAGAATGGAAATGAATGAAAAGAATAAAGGATTTACAAATGTCTTCCTCCACTCTAATATACTACTTAATCCTTGATGTCGTATCTTGCATGTCCTTAGTTGGTTTTTTCATAAAGGATTGTATGAGCATCAACCCTAAGGGTTAGCCCGCCTTTAAGGTCTTAACTGAGAAAACCTCATTGCATTTGCAGGGGTCAACTTTAGCATTAGCAACCCTTATTTGCATAGACATTAATGTGTCCATCTCCTTCAATTCAGTCATCGGTTGTTAATGACTAAAAAGATATGAAAATCATAATAATTTCTTTCCAATAATAAATGGTGTTGAATTTGAACTCATCAGCCCTTCACAGTTCACAGTGCCACATTAAAAGGAAAGTAAAGTAGGGCTTTTAGTCAATACACTTTATAAGTTATAAATAAAGACATTCCGGTTTGTATTATTTTTTGTTTTCGTACCTTTTTAGTGCCTAAATAATTGTCGATTAAATTTTCGCTAAAACTATTAAATCTTTTTGTCAATATTGGCCAAATTCAAATTGAATAAATATAGTTTTTTGTATTACACATACAAGTTTTTAAAATATTTAATTTGCATTTTAAATTGTTTTATGTTTTGGTCTTTTATCTTACTGTATATAGTATAATTATAATATGTATAAATAAAATAAAATAAAATAAAAAGGTAAATTTCATTCACATATGATTAGGGACCAAATTGGTAAATTTTGAAAAATCTTGGATATGATTAGTATTAGCCCAAACCTTGTGGTATGTTGATGAAATTTATTCATAATTTTTATTTTTATTTTACAAATGAAGGTATCCAAACCTCTTCGAGTATTTAATTATTCTCTTAAGTATATGCAGTCCTCCATCTTACACGCACTAGGTTATTATAAGGAGGAATCCCATGGGATAACTCCAAGATGCTGGTAAGAGGTTTCAAATCTATGATCTCATGAATATCATGAAACTTTAGAAATTAAAATTAAAAAAAAAAAAAAAAAAACTTTGTCTTATATTTGTTTGGCCTTTTCAAGAACAAATTTCTGCCCCGCCACTTATTCAATGAGAGCAATTTTAGGCCAAGCCTAATTAATAACCTTTATTTGGTATAATCTAAACATGGACCAAGACCAATTAAGGATTCACAATTCAGGCATGTTAACTTCAATTGTGTGTAGTATAATTTGCCCCACTCTCCCTTAAAAGTAACTATGCATGATTTTTTAGTAGAGTTGTAGTGTGTCTTTGTGTTAGAATTCATTTCCCTCTCTATTGTGTGTGTGTGTTTGTTTCTCAAAAAAAAGAATGGATATTGTCTCATATTGCTTAAGAGAGTGTGTTGTGTGTAGTATAACTTACCGCACCCTCCCTTAAAAGTTACTATGATTTTTGAGTGGAGTTGTAGTGTGTTTTGTGTAAAAACATCTTTCCCACTCCCTTGTATGTATGTTTGTTTCTCACCAAAAAAAAAAAAGAAAAAAAAGAAAAAAAAGAAAAAGGAAAAAGGAAAAGGATGGTGCCATTTTTTTCAAAGACAAGACAAGTAGACAACCATTATGACCCATGGCCAAAAGTTTGAGAGAAAGATGAAAGACACAGCAAACCAACCCAAGTATACATCCATCATTCACTTTCTCTAGAAGACAAGAGGAAATTCCAAGGAATTATTAAGCATGGTAAATGCAAGGCATCTAGCTATCAGATGGAAGAAGAGAAACGTGGGTGTATATATAAGTGTCTTAGCATTTAATCAAACTATTTTATTTATCATTTCTTACTCATGAGATACTCCAAAAACCTTATAAACTAATAAAGTGATGAATCGAACTAAGAAATTTTAAGTTGAGTAGTGTTTATTGCACATAAATTGTATTACACAATTTTACACACGTTCTAAAAAACAACTAAAACTTAACCTAAAGTCACAATTTTTAGATAAAAATGAACCCTTTTGTATTTACGAATTATGACACATCCTTCAAGCTTATTAGAGCACTGCTATTTTAGCTTTATCAAAATACAAAAATTGCTCTACAATAGTGAAGGTATAGCTAATTATTTTAGCTTTAGAGCTATAGTACGCAGCTATTTTTGGCTGCGTACTATAGCTTGAAGCTAAGCAAAAAAAATATTTTTTTTATTCCCACTAGCATTAAAATAATATTTCTTCTCTTTCTTTCTCTAATTCTTTTTCTATTTCTTTTCTTTCTTTCAATTCCCATTATCCTCATCACAAACTCTCATCGATTCCCATCATCTTCATTAGAAAAAATGATTTAGCTTCACCGATTCCCATTCTCATCCACAAACTCTCACCGATTCATCAACCTCCTCATCGCCGCCACCGAAACTCACGCATCATCACCGAAACGGTTCGTGGTTGTGCTGGCTCGTGGATTGGAGTGGTTATCACTCGTGGTTCGGAGTGGGTCGTATCGGCGTGGTGGGTTTCGGCGTTGGGCATATCAGTGTGGATTGGAGTGGGTCTTTCTTGCTCGTGGGTTGGAGTGGGTTTTAGTTTTAGGTTGCTGGATTTTCGGGTTGTTGTGGTGGGTTTCGGCGTTTCAACATGGTGGGTTTCGACGTTGGGGCGCATCGGCGTGGATCGGAACAAGTCTTTCTTGCTCGTGGGTTGGAGTGGGTTTCGGTTTTGGGTTGCTGGATTTTCGAGTTGCTGTGGGTTTATTTTGTGGTGGTTGTGGGTTTGTATTATTTTATTATAGTAAATTTATTATTTTATTGTAATGTTTATATTATTTTACTATGTTGAAAGTTATAATAAATCCACTATTACTAGATGTTTTGTAAAATGAGTACGTAAAATAAATAAAATAACTTTTTATGATACTAAATAACTAAAAAAATAGCTTTATTGCTATGGATGCGCTTAACTTCATCTTTCGAAGTGTCCCCCAAGAAACAGGAAACATGCCTTTTTACAATATTACGTTATTTAAATATTAATCACACAATCTTGGATAAAAAGGTTTGATTGCTAAAGATACATACGTCTATATCATTCCATATTGGTGTGGGCCTTTATTTCATAGAATTTTAGGTGTACCATCAGCTTTACCCAATGCTTATATCAAAAAGAAAATTAATGATTATGACAATACGATTAGGTTTTAGGTGTACCACCAGCTTTACCCAATGTGTGTAATAGTGTTACTAAAACATCTCGGTATTGAATAGCCACGGCTACAAGTGAATTGACTAGTCTAGAGCAACACTTTCTATTACATTATTGCAGTCTGCAAAACGTTTTTATTATAAAAACATCCTAGAGTGAGAATTGAGAATTTAATCTTTAGCTTTTCAAACTGTAAGTTTTAATTGGTTACTTTTTAAACTATAAGATTTAATTTCACTTAAAATAAAAAGAATTTATCTCACAGATTAAAATTTTATTTTTTATTCAGTAGAGTATAAAGTATAACCTCAAAGGTTACATTGAATACAGCTTTCAATTTATAATATTTAATCTAATGCATAAAGTAGATCAATTTCATGTGAAGAACAATCTAAATACCTAATACACGAGAAATCAACATGAAACTAATTAGTCTTTGGAGGAATACTTTCTATATATCATATATCTCCCTCCATTCATGGATTAGTATAATGAGGCATTGGCGGGGGTTGTGACCGGTGCCACTTTTTTGGTGGCGGCGGCGGCGGAGGTGGCGGTGGTGGTGGTGGAGGAGGAGGAGGAGGAGGTGGTGGTGGTGGTGGTGGTGGTGATGGTGGCGGTGGACTTCTAACTGAGCAGCCAAATGTACCACAGTCAACAGGATGCGCATAGAAAGAAAAACATTCCTCTGGTGACCTTTGCAATGGCCTATCTGGAATACAATTCTTCTTGTCATCTTTGTCAGGCAGCTTCAAGCACACGGGTGGTTCACCACAGAAATAGTTATATGAGTAGGTAAAGTTCTCCAACTTAGGCAACATGCATATACTCGGTGGAATCACACCTGACAACTTGTTATGCGCCACATCCAATTGCTCCAAGCTCTTCATTTTCCCTATTGATTCAGGCAAAGTACCAACCAACTCGTTAAAGCTCACATCAAACACTGTCACTTTGTCTAGCAACCCTATCTCTGGGGGCACACACCCTTTTAATCCACTGTTCATTAGTATAATCTCATTCAAAGTGTCCTTCATGTTCGACAAACTCGAAGGCAAGCAACCATTAAGGTTGTTGTTGGCAAAAACAATCACTGAAACTGTGGAGTTGCCTATGTTTTCAGGTAAAGATGTTTGGAACTTGTTGTTGTTGATGAACAAAGCATCGAGTTTCAAGTCGAAAAGGCGTGAAGGGATGCTTCCTTGGAATTCATTGAATCGGATATCAAGGAATATGAGTGAAGGAATATAAAGAACAACTGAAGGGAATGGACCAGAAAATTGGTTATTACTAATGTCAAACTCATGGAGAAGGTGAAGGTATCGAAAGCAATCAGGGATAGTGCCATAGAAGCGGTTGGAGTTTATGTGGAAGAAAGCAAGGTCAGTCAAGAGGCCTAGTTCTTCTGGTAGTGTACCGGCTATGTCAGCATGGTTTAGATCTATTCCAGCCACTGTCATAACGTGAGGGTCATCTGGGGCTGGCGCACAGTACACACCAGTGTAATTGCAGACATTTGGGCCCCACCAATTTAAGGAAGAGTTTTTGGGGTCAGAGGTGATTGAGTGTTTCCATGCTTGGAGGGCAGTATAAGCCTTTAGGAGTCTTGGGTTTGGGAGTGGTGGTTGTGGTGGTGGAAAGTTTGAAGCTTGGTGAGAGGGCTTGGAGAGGAATATGAGAGAGAAGATGCCCCAAAGGGCTAGAGTGAGAAGTGGGTTAGTCTTCATTTTGGAAAACATGCCATGTATTGGTATTGGGTTGTTCATTCTTGTATGATGTTTGAGGCAATTAGACCCTGATTTATAGAAGGGTAAAGAAGAAGTTTTGATGGTGATAGCGATTCATAGCATAAGATATGGTGTGTAAGTTAAAAAGGTTAATCAAACTTTGACAATATCTCAGTTTTCATTTTCCTTGTGATTATTTTGTAGGTAGAGTGGGGTATTGTAATTATTGGAGTACAGAAGTACTAATATGTTTTATATTTGAATTTGACTCATTATTAAGAAGGTGAGACGAATGTTCACATTTCACACTTCCTCTCTGTATATATTTTTATAAGCTTTTCTTCTTTTGCATGGTTCACTGTAATGCACCAGCATGGCCTTTGTTTCTCGTGGAAAGTTGGAATGGAGTTTGGTAGCTGATCTTACCAAAAACACGGTTCTTAAACCTGTTTGGTTTATTATATTGGTTCAACTCAAGGCTGGATTATTCAACAAATTAGGAGTATAACATATATTTTGCAGCTATAATAGTAATTGTAATTTTTCAAAGTGGGTCGTTTAACAAAGATATTAGATGGTGTCCCTAGTCTCAATTCAAATAGTTTCCTAGGACCCGAGACAAGGTCATGAAAATGGCAGGCATCAGAATACAGAAGAAAAATTTGTTAGACATATATTAAATGCCGGTACTTTCAACAAAGAATTGGGAAATGAATCTTAGGTTGATTTGTCAATCACCAGATGGGACTTAATCTACTTTGGTATTTTAAGTTTTAACCAATGGGACCCCCATGCAGTAGCTGAAGGCCTAGGGGGGGATATGTTCGGATCTTGTTTGGTTATCCGCAAGGCTCACCATCTTAAATTATGAAAGTCATGAAAAAAATATATATTGTCATGGTTGTTGGAGATTCATAATGAGATTATGATTTCACAACAGAAATGAGCTATAATTTATTATTGTATGTCCATTATTTTTATTATTATTTTTTTTAGTCATACATTGCACCCATTGACGCAGTAAATGGTTCTAAAAATTCAGAAAAACATTTTCTATTACAACTTGGATTTGTTTATTTCATAGTTGGTTGGATTAAGCGTACTTTTGACGAGCAAGGAAGGCTACAATGAGAAAGTTAGCAGTCTTTTCAATCTGAACCTATCGAATTAAACCACTGACTTTGTGTGGTGTTTTGATTCTTGTGAACTCAAACCGACATTTTAAATAAACCATGGAGGCACATTGACCCGATGGAAGGTTTTAGTATTACAGCAGGCAGCTGACTTTATGTAGTGTTTTATTTTTTTTAATGTGTGCTGTGCCTCTTATTTTTTTTTGAAGCCGTGCTATGCCTCTTATTGATGACTGCAGGCAGCTGATTTCCAAGATAGCCTAAGTCCGGATTGATCACTGCTTTCGTGAAGCAAATATGTGTGCTGGCCTCTTGGCCCCATTAGGAACTAAGCAAGATAGGACTTTTGTTTTGTATAATGATCCACCTGTGGATCTTTGGGAGCTCTTAAGCTCGGACAAAGAGGGTCTGTATCATAACAGAACCATCATTGAACATCCCTTTCCCCTTAATTCTTCGTTAATGCATTTTCCTCTTTACAAAAAAAAAAAAAAAAAAAAAAAAAAAAAAAAAGACAACCTAAATACATACGTTTAAATGAACACTTTATTTATTTGTTTATTTGTTTGAAAGTTGGTTAAAGTAATCGGTAAATAAGCTTTAAAAAATCGTCCAATTGAAAAAAGAAAAAAAAAAAATGCCAACATATATATATATACATATCATGAAAGAAACGCCTACATATACCTTTTTTTTTTTTTTTTTTAACGAACTAAATGCTTACATATACATTCTCTTGTATTGTTCCCAAATTTAATAAAGAGGTTCCATGAAAAAGCAAAAAGGGAGAGAGCCAATTTTGAAAACATTTGAATGTGTGTATTTTACACCATTTATTTTTTCCAAGCAAACATTATATATACTTGAGATCATAGACTGAGTTAAGTCACCTAGCAGAGCAGGTAGGCTTTAATAAGAGCCACTATGTCTCAGTTGCGTGGTCTATTCAAGCATGCTTGAATTAACACAATTTTCTTTTTCTTGTGATCTAAAATTCAATTAATTAGAACCCACTTGAGAGTTGAAATTTGTGTGAGAGAGAGAGAGAGAGAGATATGAAGTCAATGACCACTAACTATATAGAAGGAGGAGAAGACAAATCATGATATAATAGAAAATTGTACCACACAGAGCACTGAGAGAGAATTTAAACGAGCCTAGCTAGAAATCATAGAAATTGTATTTGCATTTCCCAGTTTCCAACTCTAGACAAATGCAAAAAATGAAGTTTAGGCCTAAGAGGAAGCCAGTCATACAGTTCTAGCAAAATATGAAACTTTTATATGAGCCTAAATAATGCAGTCATGCTTAATGGCAAGTTAGCTGAAACATAAGCATTCCCAAGCCAAGAAGGAGTCACTCTCAATGTAATAGTCAATTTAAAAGAATGATTACAATGCAAAGCAACATATCAGTTTCTAGAATGTCGTTTCCTAAAGTCTTTTTTTTTTTTTTTTGGAGTAAAGTTTCCTAAAGTCCATAATACCAAACTCTTAAGACCAAATCATTTAATTAAGCAAGAAGAGGTCAGCAATTGTCAACAAGAACCTTGTACACCGTCAGAGATGTGGATTAAAAACACGATGTTGAAAAAATAGAAAGAAACTTAAGAAAGATGAGGTAATTAGATTTTGAAACTAAGTGGCACCAAGAGAAAATCAGCAAAGCACTAAACATGAATTTGATTGGTCACAGACGGAAAAAAGTAATAGTGCCAATTAAAGCCTAAAGGGTTAGTAATAGGGTCCCTCAGTGGACCTTTTTCTGCTTATTTTGCTTGTAATCAGCACAAAGAAAGAAAGAAGAAAGAAGGAGGAAACAAAAAAAAAAAAATCCAAAAAGAATATGCCGGATGACTAGATGAGCATTATTAGTAATTTTTTTGAATGATTAAGTTTGGCTACAATTCTCATTGAAAAAATTTACATAATTATATATTTTGAAAATCTAATTGTTAGATTGCATATTCTTTATGGTCTTCAAACACATCAAATTTTGTGCTAGTCCGATTTTATTTACTGCTCAATTCATAAACTTATTTGTTATGCATATATAATTTTAGGCTACAATTTTTTTTTTTTTTAAATTTAAACATTTGATTGATGACATAGTTATTTGCCTTTAATTTTCTGGAAATTTAGCATGTATGAATGATATAAGAAGAAAATGTAATCTAATGGTAGATTTGTCAAAATTCATATCTAATAAAAAGATATTGAGTGGAGTTGTAGAACTATGAATTCACTTCCAAGTTTATTGCCAAATTTTGTCATTCTTTGAAAGGGAAAAGACATTAAAAAATATAAACATTGAACTATGAATTTCTTCTCCAAAACACCATATATATACATATATATATATATATACAAACACACTTGTATATCTAGAAGATTTGTGCTTATTTTGGCTTTTCTTGCACACAAAAATAAAACTCCTCCTTTTTTGTAGTACATTAAACAAATAAGCAATTAGAAGGAAAAAAAAAAAAAATCCAAACACACTCTATTAATAGGTGTGAATTTACCCATCAATATTCAATATTTATATAAAAGCATAGACTTATGCAGAGAACGTAAGGTCTTGCCATGTGGCACTCTAAGTTTGCAAATGTTGTGGATTGTTAGATGAAATGCATTTTTTTATTTTATTATTACCAAAATAAAATATACCAGAGATTGACACAGTATTTGTAAGAGAGAGAAAGAGGAATTTGAAGAATTGCCACTTTCGTCATACTAGCCTTTGACCACCGTCAAGCCGCCGAAACCCCTATGAGTAGCTTTTTATTTTTATTTTTTTGTTAATTAGGGGCTTAAATATGATTTTGGTTTATGTAATTTGGTTAGATAGTTTTTGTTTTGGGTATATAAGTAGAGAGAATATTTGGTGTGCAATGTAAATCCATATCCTACCATGGTTTTAAATCATTTATAAGACACATGCATATGCACTTGCCCACGCTATGTTTTAATGTCGCACTATCAATGAGTGAAAGACAGTGAGAGAATTTAACATACATTCATTTTATGATATGCAATCTGTAAACATAACATAAATTAGTTGATTTTTATGGTCCAATTACTCTTTTACATTTATTTTTTTCATATATATTTTTTTTAAAAACTAATTAATCTTACCTTGAGAAAGCTATAAATGTGCAGTGAAACTACTAAACTAAATATTAATATCTCAAAATGTATATGTTTCTTTACTTTAATTTAGTTTACTTTTTCTTTATAATATATGTACAACATTTTCTAAAACCGTGTTACATAAAATATTACAAAATTATCCGTGCATCTCACAAACAACTTCCTAGTTGTACTAATTGAAGGCCTTTTTTTTTTGTGTGTTTCCAGTATTTTAATTTTTTTTAAAACTTTATCTTTTTTTAGAGATAATTTCAATCAATTGAGCAAATTGAAACTCACATTTAAAACTTTATTTTATATCATTAAAAGATAAATGAAAGTAAAAAACTATATCTTTTTTCTTTTGATCAAATAATAGCCTATATCTTAGGTTTTTATAATGGACAATGCTTTCTCCCAAATAAAACCATTCACGTGTTAATCAGGATCAAAACACTTCATTGAAACTGTGTGATAGAATATTTAAAATAAGTGCTAACAACAAATTATATGAAATTATCATGATAAAGATAAATATAAGCTACAGTAGGAATAGAAAGAGATTTAAAATAAAAAATACAACCTAAAACTATTAAAATACGATAGCTATACATATGATCTACAATTTTTATTTATTTATTTATTTGAGGTAAAAGATTTACAAATTTTAGTGTATGTAGAATTGTTGCCGCACATAATGCGGGTTACAATTAGATTTTATAATTGAAATCTAATTTTATGCCGTGTGTCATAAATTATTTATTTTTAGAGAGAGTTTTTTTTTTTTTTTTGGAGAAACAAACACACACAGGGGAGAGAGAGTTTTATTTCTTAATTTTGAAGTCAAATGTGAGACTACATCATAAATATCTATTCAAGTGAGTTATTACATACAAAAACCAAAGACTTTAAAATTAATGAACATAAAAAAAAATAAAAAAATGGACAATTTATATTTTCTACTTAATAATATTCTTATAAGAATGACTATCAATAATATTTAAATTATATATGTAAATATTATATTATACATCTTAATATATATCTTTTAAGTATATCCATGCATATGCATACACGTGGATACATTAATGGCTTTTGAGTTGTCATTGAGGAATTTTGCTTCGAATGGGCTTAAAAATAAACCCTTTCATTTTATAATTTCAGTTTACTTGTAAAGTGAAGGAAATTACAACGAAAGCCTTACAAACAAAAATGAGGCCTTGCAGTTCCCCAAGATGACGACTTATCACACATGCAATTTCTTTGGCCCAATTATTTGGTTGCAGCGTTAGGTTGCCTCTTTTACCTCCCAATCGGTTATTCCTGTCTCTTGTTTATCACACATGAATTGGACCTCAGGGCCTTTGCTTTCTTCTTCTTAGTAATAGTCATTTAATTGAAAGAAAAAAAATCATTTGAATTTGACTTAATGGATTAAGGTTCTTATTAGTTTATTATTATTGTTATTAAAGTAATTTCTAATGCTGGTTTTGTTTTGTTTCAAAGCAATTTGTGATCAACCATGACAATTCTACTTAAATGTGACCATAATACCTTCTTACCTTTTAAGATGCAATTTCTAGTATATAAAAGATTAACATATATTTGTCATTTTCCATGATTTCTTCATTTGGGTCTAATTTTGTGACTTCAATAATAGTAGTAACAAAAATTGTTGGCATCATAAAAGCTAGGAATAGCAAAATGCCCTCGTCATATTAATATATATATATATAAATATATAATAGGTGCTCCCAGTTATTATATATATCATGAGCGATACAGAAATTGATACAATTTCAAGATTGTTTGCGAATACATTATTATATTTAAGTTTGATTAGTTTAATAGTTGAGAATTAAGCCTAAATTTCATGTTAGGAATCCTAGGCTAGGATAACTTTACTTGTCTATTAATGAATATAAACATTTTTTGTTGTCAAAGTTCAAATTATTTGTAAATAGTTTAATTAGTTTACAAAGCCCTTTAATTGAATTATAAAAAGAAAAACTCCCTAATTGAGACGGATGAAATCTATTGTCTACAATGGGGGATAACAAAAAGGGATAGCAAAAATGTTGATTGCTTCACTTATCTTTTATCGATTCGTCTCTCGTGGATTTTTTTCATCTCAAAGAAGTAATGGAACTAGAACGAGTTTTGCTTGCCTCATCTTGAATGTGTATATACACATATATTTGAATTATTTATATATAATTTTTTTAATGCATATCTTAGTTATAATGTGTTTTTTTTAACACATATTCCATTAATAATTTGAAATCACTTAGTAGGAGTTATCTCATTAGGAATTGTAAAAACCTCTAAGCCCACCCCAAACTCAACTTGCCCCACTCTCATTCTCATATCGAGCAAATTTTTCTTGCACCGAAGAAGAAATGGGACACCCATAATTGAATTACGCCTGACCTCATTGTCATCTCTAATTTCAAAAAAAAAAAAAAAAAAAAAAAAATTTACTATTATTTTATTTGTCACAATAGAAGTATTCCCCAAAACGCATCGTATCGCTCCCTCCCTCCTTGTTCCTTTTCAACATAGATAGAAAGAGACCCCAAACCAATCAAGCAGGAGGGGCTAGTGCTGTGAGAGAGAGAATATCATTCAGCTTTTTCTTTGTGTCAAAGAGCTACCCCATAAACCCTACTAATACCCCCACAAACCAAAAAGAACAAAAACAAAAACAAAAACAAAAACGAAGAATGAGTGAAGCAACAGCAGAGCCAAAATCGGGTGCGGTAAGCTCATCGGGAGGTGGTGGTGGTGGTGGTGGTGGTGGTGAGATGTCTTTGAAAGACAAAGGCAATGAGTTTTTCAAAGCTGGGAATTACCTCAAAGCCGCTGCTTTATACACCCAAGCCATCAAGCTTGACCCTTCTAACCCCACTCTTTATAGGTAAGGTTACCCTTAATTTTTTTTTAGCATTTCTGGTTAAAGTTTGATGCTTTCGTAGAAATTTTTGATTTTGGTTTCTGGGTTTCAAAGTTAACTTGATTCTGTCAAATGGGTACTTTGCAAATTTCATTTTGCTGGGTTCTTTTTTTTATTGTGATTTTGATCTCTGTTAGTGGTTTTACTTCACTGTTTACGTGGTATATCGGTTTATCACTTTAGAAGCTTTACCTACGCTGGAAATTGAAATGGGTTTTGTTTGTGTTTGTTATGCGTTTATGCATTTGAGCTTTACAAGGAGACAATGTGGATTTAAATTTTACATAAGCTTTGTCCTTGAATGCGAGGCAGTATAATGTACTGGGGGGTTTTAGCTGTTGATGAGTTTTTGAGGCCAGTGTGCGATTAAGTGATGTCTATAAAACTTAGTTTTTACAATTACACGCGAGATGGGACACCGCTTGAATTGTTCATAATGATTTGGCATAAGCACCCTGTTGTTGCTGTTTAACATAGTTGGACACTAGCGAAACGACAGTTGGTTTTTGTGCTTTGTGAGTAAGTTAATATGACATAAGGGAGATGGAGGCATCAGCCAACCAATAAAATGATCTCATTTTGCATTGGTTGAAGAGAGATGTATTCAGTGCAGGCCCATGGTTATTCAATTCTTCATTGCAAGGTTTGGATAATTTCTGCTTGATGTACTCAGTCACCTTGAGTATCACACAATTGGACAAGATCATGATGTTACTCTGAAGATAATGCTTTTGAAGAGGAGGGATTTGAAAGCAGCCAGTGCTTTTCTTATCAAGTGTGAATTTACTTTGGGACATAATTTGGATTTGGTAGATCCCTGATGGTGTGTAATAAAGCCTTCTCCACAGTGGTTATTTCCAGCATGCTTGCCGTCTGTAGTTCCTTATTCATTGACCACAGCCTTCATTTTTCCTGATCACATTTATGCATTTACTGAGCTACCTATGGAAAAAGATGTAGAAGATAAGTATGGCTGCTAAGATTAGAATCTAGATGGGTATTCATGTCAGTATGCATAAATATGAAATGGTACTTTGCTTTAGCATTTAGATACTGAAATTGCAGATTGATCAGGAGAAGTATCATGGTAGGATAACCATCACCCTAAACTTACATTGTATAGTAGCTAAGATTAGAATCTAGATAGGTATTCCTGAATGCATATGTGGTGTAAACAACCTTTTCATTTATAATGTTCCATTATTGGCCAGCAACCGTGCTGCTGCATTTCTACAGTTGGTTAAGCTTAATAAAGCACTTGCTGATGCTGAGACAACAATTACACTGAAACCGCAGTGGGAAAAGGTATGTATATACATGCAAATGAAACATTAATTGTACTTGATATCCTAATCTCTTCCTTAAACAGTACTGATTTGATGCACCTACAGGGATATTTCAGGAAAGGATGCATATTAGAGGCCATGGAACAATATGATGATGTATGTTTTAAAGTTACTATTATTTTTCTTTTCTGTGACAATGATTCTTCTGAACCAGGGCTCGTGGTTTTGGTATTTTGCTACTGATGTTTATCCTATCCACATATTGTAGGCCTTAGCTGCCTTTCAAACAGCTTTGCAATACAATCCACAAAGTTCTGAAGTTTCAAAAAAGATTAAGAGGATTTCCCAGTTGTCGAGAGACAAAAAGAGAGCTCAAGAAGTGGAGAACAAGAGATCCAATATTGATATGACAAAACATTTGGAGAAGTTGAAATCTGAAATGGTGAGTGTATTTTTCAAGCATAAACTCCAATTTTTCATATATTTTCTCTTGTTTTTTGTTGGTCTGTAAATATAGTGATTTAGACTCCGTTTCTTTTGACATAAAACAATTTCCCAAAATTGTATTCCAAATTTTCTGGTCTTGGTACAGCTGAAAACTTATTGTCAACAAAAAATGTTTTGCTGGTTATTGTTAAAAATAAAGACACTAAAAAAAGTGGAAAATATTTTAGGCATAAACCATTTTCCATATGTTATAGGAAATAGGATCCATAGCTGACCCCTAAAATTTTGGGACTAAGGCTTAGTTATTGTACAAGCAGTACTAAGGAGGGGAGAGGGGAGAGAGGGGGGGGGGGGGGGGGGGAGTAATATAATTATAGTTATAAAATAGAGTGCCACTTGTCAAGGTGCAGCCGAGTGGTTGGAGGCTTGGGATGAGCAGTAGACCCAGACATCCTAGGTTCGATCCCCACTAGGAGTTCTTCTAGATTACTTTTCACCCAAAAAAGAGAGCATATCATTCCCATGAAGCCCCACCATATTCTTCCTATCTTCCTGTTGACGCAGCCCACCAGTGGCAGTGAGCCTCCATAACCTCAACTTTTCAGTTAAGACCTTCTCAGGTCTCATCCATCCCCACATCTACCTCTTGTCACTCTCCCATGAAGTCCCACTGTCCTTTCCCTTTCTCATTGCCTGCAGTTTGATTTCGTATCACTATGACCTCAAGAGGCTGAAAAGGTTCTCTGTGGTGAACAACGATATTCCAAAATTGGTGCCATCTGATTTGGAAAATTTTGGTTTATCCAAATTTGATGTGAACAATGAGCTCCATTGGAAGCCCCTTGGGTCCAAGTTTCATTGAGGCTATGGTGTTGTTGAGCAATTGCTGCTAGAAAGTGAGGAGAATGTTGTTGGGTATTCTCTCAAAAATCCTAAAGTTGTGGTGGGACTGGGATGATAACCAAATCAACTGAATTTCCACAAAATCAAATCCAACTTTGATGAGAATTGGGGTTTGTTCTTCTTGGTTGCTTATACTTTCTGGGTTTAATATTTTTGTTTCTAGAATTGATTACTTTTGGTTCATTCTCAATTTTGACCATGATTCCTATATCAAGAATTATGGGTAATTGGTGTCTAAAGAATTTGGCGCTAAAAATTGTGATTTTGGAAGATTTGTTTCTTGTAATTGGGTTGATGGTTTTATTTATGTGAAAGTGGCTGTTTCTAACTTATCACCCCCCCCCCCCCCCCACAAAAAAAAAAAAAAATATGATTGACTTTTAGGTTTTCATTCTGTAGCCAAAGTTTGCCCAAGGTATTTTTGGACTATTTAGGATTATTCATTGAGCTTAGCTGCATTTGTAATTTGATGGATTTTGTGTGAACCAACCAAAACATGGAAATTTTTTTCATGACTATTTTTGGGAGTCCAACCAAACCATGGAAGATAAGTAATTTTCATACTTTCCCATAGAATATGCTTAGGTTGAAACAAACAGAGCCTTAGCTTGACTTATTCTCGTTTTCTTTAATAAACTTTCTAGTAATAGTGATATAATATAGTTGTTTCTATTTGCTTTAATCTTTGTGTTCTGCTTTGTCATCTTTCCTTCTCTCTTATAGAGCAGTTTTATGTATCCTCTGAAACTGTCCAATGCAGGTAAGAGTTTACTACTTTATCAGCTACTTATGTTGAGACCATCAGTAGACCTTCTGGGGTAGGATTTGTTTTCAGTATTCACAAGGAGGACTAAATTGGTCATTATCTTTGCAGTCTGAAAAGTGGGGACCTGAAGAATCCTGGAAAGAGATTTTCTCTTTCCTTGTTGAGACAATGGAGACTGCAGTAAAATCATGGCATGAAACGTCTAAAGTGGATCCAAAAGTCTACTTCCTTCTTGATAATGAAAAGACCCAGACTGATAAATATGCTCCAGTTGTAAATATTGATAAGGTATTTAAACTATATCAATACTTTTTTTGCATATATAAGTTTGCCTGCTTATATTCAGTATGTTATGACCCATTAGTGTTGTTCAGGTTACATATGTGAACTCAACTTTGAATTTTTTTTTTAATCTTATCTAGCAATAAGTTTCTAACACTTACATGCATGTTCTCTTTGTCCATCATTTGCAGCTTGTAGTTGCTTCTTACACATTTTTATTGATTACTTTTATCTTTTGCATGTGCCAGGCCTTTGAATCACCCCATACACATAGCAGTTGTTTTTCATTTCTTAGGCAGTATGCTGATGATTCTTTCTCCAGAGCGGCCTGTGTGGTGGCTCCCAAAAGTATCATATCTTACCCACAGGTAACTTTTAAGTTCTTCAGGACATGGATTTTTGATAGACAGGGACTTTATCATGTGACAAGCTGGATACCTCCCTGTATTTTATCCCCATGCTAATAGAAGCATGTCTCAAGATGTCTCAACTTTAATTTTGATGCTTACACTTGCTATTGTAAAGTGCTAAAAAAGTTTCTTCGTCTTCAGATTTTTACTATTGAATGGGCACTGCATAGAAAGTGCTTTAGGTCATTATATGTGTGTGTGAGGTGTAATGAAAATGGCAAGTGGTTAGTTGGTAACTTGTTGGAGGTCACACCACAAATTTGGGTTCTAGTATTTCTAAAAGTTTGAAATATGCCTTCACCTACTAACACAATTAATGGCTGATAGTTGCTTGTTGACAGTCAAAAACCCAAATGATGATTTGATGTGGTGCAGTGCAATTTACTATTTCTATATAGAATGTGGCTGATGGTTCCAAGTGTAATAACTGTTGAAAGATTAATCAGGCAGTTATGAACCTGCTTTAATTGATATGCCATTGCCCTAATTAGAAAGTTACAGATGTGAGCTGCTCTATCTGATATGCCCATATCTGTATTCCATAAAGAGCGATAACTTATTCAGTTGCCTAGGAAAAAAAGGCTTATGCAGTCTAGAAATTGAATGTGTAGTTGACAACCAGTACCAAAACACCCTTTTGCAGGTCTGGAAAGGTCAAGGATCTAGAAAGTGGAAACATGGGCAACACGATGGTTTCTTTGTTCAGTTTGAGTCCCCTTCCCTGCGACAGCTTTGGTTTATTCCCAGTTCCAGCGAAATGGGACAAACAGTGTGCAGGTTTTGTCTCTCTCTGTCTCTCTTGCATTCAATCTTATCCATCATGAGTGTTATCAATGATTATTAATTAGTTTAGAATACAGAAAAGTATTTCAATATTAGCTATCCTGAGTGTATCATTGCCAAAGCTGTTTTGAGACAAATGCTTTTCCTTCAATAAATGGGTCCAGTTACATTAATCATCAATTTTAGAAATTTTTTGATGAGAAATTGAAAAAACTGTAAAAAAAGTTAAGTCACCTTTTCATTTTCTCATAAAAAATTTCCTAAAATGGTTTAATAATGTATGCCCTTAGGTCATACGTTAGTAAAACCCATAATAAAGGGTCTGGTTAATGTATGCAGCATACATTAATCATACATTTTATACTTTTAAGTATCAATTTCAGGAACGTGTATTACTTTTTGAAGCTAGTGATTTGATTGAACAGTCTGTAATGGCAGGTCCATCACATCTCATTCTTTTTTGTCTATACCCTGGTGAAAAGTGATAGTTTTTAATTTAAAAAAAGAAAAGAAGAAAAGTGATAGTTTTTAACTCCCTTGTGCAGCTTTCATACTGATCCATATTATTCCCCCAAATTCACCGAGTTATGGTTTGTTTTTCTTTTAAGAAGGGAAAATTGAGAAAGTGAAACTGATTTTTTTTTGGTAATCCCAGTAGATTGATTCCTCGTTGATTTCAAATCAAATTAATTCTTCATATTGATAGAGATTGGTTCCTTTTTTGAGTTTTAGGATGTAGCCCACTGCTTTCAAGGAAACAGGCCACTATGCATGTCCTCATCTTTTATTAATATAATCATTCAATAATTTATCATATAGAACTTTGTAGTATTCAGTGTCCAATTGAATAGCATTGATAGACTCCTTTCCATACAATTTTTTCTTGTTAAAACATACAGAACCTTAATCTTAGGGCCCTTTTCAGGGATCCGGAGGTTCTTGACATCAGCGTCCATGAAGTGCTTCCACGTGTATTCAGGGAAACGCTGCCCAAATCTTAATACTCTTTCTTATCTTGGCATGGGATCCATCTCATAAATTTTGGAGGTCTGCTAAAGTTGGAGGGCTTTAAGTCAAAAGAAAGACACAACATCAGCTGTATGTGTTTTGCCTTGATTTGGTATGCAAGTTCCTGCTTTGATGTGGTAAATGCTTGCCAATAGGTGCTTTTCTTTGTCATATCACTCTTGTAGTCAGCTTTAAACTCTTGCTGAAAATTCTGCAGGCTTTTTGAGTGGTTTTGTTTTGCAGAGAATTTTTATTATATGATTGCTTTTCCTGTAATCTGATGAAAACGAGGGCTTTGGCCCTTGAACTAAGTGAGTCATTTCTGGTGCCGATTTTATATCACTAACATCAATGTCAGGAACTCTTGGAAGTAATTGGCTTAAAAGTGTTTAAAATGGCTATATCTTATAAATAGTGCTAATACAGGTATTCCAGATCTCCATTTATGTAATTTTCAATGAAACAATTTTTTATTTTTTGGTCTGTGTTTACTCGTATATAAAAAACTTGTTACTGTGTTCCTCATTAATTGCGTTATTCTGATTGACTGATATTGTTAACTTCTAAATCATTCTTTTATCTTGATTTCTGCTTAAAGGAAAGATGAATTGGTGGTTCGAAACCTATCATCTTTCATGTTCATATATTGTGTGTTATTGTTCTGATAAGAGACCATCACGTGTATCTCTTCAATTCTTCTATTACTTACATGCTTGGTAGTACATATGAGACCTTTAAAACCATATCTAAGCAATTGTAATTGTGTTTGGGAAAGTTGGTAATCTACTTAAGGATTAGTTAGGGTTCTAAAAAATGATTAGTGAATTACCATAGGCGTATATAAATTATATTGTGATATCACTAAACAGGAATTAAGGATGAATATTTCATCATCCTGAATTAGCTTTACCTAGATACAGGGAAATTCAGTTAGCTAATGTGGAAAGGATTTATAATGTTTGTGTGATTCTTGCATGCATATTAACATTGTAATCAATTCTGAGTCAATTAAAAGTGGTCATGTCTATTTTAAATTAGTGTACGAGAAACTGGACCTGAGAGTTGCAATGGTAAGCAAAGATAGTTGATGGTGAGATTTTATAAATTAAAGCAAGCGCCATATCTGACATACAAATAATTGCACAAATCAAGAGTGAAAAATGTGATATGGGTCTTGTTGATGGGGCTTCAGCATGGACAACGGATAAATAGGGGTGAGAATGGGATTAAGCCAGTTCGTACTGGGGCCATTTGATTTAGGTTTGGTTCATATTGATCTATTAAAACCTGGAATATTTTTAGCTTAGATCAGGATAAGACTTGGTAACTTGGTTGCGCTGACATCTTCTAATAAAGCATATCCTAAATTTAGCTTCTCAAATGCTTAATGTGATAATCTTTGGAGTTGCTGAATACATGAAAGCAAATAGAGAGGCACTCACCTATTCAACTGAGTATCACAAAATAGGAAATAAATTTGAAGAGAACCATAACCAAGTAGTTTTAATAAAATTAGTAGAGGAAAAAAGAAGAAAAAGTAAGCAATTTCCATAACTGGAAATTGCTTTCTTTTTCTTCTTCTTTTTTCCTCTATTAATTTTAAATATAACTGGAAAATTGCATTTGTAGAATTAATAAAAAAAAAAAAAAATTGACATTTCATGTCAATTAAGGAAGTAACAGAGTATACGACTTTAGATAGAATATAATAGAGAAAAAAAAAATACATGTGGTTTTCACAAGTTCTAAGAGCTTCTTCCGGTTGGGCTCTCCACTTATTTGGAGGCTTTTATGGTTTACATGGCTACATATTTCTATTGAAGTCCTAACTTGAAGGGTGATTTATTTGGTTGATAAATGTCTCTTAATTAGTTAACAAGGTCATCCCATAAACTTCCAAGTTCAAAACTAAAGCTTTTCAATTGAGTTTCTTTAGGATCTGAACACATAGATAAGAGTGCCCGTTTTACATTGTTGTAGGAACTAGAATTTTAGTTGTAGAGTTCACTTGGGTGACTTGACATTTTTTTAGAATAATCATATGGGAGCATCCAGACGCGCATAAGCTGCAAGTACACCATATTTAAGATCATATTTCAATATGTTTTTTCCGATAACAAAGTTGGTACAAACTCCACTTCAATTTGTTTAGACTAATTAGAGTTATTGATTAACTTTTAAGAGACCCTTATAAAGACATTGTCTAATTTCCTGTTGTGTGACATACGTGATAGGACAATGCCTATGCAAAAACCCAATAATATGTTTTTCTTCTCACAATGATGGAAGTAGTTGAAAGTCTCATAGGTCTATCAGCACAGGACTAACAATTCTGGTTCAACTTTATGCTTGTGCGCTTACCTAAAACCACACAAGTAGAAATAAAAATAATGAATATACAAGTGTTGGTGAACAGTTGCTCTACATAATTCTCGAGTACTTTAAATTGTGGTCTTTATGCGTAATAATTATTTCACGCACTCGGCATATACAAAAGATACCGTCTCCTTATATGTGCGTATTGCTATTGATAGGTCAACTGTCGAAGATAAGATGCAAGTCTCAATTCAAGATCTAAGGACATTTCCTTTTCAGATTAGTTCTTTGCCTTATATTTCAATGGCTGAAACAAAATGGTTAGTCTTAATCACAATTCACAGGCCACCTGCTGAATGTGATGCCCATGATGGTCAAGTGGTAATGGTACTTCTCTATTAAAAGCTGAATCTAACATATCACTGTTGATCCATTATGCAATTGAGCCCCACAAAGTGTGGCCAAGTATTGAAACTTCGATTACAGAATTTATAGTCAGAAGCATTACACGTAGGAATCGGGGAATCACTTAATACCCCAGGCCCCATCAAGCCACTTGCCTCAGTACTAGATCGATAAGCTTACATTTCATATTTCATTTTCATTTACAATACTTAAGAATTAGCAAAACACCCCAAAAATAATACCCTCTTTCTCACTCTGCATTGCATTGGTCCTCATCATTGGTGGACGCTCTTGCCTAATACTCATGGCTGCATCTAGTACATATAAACATTTGGATCAATTATGCAATTGATCATAGCTTAGACCATGTTTTCTCGTCCTTGTAATTCAACTGCAGCTGGATTGGGCTTGCACGTGTGTAGCATGAAGTTGCATGCTGCCACAGCTTCTGCCACTGTTAAATAAATCCATTCTTGACCAATGTTTTCGATGAATTTGGACTTGTCCAACTTCTTAATCACCTCGCTTCTTGGGTTGGCTAGCACAAGCTATATTGAAAACAACATATTAGTACTTTAATAATCAACCAAAGCTATTTCTTGGCATTGAATTTGAAATAAGAAATAGCAATAAAATTTCTACCTTGAGACCCTTGCTATCTGAATTCTTCTTAACCTCTTCAAGCATGCTGATCCCACTCGTGTCAATGCTACCAACAGCTGTGATATGTAAATGCATCTTTAGCTATGAGGAGAGTAGTTGTAATATTGTATAGGATAAACGCTGATGTCTTTATTGAGTTCTAGAGAGACTCTTTCTAATTGATTACTTACTGCTCAAGTCTAGGATAATGTACTGTAGGCTGGTTTGTCCTGAAGATTTTAAATTCTCTTCCTCCTCGTAAATCCATCTTTGGATTCTGTGAACATGTTTAGCACCAATATAAATATTTTCTTCATGCTCAATAATAATGAGTTTTCATTAAGAACTTGAATATTGCACGTGTTTATGCACCTTTCTCTTAAGTAGTTTGAATTTGCAAAGTAGATGGGGGCGTCAATTTGGAGAATGAGAACTCCAGGAACATTATTAGCTATTGGATATTGATCAACGCTTCTGTAAGCCATGGAGTTGGGAATGTTCCCTAAGGCAAAAGTCCTTGGCCTTGCTACAAATAGGAGTACCCTTAGCAAGGATAGTGTAACCTACATTTTCAAATATAAACCACACAAACAACTTCAAACAATAAATTAGACCATATTGTTTTTTTTTTTTTTGGCATGATGTTCCTAATCCACTTACCGCAACGACAAGGCCAACCTCAACGCTGAAAAAGACGACACCAATATAGGCACCCATACAAACAACGAAATCAAACTTGTCGATATTCCAAAGGTGGATGGCAGCTTCATAGTCGATAATGCCAAGCATGGCAGCTATGATTATAGAGGAGAGCACTACAAGAGGTGTGTAGTGGAACAATGGCGTAAGGAATAGCAATGTGATCATCACTGCTGTTGCCATGACTATGTTGGACACTGCAGTCTTGCACCCTGCATTGAAATTCACTGCAGTTCGCGAAAAAGGCCCTGCAATCACATTGGATTACATATGTATTAGCATTTGATCATGAAAAATGCTAGTCCTACTTGTTATATTAGTGTGGGGTTGTGAAAACCTTTCTGGGGGCCCAAATCATCTAGCCCAAGGCTAATTAACCAAGGTTCTAATTTGGGTTTTCTTTGGATTGGGTGGGGCTTGTTTGTACCTCTTATATTATATATTTTGAACTTGTAAAAAATGTACCTGCGGTCAAGTAACATGAAGTGCAAGATCCAGCAATGTTCATCATCCCAAAGGCGATCATTTCTTTGTTTCCATCAATATGATAGTTCTTGAAAGTAGCGAAACTTCTCCCAACTGCTACACCTTCCTGTTTCACACCCAACAGTATGTGTTGTTAGCATTCTCTTCGGGATACAATATAACGTGACCTATACTAACTAATTTTTCTTGACCATAGTTTTCTTTCTAATAGTAAACATTATATGTGCAAAAAAATAATTCATGAGTTATGATAAGCATGGCAAATGCTAAGGCAAATATTAGTTTTATTACAAAAAGGTTTACAAGCTCACAAAATGATGAATATGCTTGGTACCACATTAACAATATAATAAATAATTTTTTTTTATAATTTTTTTATTGTGTTAAAAAATTATCACATTAATTTGTAAAGTTTATATATTAAAATTTATAGTATCTATAATATTAATCTCTAATCATTAATATAAAATAAGAGACGTAGTATATATTATTTAGATAATAAAATACAAAATTAAATTATGAACGATATATATATATATATATATATAAATTTAAGTTATACATATATTGCACAATAAGATAGATAATTCAGATTAGATGTATATTAAATTGAATTATGAATGGGACAAGACAAAATTCATTCTTGCTCTATCCTTATTGGGGAAAAAAAAGAAAAACCTGCACGGGATGATATAGGGCTGGATGGGAATATCCTCTGTTTGCCCCCATTAATATTTTTCTATTACTACTTGTCCATATATTGTCTATCTTTGTTTACTTACTTTGACCTTATTGTCAAAAGTTAAACAAAACATACCAAACTTTTAATTTGTTTTTTTTTGTTTTTCTATTGGCGAAAAGAAAGACAGGTTGAACTGCAATTTTTAGTCGGTGACTCATGGGCAAAATGGTCTAATGTGGAGGCGCTAATAAACAATATTAGTCGGTGATCATGCAATTTTCATCATACGGATCCCTTCATTGATAGTTCCCACGTATGGATTTGTCTTGTTTTCAGTATTTCGAGAGAAGATGCGAGTATAAATGTATAATACGTGTTGTAAAAGGGTAAAGCTTGGCTCCAGTGTATTGGAGTTGACACAATTTTGATACATGACAAAAATTAAACATGTGTCTATATTATGTCAAATTCAATGTACTGAAGTTTTGGATGTAATCCGAGTTTGCCTTAAAATAGTCACGCATCAGTTCAAAATTCCATCTAGTGCACGTGAGCAAAGCGCAAATAATAAATATCAAGATTTCATTAATCAGAAGTGGTGCTAAATGCCAAGCAATAAGCATTTGATGCATGTGAAGGGAATTGTATTGTTTGATACTTACAGCAAGGCCAATGATGCCCGTAATGATCCCAGTTTTGATTGCTGATGATAGATGCGATGAACCAAAAGCCAACTCAGAGACAGAAAGCGGATTTATACCTTTCTTCAGATGTCCAATCTGGAGATCATAGATACAAACAAACAAACACAAACTAATGAATATGATACACCTTGTAATTAAATCCCTCTAGCACCTTTTAAAATCTATTATACTATAGTCTGTCCAAGAATATAAGTGTAAATGAAGTGTGTGAGTTTGTCATATATATGTGGAATAATATGGTAAGACAAAGAAGATTTGTATGTCGTAGTCAGAGCTACTTTACAGGTTACATGTACATCATAGAATATTGGTCGTATTTTCATGGGTGGAGGCTTACTTGCTGGATAGCACAGACTAGTAGTGCCTAGTGGGGTTAGCAAAGACACAGAGAGAGAGAGAGAGCTTACCACTTGAACACCATGTTTTTCAGCATGGGTCAGAAAGACAAGGAGGCTTCCCAAAATAACAGATGTCAGGGGCGCCATCGCATTTATCCAAAAGAAGGTTGGCTTTTTCTTGCTCTAGTAGATCAAAGAAACAAACAAAAATACAAAATATTAAAGCATGCAAACATAAATTTTGGTCTCAAGAGAGTGAAATATAAAGTTTTATAGTGAAAATCTATAATTGTTTTATAATTTTTTCTTTTTAGATTAATTGTTAGGTTCAAATTCATATATTCATGACCTCATCATGAAGGATTGAGAGGTTTAATTCTTAAAATTTATGCTTTTCTAAAAGCAAGCTATGCGCCTTTTATTAGAAATAAAATAATACACTTATTGCACTAAAGATAAATTTTATTGGTTCCTAGTTTAATGTATCCACAGAGAGAGCAATGAAGCCCTTAATGCTGTTCTTTTGATTTAGTATTTCTATGGTCAAACCAAATGGGCTGCTTGAGGTGTAACATACACTTTGGAGTCGCTTTTTTATTTATTTATATTTTTTATTATTTTATTATTTTTTATTTTTGCGGTGAAAAGTAAGTTAGTTTTTGACTAACTTGTATCTTAAAAAAAAATGAAAAAAATTGACTTACTTTATAAGATAAATAAAACCAAACGAGTTTTTGGATAATAATGGTTGCATCATCTTGTGTAACGATTTGATTGGTTAAGCATTTTTCTTTTTATCCATTATTGACTTACCATTTGAGATCTAGCTCTTTGTTTTCCAGACCTTATTAAGGGGTGAAAGGTAAGTGCCAACCCCTAAAGTGAGGAAAGGAATTAATGAAGATACGTGTGTGTTTATTTTTTGGGTAGGTTCAGATGACAGTGGCCCTTACTGTTAAAGAAACACCCTTTACAATTTTCCATCACTAATTTGATTATTATTTTTGTTGGTAGTGGTTTTGATGATGTTATGTAATTATTTTTTCACCAACAGGTGGGTAAATGACATGAAAAGTAATATGTTTGATTCTTTCACAAACTTTGAAGTTTGGACGTTTTCAAATCTTGGTACTGAAGCTTAAAAAATAATGCTAATGCAATAAGTACTATACTTACGAAGTACTTAGTAAGAAGAAGGAAGGAGAGGAAACAGCAGCCCAATACAGCACTTTCCCATCTCCACTGCAACATAGTAGCAAACATCATAAAAATTTCAACTAAGAAAATTAGGAGAGAATATATATAAAATAGGCTAGTTATAGTAAAAGAAAGTTAATTACCTGGTGTTTTTGGCCAAACACAGCTCGCATAACCGAGACAATATCAGTCTCATGGGTGAAATGAATCAGCCCAAGAATCCCTTTGAGCTGCTGGAGACAAACAACTGTGGCTGCTCCACCCATGAAGCCCAAAATTGTTGCATGCGACAGAAAGTCCACGATAAATCCAAGTCTGCAATTTAAAAGATCATTTCAAAAGATTATAAAATACCATGAAGCATGTTGAAGTATATTGGAGGCCATTTTTATTCTTCTTTCTTTGTATCTTTGTCCACATTTAACTATTTTTGTAGCCTTTAGTTATGCCCTAAAATTTAACCAGCATGCAATGAGTACAAAACCCTATATAATAGGTATTAGGATCCATTTCGTAGTCGTGTGTTGCATTATTTAAATGAAGTATAATCTTAATTATGAAATGGACTATCTTCATTTTAAGTGAAATAGATAAGAGAACAACAGACCTTAAGATCCCGAGTAAAGCTTGGAAGATTCCGGCGAAGAACGTAGCAGTGAAGGCCAACTGAAGATAAAGTGTTGGGTTCTCATAAGGGCTAACTTCCTTTCCCAGCAGGGAAGATATGAGAAGTGATGCAACAGCCACAGTGCCTACTGCCAAATCTCTAGAGCTCCCCAACATGGCATAGACCAATGGTGGGACAAAGCTAGAATCTGCATGTTTTAGATATCCCATTTTAGCAAAACAGATTCATAACGAGCATATTGTAATACTTAAGCTTATTTGTCATAAAAATTTGGCCACTTACACAATCCAAGAATCGGTGGTAAGTTAGCCAAATTTGCATAGCTTATCCCTTGAGGGACAGCTAGACTGGCAATAGTGATTCCAGCAATAAGATCAGCTTTGAAGAACTCGAAAGTGTAGCGAGGAGCCCATTCGAGGATTGGTACAAAGTATTGTAGGCCTAGTATAAACTTCTTAGCTAGAGACTGGTTCTTAAACTGGCGAAAAGGGTCATCAGGAAAGAGAGTCTCTTTGAAAGAAGACTGTATGGACTTGAAAAATGGTTTAGATGGAGGAATGGCAACACGGTGTGGGCATTCATAGTCGGCGTTACCCATTGATTGAAAGCTTATGTTTGATTTAGAGATACAATGGTACAAAAGTAGCTAGAAATGAATAATAAGTTGTGCTATGTGGATATCTAGCACAACTTATATGGTATGAGTCTTTTTCTTCAAGGGTGAATTTCCTAGTTGTAGTTGGCTAGGCTTGGTGACATTTGAGAGAGAAATAGAGAGAGGGAAAGAGAGAGAGAGAGAGTTGCCAAATGCTAAACTTGGGTTTTGAGCTAAGAGCTGATTGTGCACTGAGGAAATGGCAAGGGGAGCTGGTATTTAAAGTGGTAAATGGCGCGTGGTGGATGTTCATGTGCTTTATGGGACCCAGACACGGATTAACACGTGGCCTTAATTATTCATCGAACTCTTTGACCTCATTGGACTTTTATACTCTTCTTTGCTTGGCAACTACCGTCCACTACTTTGTAATTTGTATCACTTCGTATGTAGGTTCTAGGAGTGTGTAGAAAATCTACCGACCTGTCAAATTTGACCCGACCCGTCGGGTTGGGTCAATTTTTAAGATTTAGTGGGTTGGGTTGGGTTACAAAATTTTTTTTTACAGTGAGTCGGGTTGGGTTTGGGTTATAAAATTACAACTCGTCAAATCTGACCCGACCCACCCATATTTAATATATATTTAAAATATATTATATATTTAATAATTATTTTAAAAAAAAATCAGTTGTAGGGCACTTATATATATATAATAATAATAATAATAATTTAAAAAAAAATCAATTGTAGAGCAGCACTTCCTCGGTTTCTCCTACTAGTACTAATTTAATATATATATATATATATAATTAATAAAATTTTTAAAATAACCAGTTTTTCCTATCCTATATAAAAGCCAATTAGTTCACACAAATCCTAATAAATTACTGTTGTTGTTTAGTCATTAGTGTTGTTTGCCTTTAAGGAGTTACATTAATACTAATCTTTAGGTTTTTTTAATATATTAATATTTATATTTTTTTCTACTCAATTTAATAATAATAATAAAAATTTGTCAAACCCATGGGTTCAACCCAACCCATGTGGGTTGGGTTGAATTTTTTTTGACCCACCATAGTGGGTTGGGTCAAAAAATCCCCTCAACCCGACCCATGCACACCCCTAGTAGGTTCTTAGGAAACAGATCATATCAAACTAGCTAGTAGGTTTCTGTTTAGTTTTCTTTGAATTCAAAGAAGAAGTAATATCCAAATCGGAAGTGTATTTCATATATAAATAGTAGATGTGGCAAAATTACCCTATAACTAGACTTGAATTCGAAGGAAAAATGTCTTATTTGAATTTGAACCCGAATTTTTTAATCAAGAATAAAAACAGGTGGACCTATAACCAAACCTGGCTGACCTGTGATTTGACTTTTAAAAAAGATATATTATTTTCTTTAAAAAAAATTTAATCCTAACAAGTTTACTAATTGTTTATTTCGGGTTTTACAATGCGTAACTCAAACTTAATATACATATTAACATCATTTAAATACAATAGCCTAAAGAAATCAATTGAGGCCTTATCTAGTTGCATGCAAGTGAACTAAAAGATGAATGATTGAGATCTTCTTCTCACTTGAATATTGCAAGGAGCAAATATTTTTAGATATCAAATGATAAAGTGCATGCTAAGATAATCTGGTTGTAGTAGAATAAAAAAACAAATATTTGAAATTATAGACATATATGAGAAGTATTCACAAGTGTGAAAAAAGTAAGGCCAAAGTATATTAATGAAATTGACATAAATTATGGGTGTTTAAACTAATTTTTTTAGTAGTCCATACCCAAAATAATTGACTTTTCAAAATAAATGATGATACTTCTTAGTGTGTGTGTTGCTTAATAATTGCATGATATTCATAAAATAGACCATATATAAGTAAGTAAACAATTAAACTTTGATGTATATTCCTAAATTGAAATAGAGTCTCAACTACTGTGTATCTAAAATTAAATACAAATTGAAATGAAACTTGCGTGTGTGTGTTTTAATTAGATTTTAAAAAAAGGACAGACTAGACGCCTTTGTATTTATGTTATTTTGTTTTGCTTAACAATGTTGGAATTTGTATAATTTATTAATGAATAAGTACCAATTTGTTGATCTAAGATCTTTCTTGACATGAGTGAATCCAATTAATGCATTTCAAACCAAGTAATTTGATGTATGACTTATTAAGTGACATACATGTTTTCAATTTTTTTATTTTTTTCAAGCGGAAAAATGCGGGTTGACCAAATCTGATCCAATTTGTAACTTGATTGACCCGATCCATTTGTCACATAAAGTTTATGATACAGTGAAATATTTCTTGATTTTTTATTTTTGTTTTTCTTGTCCTTTCTCTCACAAATGGTCTCTATAGAACTAATATATTTTTATTTTATTTTATTTTTTAATGTGAACTAATATACTAAATTACACTTTTCTTTTTTTATATTTTGGTTTGCTTTCAATTTGGTCAATTAAATTAATTATTATTATTTTTTTCATTTTCATCCCCTGAGTTTGACTTAATTTTCAAAATGTTCATTCTGTCCCATCTATTACCCTAACTTCCATTGAATGCCACATAAGCTAACCAACTAAGCATTTTGAGAACTATTTCGAGTGCTCCTTGCACAACTACAAGAGTAATTCTAGTATTGCATAAAAAGTTACAACTTACGTAATCTGTCACATAGACAATTGCAGCAAAAATTCTGATTTTTATGTGGTCCTAGAATTATTTTTGATAGCTACAAGACCACCAATGGCCCAATCATCATTGCTCTAAATGAAACTTAAACACAGAATCCTCAACAAGCCTTCCCTCATCCATCTCTTCTCAGGGACAACGCTACCTTAAGGCCATGGTGGTCCTAGGACCACCCTGACCTGAATTTTTATTTTTATTTTTTATATATAATAATTTAAAATTTATTTTTCTAACCTTCAAAAAAAATTTGGGAACACCCTCAGTTTTTTTTATGCGAATAAAATTAAATTTTGCTCCATAATTTGTTCTACATTTAGTGGATGAATGATTGCTTGGTTGTGTATATTGAAAGAGATATAGCTTGTAGCATTGATAATGAGACTATCATGCACCGATTTCAAAATATGAAAACTCATAGAAGGCAATTGTAAACTTTATGTATTTGTGTGTTTTTTTTATTGTTATTATTGCCAATATATGAATTTCTTTTTTTATTAGATTGTATAATTTATGCTTTTTAAGAAACATTCTGAGAAAAATTTCTGGAGTCGCCACTGTCTCTTCTCCACCCTTCTTGAACCCACCCCTAACCAATCCCCATCCCTCCAACTCATCCTAATCCCAAACCCAACCCTTTGTGTCTTCCTTTTTCTATGATATATACTCAAAGGTTGTCTTAAACAATAACAACAACAACAACAACAACAACAACAAAGATCTAGTTCCCCATTTTCACTAGGGACCCCCACAAACCCTTTAAACCATCTTTCTTTAAGCTTTCCAAAGCCACCTCTCTAGAAGAAAATAACAAGAGCCTTTTAAAGTTATGTAGTATATCCTTTGTGCTAACCTTATCGAACTCAGCCTCAGAAACCTCAATGGTGGCAAGCTCTCATTTGAAGCAATTCACAAGAGCTTGCGACAACATCGATCATCATTTGGGCCACCTAAAATAAAGAATGAGTCTCTGTAAGCCAATTACCAAAAGGAAAAGACGGCCACCTTTTCTCCTTGTCGACGAGCACGACCTAAAGAGGGGAGTGACGACCACTATGATGGTTTTTAGACCCCTTAAAACAATTGATTTAACCTAGGTAATTAGTTAAGTTGTTAGTCCAATTTAACAAATCTAGATTATCACAATGACAAAGATCATATCATGCAAAGCAGCGGAAAGATAAATAACACAAGATATGATCACTCAGGAAACCAAACCAGTAAAAACCTAGGGAGGATTTGACCTAGCTATCCTCAAGGTAAACTTGAATCCACTATCTTGAAAGAATCGAAGTTTATACAATAAGACTTATAAGTCCCCACGCTCGACTTCTTATTGCTACCAACTAGTAAAACTTACTGACACGACCATGTGCAAGCTTCGAATCCACGGACTCTTTCTTTCTTGGATTCACCACTAGATACAAGCACACCCGCTTGTGTTTTCTTTAAACTTCAATGGCAGCAACTGAGTTGATCATCAAGGTGTAGATAAATCTTTACCTTGAAAACCCTAAGTTTGTGTAAAGGAAAGCTCCTCTAGATCTCACAAGAGATTTACACAAACCGCAATATGAGCAACACTAAAACGTGACTAGGGTTTGCCTTTTATACTTAGGACAAATTAGAAAACCCTAAAATGTTTTAAAACAACTAGGGTTGAGTTGGAAAATCTGCAAAAAAAAACATTCTGCCTGAGCTTCGATTGATCGAGCCTAAGCTTCGATCGATCGAGCCAGGCCGAAATGCATAAAACTTTTCTACATTAGCTCGATTCCAACTTTACATAAAAACACAACTTTGAGCAAGACTAAAACATTTCTAAACACATTGTTTTGATCATGGTTTGCCAACAATACATATTAGAGTTCTAAATACATAAATACCTAAGTCTTTAGAACCTAACACACTACAAGAGAAGGGACCAATGATAGGTGGTGAGATGGTTGGTAATTTGGAAATTCCATGCTCTGTGTGTGTGTGTGTGTGTTTTTTTTTACTTTTTTTGGGTGCAAGGAATCGAAGAGAAAAGAAAACTTTTTTTAATGCAGCAACATCTAAAATGTAGTTATGTCATGCCTATTTGATTAGGCATGTGTTAATGCTTATTTGACACTTAACTTACAAATTACTTATGGTAATGGCAAAATGATTATTTTGAAAATGAACTCAAGCATGATGGATTGAAGTGAAAAAAAATTCCATGCTCTATGTGTGTGTTTTTTACTTTTTTTGGGTGCAAGGAATCGGAGAGAAAAGAAAAGTTTTTTTTAATGCAGCAACATCTAAAATGTAGTTATGTGTTGCCTATTTGATTAGGCATGTGTCAATGCTTATTTGACACTTAACTAACAAATTACTTATGGCAATGGACAAAATGATTATTTTGAAAATGAACTCAAGCATGATGGATTGAAGTGAAAAAAAATTCCATGCTGTGTGTGTGTTTTTTACTTTTTTTGGGTGCAAGGAATCGGAGAGAAAAGAAAACTTTTTTTTTAATGCAGCAACATCTAAAATGTAGTTATGTGTTGCCTATTTGATTAGGCATGTGTCAATACTTATTTGACACTTAACTAACAAATTACTTATGGTAATGGACAAGATGATTATTTTGAAAATGAACTCAAGCTTGATGGATTGAAGTGAAAAAAAATTAAAATTCAATAAACCAAAATGAAAACAAGTCCCAACATATGAAGGGGAAAAAAAAAATCTAGTCAAACTAATAATTTAATAAACAGTGTACTATTTAAATAAATTTTACACATTTTATCAATTCTTATTTAATGTTGCACATATTATAGTTCAAGTGTCTTAAACCAATTGTAGGTTCATGTATTTGTGAAATAAGTAACTTCATTTTGGGTTAGTCTATGATTAGCCTATAGTTAGTCAAATATTCTCTAGTACATAAACCTTATATTAATTTTATTGTAACACAAGACCTTAATATATATATATATATATATATATATATATATATGTAGTTGTCAAAGGCGTTCACACTTTGATGTAAGCCATTATGCCGAACTACGTAAACTTTCATGTACTTTCTTTTTCATGTTTCTGCTCATCAATCATCACACAACAATTTCAACATTTATATTCTCAATTTAAAATTAGTACGATATATATTTCTATATATATCACTCAATTGAAATACTTGTCGTGCATCATGAATTTTCAAAAATCATTGTATTGTTGTCGGCGTATAGTATCATCTACTTAACTTGTATTGCATTCGTGCTTCCTGGCTCGGTGTGCCTCACAGAGCCAGAAGAAGCAAATTTGCGCATGATTACTTATATTACTATATATGAGAGTGGATATTGATGACTCACTACTTGCATTGCATGTAGACTACTTACGTGGTGCACTTCAATTGGATGGAAGAATAAAGCACCATATGTGTTAGGTCACTGATTTCGCAGGGCCAACAAAGTTGGGATAGGATTGAATTAGGGAGGATTGTCCCACATATTAATAATTATATATAGGCGATAGTTAATTTGTAATTAGCACTTTTTGTTGGTTAGCGAATTTTAACTTAAATAACTATTATAAGGGTTATATGGCCCCCCCAACTGCATAGAAGAAGTAAGAAATTAGTTGGTCACAGATATTTTTAATTTATTTTTTAACTATGTAGTTTTGTACCGAACAACACCTACCGAGGTTGATATTTTATGGAATTTGAGCTAAGGGAATCGACTTAATCAAATATCAGTTACAAAATTAGATTTGACTTAATCAACTATCAATTACAAAATTGGATTTTATCCCAAAAAAATTACAAAATGAGATAGTTAGTACTTGATTAGTAATATACAGGATGAAATATACTTCGTTCTTGATGATAGTTTTTTATGAGATTTTACTAGTTGAATTAATTGAAACCTACATATTACATTTCATTTGATTGAGTATTTTTTTAAAAAATGTTCTAAAAATATGGCATAAAAAATAACATGAAAAAAAAAATATAAATAGATATACGTACAAGAATATTCAAAGTGAAATCCAGCCTGTATCTAACTCTTTGCTTGTTGTTTCTCACCAAAAAAAAAAAAAAAACTCTTTGCTTGTTTTGTTTGTTAAATAAATAAATAAATAAATGTTTTTATTATTTGAATTTGAATTGTAATTCGGTTTATTTACAGTTTTATCGGAGGCTAGGTTCATATGAAGCTGATATATAATAACCAATTATAACATGTCTAATTAAGGAGCATCATATATCATAAGTTGAACATAATTTAACTTATGCATAATGACATTTGATAAGAAAAAAAAAATCATTTATGAACTATAAATTGTCTTAAATAAAAATGTATTGAGGCAATAGCTGTTGTGATTGAAGTCTCTTTTTTTTCCCTTATTATTTTGTTTATACAACATAGTAATTAATTAGTAATTACCTAAAATAAATAAATAAATAAATAAAAACATCTAATTTGATGAAAGCTGAGGATTGAGGATATATTCTGATTACGGATCATTGGCGATGATGACCTTAAAGTGTCATATGTTTGACGGGTTGACCAACATATTTGGCATGTGGTCCAAATACTTATCCCTAAATTGGAAAAAGTTGACCAAATTTTGTAGGCTACTTAATTAGTTCAACAACGCAAAATGTGATAACTGATGTTAAAGGTTCCCCCAAATCCCAATCTCTCTAAGACTGCCCACATTTTGCATTATTAATTAAGGTCAAATTAATGTGCAATCTGATATCACGGATCTTACAAATTGTTTAGTGTGATTTTTTTCATTTAGGTTCGGTGTGATTTGGTGGCAATTTTCGATGCTGACCGTTAGGTTCCTATCTTTTCTTAAATTTTACCTCAATTGATTTTTATTTTTATTTTTTTTATTTTATAGTTATAATATTTTTAATTTTTGTAGTTAGGCTCCATTCTAAAACCTTAGGCCTCTTTTTTCATAATAAGCCTAACTAGCTAGCAACTATCCAACCAAAAAACTTAACAAAAACAATAAAAATATTCACAATAGTGATTGTATTTTAGCAAAAAAAAAGTATTTTACCACCAAAGAATCAAAAAATTATGTGTTATTGGAGAAACTAAAGCTAAATTCTTTGTAACTACAGTAAACTGATATAAATATCAGTTAACTGTAGCAAGTTGTTAATAATAAAATAAAATATTTTATTAAGAATATATCTCTTCATTCAATTAAAAAACTCAAATTCTCTTGCTTCCTTTATTATTTTAATGAATTGTTTATATTATTTTAAATGAAGTTATAAAAAAAAATAGAATATTTGATATTGGGGGTATTGTAAAGTGAGGTGGTAAAATAGATAAAATAACTTTTTAATATACTAAAAGCTAAAACTTTTAGCACCATCAATGTGAATGCTCTAATTTCAAAAAAAGAAAAAAAAATCCTAGTCAGCCTAGTATTAAAAAAAGATATTATTTTGTTTTTGTTTGTCTTTGTTGGTAAATGATTGCATTTTAATATATTTAGAAATAACAATTTTGAATATTTATAATATTTTTATACTATATGAATGCCTATTTGGATGATTTTTTTTCTTTATACTCCGGCTCCCGCTATAGCTTGAAATCCTAAGTTCGTCCGTAATGATAGGTGAAACTTTTAGAATAAGAGAACAACGATAACAAAGTCTTGTTCATAAAATATCTTAGGGTTAACAATTAGGTACAATGTTCGATTGTGAAACATACTATAAACATTATGCTTTTGGGTTGTTGAGTAAATTTGAGAACCAGATTCTATATAATTGAGTTCACTCAAAACTTGGATTCCTGTAAAGGTCCATGGATATGAATGGTTCCTTGAATCAAGGTGTGTGAGAGTGGAAAAAATAAAAAAAACACATTGTACACGTTTCAGCGTGTATCATAATTAGAAGCTTCCTTGTATCGGTGGCATTCTATGGAAGAGTGAGAAAATGCAGCTTTATGTATGTGTGTTTCTTGTGAGTTGTGACTGCAAGTGATTGCCAAAAAGATTTAAAAGCAGGACAGAATTGAAGTATCTATTTGACTTGGTAGAAGGAGGGTGGGAATTTTCCTTATTCTTTTTTGCTTTCTTTCCGCATATGATTATCACGAGAAAGGATGATAGTGATAGCCATATTCTCTTCTAGACTCACTTCTTCTTCCTCCTTGAGGATCTCATTGGTGACGCAACACAAATTACTTTTCTAATTATTTAATGAGGTCCCTTGCATGTGGATACAACTTTTCTTCCCCTAGTTGGAACGATTCTAAATATTTTTTAATTGCCCACGAGAGCAAGAATGGCCAGGAATTTTTTGCTTTTTGTTTGTGGATGCTATATAATGACCATGCAATCACTCAAAAATATAATAGGGCATGATTGATACACTATTATCATAGTGGTTACTTAGTAATAGAGATTAGTATTTACCGGTAATTTAAGAAACTAAAATGTAATAACTATTACTATAAATTTGTTTGGTGATAACACAATAGTAAAACCCTAAATTTGTATTACACAATTTTGTGGGACATAGTAAGATGATAAAATGGAATCATATTTTAATTAAATTTCCTAAAATGTCTTGATGAAATTATATTTAAGACAAAATTTAGCTACAAAATTGGTTGTGGTCTAAGACTACAACCTTACTCAATATCATTAAAATTATTATATATTTTGAAAATCTAACCGTTGAATAACATGTTCTTTATGCTCTTAATGCATATGTTAAATTTTTTGCTAATAAGATATTATTTATTATATGATTTATAAGTTTATATTTTATTCATAATTTCAAACTACAAAAACTTGAAATTTAAACAGTTCATCGATGACATAGTTATTGATATTTAATTTTATAGAAATTTTGCAAGCATAGAGGATATTACAAGAAAATGTAATCCAATAGTAGATTTGTTAAAATTCATTTTCAATAAAAAAATATTGAATAAGATTATAATCTTAGACTACAACCAATTTTATAGTTAAACTTTGTTTTTATATTTATACCATATCGTTTGTGGGTGTGCCACTTTGCCTAACTGAAACATTGTCCACATTTATTACGATTTCACTACCTTGAATATAATGATGACATATATAACACGCGTGACATTATTTTTTTTAAATGTTTTCTAAAAATTTAACACATGTTGTTTCTAGAAAAAAGAAGAAACACATATTAAAATTTTAAATTAATAATTTTTTCTCGGGAACCTACAGTGAAAAGTGAAAACCTATAACGATCTGTTCCACATTTACGGTAAAGACTAAGAACCCAAAAACCCAATAATCAAAATATATGTCAAAGACTTATTTTACAACCAATAATTACAAATGTTATATTTTATTGGAAAGAAATTAATCATTTATAGTTACGCTATTAAAGAATAATGGTGTTGATTCTCAAAAAAAAGAAAAAAAGAAAAAAAAGAAAAAAAAAAAAGAATAATGGTGTTATATTTTATTGACCAAGGAAACCAACTATGAAATATATATGTAACAACCCAAGAAAAAGCGCTAGTCACATCTGCGCTATACCTCAAAAGGACTAGTCACAATTGAGGCTCCTTGCAGTTGTTAATAAAACCCAGTTCAACCCATTAAATATCCGATGTGGGACTCATCACACACCCACACACATCACACAATCAATCAAATTGGGGCATCACAATCTCCCCCACTTAAATCCCTAACGTCCTCGTTATGGCCCACTTTGTGGGGTAGTGTCTCCGAGCCCACATGGGGTTACCGGGCCCGCTCTGATACCATATGTAACAACCTAAGAAAAAGCGCTAGTCACATCTGCGCTATACCTCAAAAGGACTAATCACAATTGAGACTCCTTGCAGTTGTTAATAAAGTCCAGTTCAACCTAGTAAATACCCGATGTGGGACTTATCACACACCCACACACATCACACAATCAATCAAATTGGGGCATCACAATATATATATATATATATATATATATATTGGAGAAGAACTGTGAAAATCAATCAATCAATATATATATATATAAAAGCAGAGACCTTGTGTGGGAAAACATGAGGTTCTGCCATGTAGCACTCTCTTTGACAAGAAATTTGTTCAAATAAATTCTTTACTCAAGTGTCACATCAAAGATAAAGACCAATTATAATTCAAAATATAATTCCCATGAAAAAAATATTCAAAAGATAAGAACTCTTTATTTTCTTAGATTCATTGTATCAAGACAAATCTCAAGTGCCACATTATAGATAAGGACTAATTAAAATTTAAAAGATAAGTACTATTTATTTTCTTGAATTCATTGTTCCAAGACTTTCCTCTCTCTCACAAAGTACAAAACTTTTCGTGTTTCCACTCACCCTTTTCACCTCTTGCACTTCTACTACTTTATATACACTTACCTATAGTCTTTCATCTTCATACCATAGGCTAGGTGCTTTTTGATTTTGTTTTAGCCCTCACAATTTCTTGGTTTCTTTGTCATTTTTTTTTACTATTATTTAGTGTGGTATTGGTATGATCCTCGACCAAAAAAGTAAAAAAACAATGATTATTTCGAAGTTTTCTTTGTTGTGAATCAAGATCATCTCAACTTTAGTTGCAGCTATTCAGGAATAGTGTGAAACGATGTACAATCACAATCATATTGTTAGTTCTTTCCATCAAAGCTATAATTAGGTAGTTCTTCACATAATTTTTATGTTCTTTCTCATGCATCTTTCACGTATAGTACTTATCTACCTATATTTTTTTTTATTACTTTTGTTAGTGCTATAAATTATTGTTGTTGTGGTTTGTTAGGACTAGTTTCAAAAGATTTAATTTGTTGTTACAGTTTTGATGTATGATTGTAAGTTAATTACTGTGCTTTACTTCTCTATATAAAAACAAAGCTCATGTGTAAAATTAATAATACAAAATTAGTTCTCCCATTTTTAGCTTGTACTTTTCTTGAATTTTAGCATTCTCTTTGTTTTTTTTTTTGTTTTTTTAAAGGATATAAAAGCCATATTAGAGGCGATTAAATATTGATAAATGGAAGTATATTTAGCAATTTTTTCTTTGTTTGATTATGTTCTCTTTATGTTGGTACACAAATAATTTTGTTTCATTTAGATTACGAATAAAGTGTTTGAGATTGAGGTCTTGGGATTTGGTGGTGAGAATGAAGTGGTTGAGGAAGTGTTTGGTTTTAGAAATAAAGTCTACCTTTTATCTAGATGTTATTTTATTATTTTAAATATTAAACTTATAATATAGTGTAAACTCCTAGAAATTTCTAATAACTATGTAATTACAATATCATATATATATATATTAATAAAGAATATCCACTCAATAGTCGGAAACTACTTCTAGGATAAGGAAAAATTATAAAATATGAATTAAGAAAATTAAGTTTCCAAGCATTCAACAATATTATGAGAAACATCATTAATACTATATAACAAAATGATTATTATATATGAGTCTTAAAAAAATAAAAATTATTTTCAAAATGAAATTACTAAGCATCCGTGCATTGTGTGGAAAATTATCTAGTTTGTAGATAACTGATGCATTATTACCGTAAAGACCATGAAATGAATAATTATAATATTTTGGAAAGACCATTACAAACCATTAATCTTTCATAGTTACACTATAGTATGGACGAGAGAGAGAGAGTTTTTAAAGGAGTGTCAGTTAATGATGATTTATGGGATTTTTATGTTTTTAATAATCTTATATGTACTTTTTTTTGGAGAAGGATCTCATATGTAGTTAAGGGAATTGTTATTACAGACATTTTGGGTGCTTCTCACCCAAAAAAAAAAAAAAAAAAAGACATTGTGGATACGAACAACTATTTTCCATACTAAAAGCATTAACATTGGAGAGTGTAAAACTCCTAAGTTGCTATTTTACCCACAAAATCCACAAAAACAAGTTCCAACTGGGTTGCTATATATTTCTAAAAACATTTGCAACCCAGCTACAGTGGGGTTGTATAAATACAACTCCACTGTAGTAGTTGCTTGCCTTTTTTAATATTTTTTTCTTCTCACTTTCCCCTTTCTCCTTTTCCCATTGGCTGCCTCCTTTTCTTCTCTCTCTCCTCTCTCTCTCTCAAAGTAGTGTTTATATTATTTTATTTGGTAGTTATATTATTTTATTGAGTTATGTAAAAATAAAAATTGAGATGTAGAGTGAATTGTAAAACGTATTAATAAAATAGATAAAGTGGTGTTTGAGATATAAAATAGGTTTTTTTTTTTTTTTTGCATCCTCAGATGCTAGTACTCCAAAATTGCAACTAAACAAAATAGCAATTACATTTCTTGGTCTATTCCCGTCTATCAAATGTGTCTTACTCTTAAGCTTCTGATCACCTCAATAATGAATAAAAAATTCATGTATGATGTTAAATATTGGACTACGATGGACAATAATTTAGATTTTTCCTAAATTGTGGTTCAGGAGACCAAAATTCATACTTATGAAGCTAATTAAGTATAGACTATAGAACCACTTTATAAATTGAAAAGGTAGATCTAATGTGTGCAATACATTTTGAATTATTTCATGCGCATGAATAGGTCTATGTAAATTAGGAAATAGTTCTATTTTTAAGGCTCCTGACTCCTGTACATTAAAAATAAAAGGCAACATCAGTCTTATTCATGGTTAAGTGACACCTTGACAACAACATCATCTTTAGGACCTATTTGGTAATATTGTTCTAGCAACGTTATTTGTATTTTTTAGAAATACGTGTGGGTGAAAAAGTGTATGAAATACGTGCAATATTGTTTAAACACTGAACATTGTTGTTCAAAATACACTACCAAACACCCCCATCATTATGATATTGATTCTTATACACTCCTTATTATATATCATTTTTACACATTACTCATTTTATATTATAAATGCAGACATCAATAAAAAAATGTAGATATCATGTGTTAAATTATAAACATTGTGCGTACAAAGTATATATACGTCCACAAGTGTGCAATAGAACAATTATTAAAATCATTGTTATTTTTTTCACTTTTCCAATAAGTTCACCAATGATTATTTATATAATATTAAGACTTAATTTTCCAATAAGTACACCAATGATTATTTATAATATTAAGGTATAATTAACAATATGTATATAATAATAATGATGACGATGATGAGTGGGTTACTTTGTATCCTTAAGTCATAATAGATCAAGATATAAACCATAACATAACTCTTTATATATAAAGGTATAACAATATGTATATGATAATAATAATAATGATGATGATGAGTGGGTTGCTTTGTATCCTTAAGTCATAATAGACCATTTATTTATCAAGATATAAACCATACCATAACTCTTTATTACTGAGGATTCAGGCATTACTCCAAAAAACTATCCATAATCAAGTGTTCCAAGAAAATCTCACCTCAACAGTAAATAAGTGGCCACCTTGGAGTTTTTTAAGATGACGATACAGGGATGACAGAATTTCAATAACTTGATATTACGTCATGACTTGCGATAATTTTTTCTAGTCCTCATAGTTGCAGCAAGTTTAAAAAATAATATAAGTCAGTGAATTACAACATTATTGAAGACATATTCATGACATGATTGAATATATAAGGATTAAAGTAAAGTGGGAAAGAGAACTAGAAGCAGCTTTCTTGAATCTCTTTGTTGGAACATGGTTGAAATTAGTACATACAGTAATGATGAAGTTATATTTAAAAGCAATATGGACTATGGAGTTCCATAAAAGACAGCCCAAGTAAACAACCTCCCTAAATATAACCTCCTCCTAACATTTCCACAGAAATCTAACATGAACAGGGATGGCCATTGAGAAGGCATGAAAGACAAAAGACAGGAGCAGTTGTGAGAGTACTGAAAGGTAAAGAAAGAAGGTGTTTGGGTGGGAGTGGTAATAGAAATATAGAATATGTGTAAAAAATAAATTATAAATAGGATATTTATTAAACAAATTAAAGTATATATTAAATAAAAATATAGAAAAACATATTTGAGGTATGACACAATTACATGGAATGAAAAAAGATGGGTCAAATGGGGCAAAGCATTTTTGCCATCCCTAAACATGAATTCAAGGGGGAAAGAAAACATTAGATTTGAGTGAGATGTCAATCATATAAGTCAAAACAAAATGCATAACTTTTATGGCTTAGTGGTCTCATTCAAAGAGAAAAATATGTCATTTTAATTTTTAAGCAATCTAATTATAATAAACTAGAATGCATCTTAGAAAGTGAGCAAAGTTTTACTGAAAATAGTAGTTGAGCTTGAAGAATTCATTACTTAGCTATTGGTTCTAATGATTTTAGCCATTTCACGTTTGAAAACCAATATGACTCGGTGACATCAAGTCAAACCTTAGCTTACAATTGAGGTACATAAGAGATTCTAGGCATCGACACAATCTGGCCACAAAATCAGCTTGGATAAGACTTGAAAAAAAACCATATTGAAGTTTGGTCGGTGTAGATGTGAAGCAAGATCTTCCTTTCACCATTGCATTTAGTCAATTGGCACCATACTACTACTAAGTACTAACATAACCTGATGCGATGGCAATGCATAATATTCAACATACAATATAGCAGTTAGAAACAAAAGATAATCAAAAGGACAATCATATAAGTAAATATAACTTAGCTCCAGGAAAAAAAAGAAAAAAGAGAATCAAAGGGATGGCTCTAGTCTAAAGTGTAATAAAGGACACTAGGTCCCACGCATTCAGTGTCTTTTCTCTACAACACGACTTGCTTCATAGCCATTATCGCAAAACAACCCCTCTAGCATGTAAACTAAGCTAACTAGGGGTACAACTATATATATAAACCAGTTTTCAACAATTAAACAAATAAGTTTTCAATAAAAAGTTGCATTCAAACGGACTCTAGATTATATTGTCTTTAAGAATTAATTTTTGTGATTGGACATTGAAGATTTGGTTCCCTAGCAGATATAAGGGGTTTGAAGGAACCCATTGAGAGTCTGAGACCAATAATTGTTGCATTAGCTATACAGTTCATGTTATCTAAGTATTTTTTATTTTTTATTTTTATTTTTTTGTTGAGATTATCATGTTATCTAAGTATAATAGGGCAGAATATCAATAACTAAGTTGACAGCTCATGTGGCAGAAAATCCCATTAAATTGTGGGAAGCACTATTATGTGCATCACCATTAAATTATTTGATTTTAAGATGATAACAAAGGGCCCTATGATATTATGATCCTTTGAATCATATCTTTTTTGAGTAAACGATCTATATGTAGGAATTCTTATTGATATCCATGGATGTGGAACCCTAAGAACCAAGAAAATTATTGTGGTCGAGATGGAGTGTGTAGTCTTTTCGGAAATTATAATCATAAGAGTTTTAGAAGTAAATTTCAATTATGCATGAAAAAATCTTTTAGAGTAGACCCCTTAGTTGAT
Source organism: Quercus lobata (assembly GCF_001633185.2). Taxonomy (NCBI): domain Eukaryota; kingdom Viridiplantae; phylum Streptophyta; class Magnoliopsida; order Fagales; family Fagaceae; genus Quercus; species Quercus lobata. The sequence goes on along the minus strand of NC_044909.1, from coordinate 1,326,351 downwards.
TAACCTATTATGTAATCATAGTTTTAACAATTCAAATACCACAAACTAGCAAGTCACCAAAAACATAAAGTAATAAATACAACGATATAGTGACAAAATGAAAAACATTTCAAAAGGAGTAATCACTATAGGGGTACCCTACCCCCAATATAAGGAGATTCACCATAGGAAGAGAAGTTTTAGAATCTAGTCTCATATGTCGTTTATCAAGTGGGTCAATTCATGGCAACTCCACGCTACTTAATTCATTGTTTTTCTTCACTATCTTCTCTATTTTAAGCCGACCCTTTTTCATGGCTTACATTTCTCCTCACAATCACCTCTTATGCTTAGAGCCTACTTTGATTTAAATTTGGTAGCATGCCTTACCAGTCGTCGTTCCACTTCTAGGCACTACTTCTTACTTGGAACCTCTCTTATCATTCGGAGAAGTAATAAACAAATTGTTGTTGACTATCAAGCTCTTATTGATAGCACCTTTAAACTCCTTTGGTTTTGATGCTTATTATAAGATTTGGTGTCCATCTATCTTCTGGTACTCTAGTATACTGTGACAATAGGAGTGCTATTCAAATTGCCCATTATGATGTCTTTCATGAATGGACCAAGTATATTGAGAAAGATTGTCCTTATTTGTTTCGTGTCCTTTAGGGTCCTTATAGCTTCACTCAATTGCATTTCATGATTAGTTCGCGAGCATTTTCACAAAGTAACATTCCCCAAGTCGTTTTCGTATACCAACTTAAGTTGGTTTCTTGCGATTCATCTTGAGTTTAAGGAGACTGTTAGAATAGTACACCCAAGCCCATTCTTGAGTACATTGTACTATCTCTTGTAGTGTATCTCTATATTACTATACTATTCTATTACGCTAGGTACTACACTATTGTGTTCGTTGGAAAATTTATACCTTGGTTGTTATCTTTTAACCAATTTTAAATCGAATCAATTAATTAACCAAATATGATTTGCAAATTTAAAGTTAGGTTAATTATGCCACATAAACAATATTGCTAAATAATTAGGTGTGGAAAGAAAAGAACACGTCAATATGTTAATGGAGTGAAAACCCTAACGAAAAAAAAAAACCCAAGGGTTTACCAACAATCCTCAAGGCAACAAAATCTATTTGTACTCTTAAGTTATCTTACTTTTATATATGGACCCTTTTTGTACAATATTAATTCCACATGATTCAGTAATATATTAGTAATACATTCCAGGTCTCAACAATCTATAGGCCCGTACTGATAAAAGGAAAACGTTTTGGGGCTGCTTTTGTTATGTGGTAGTGGTACCATGAAATAAATTTGTTGTACTATCAAGTAAATTTGTGGCCTCAGGACCTAGACTTACTGCAAGAAATATTTTTCATGCTATATGGCCCCATTAAATAACCCATGCGTATGAACCCCCCCCCCCCCCCCCCCCCCCAAAAAAAAAAACTTTATTCTATCGGCAAGGCCAATCCACCCGTGATCTAGTCTCGCAATGCCATGACACCCCACATAAAGTACAACGTTGCCTACTAAATTGGTTCCTATTAAACCATGTGGCTCATCTATATTAATATAGGACATATTGTACACTTAAAAAGGAATGGCTACTGTTGTAAAGAATTGTGACCATACATTTGTGTGATGGATGATACTTCATTTGAGTACGAGAATCAGAGAGTAGTCAACTCAGTAAAGTCAAAGAAATTTAAAACAACAAAAGAGTGAAATGTTGAAAACTTTGAGATAACGGTGTTGGGTAATATTGTTCTAGTAACGTTATTTGTATTTTTTGGAAATATGTGTGGGTGAAAAAGTGTGTAGAAATATGTGTAATGTTGTTTAAAAATTGAAAATTGTTGCTTAAACTACCATACCAAATGGCCCCAAGTCTCCAAAACATCTTCAGCTGTAGTCCTATAAACTTGAAATTCCCTGTAGTCAACAATTACAAAAAAAATCTTGCACTCATCACAACATGCCAACATGCCACATTATAGCAAAAGATATAGAATTCTAAATTTGCTTAAGGAACTACAAATAGTTTTTGTGCAAGGAATTGTATAGAGGAATGTAGGCTGTGTTTGTTTTAGGTAAAACTAGTTTAAGAAAATGTTTTACACCCTTGTGTGTGTTTGGCTCCAACGATAAATACAGTTAAATGGAAATTGCTTTACACTTCGACTATAAAAGGACCCCCTTTTGTTGTAAAATCATTGACGCTCTTATTTTACTTTCAATGTATTTCCGAACTACACACTTGAGAGAGAGAGAGAGAGAGAGAGAGAGAGAGAGAGAGAGAGAGAGAGAGAGAGAGAGAGAGAGAGAGAGAGAGAGAGAGTGCTGCCCCCACCGCCACCCAACCAAGATTCGACCAAGCTCAGATCGTGCCGCCCCCACCGCCCAGATCATGTCGCCTCACAGTCCAGAGAGAGAGTGCTGCCCCCACCGCCACCCAACCAAGATTCGACCAAGCTCAGATCGTGTCGCCCCCACCGCCCAGATCATGTCGCCTCACAGTCCAGATTGCGCCGACCAAGCTTCCTCTTTTTTCTCTCTTCTTTCTCAACTCTTTTTCTCCCTCTTGCTCAATGTCGCTGATCTAGCTGCCATTGGCCACCAGCCCACTCCACTCCACTCCATCCCTAAACCCATTCGATCTGGCCGCTGCCGTCCTCCTTCCACTCTGATCTCTCTCTTTCCCTTATTCAGTCACTCTTTCTTCCTCCTCTCACCGAGTATATCATATATATGTTGTGAATAAATATTTTTATTTTGATTTTTGGTTGTGTTAAAGTGTATGTTTTGAAATTTTCTGTTATAAAATTTGTTTAGAAGCTAAGAAAATAACTGAAAAAATGCGAAAAATTTATAAGAAAATAGCATTTTTAAAATGTTACCAAACACCAAAAATCATTTTCTAAATTATTTTTCATTACAGAATCAAACATTCAGATTTTATTTTCTTTATGTGAATTTATTTTACTCTTGAAATTTGATTTACGTAAACCCAAACGCAGCCGTAGTCACAAAATTGTCCAAGAAAAGTGGTATATGGTACAACCTAGCTACAACATGCTAAAGGTAAGACAAAAGAAAGTGAGACTGTACCAACAGGACATGTCAAATTGACATGATGCTGCAGCCTGTAATCCCTTTCTTACATGGTTGCTTTTATCAAAGTCAGCCCTCTCAGTCACGTGTAAGATTCGCTTCAACCCAAAAATCCATTAGCAATCCAAAGTGATAGCTCGAAAAGCTACTGCACTTTAAAATGGTGGTTGAGAGATATCATAATCCCTGACCACATCAGATGCATGCATTTGTCAGAAATTAAACAAATAGGTATCTTTGCCTGTTTGCCATTAAGGTAAATAGGGTACCAATTAATCAACCAGGAGATTTTCTAGAATTTTATTTTATTTTTATTTAATTTTTTTTTTTACAAAATAAAATTTCTACTTTAACTTAATCTAAGTGTATAGATGTGTGAAATTTCCTTTTGGAGACTTGAACCCCGATTCTTGTCCCCACACGTCACAAGCATTTATACTTGTGGAGTGACCACTGCACCAAGGATATGCAGTGGTTCTAGAAATTTTTGATTGCAAAAGTAATGGACACCATTACTTATTTTTTCATTTTCCACTAACTAATTAATTAGAGATAACATCAAGAATACTCGTACTAACACTCTAAATAGGTTAACTTAATTATTCAAATTAAATATTATTAATCTAAAGATGTATTTAATGCCACATAATTTAAAATTTTAAATAATTTTAGGCTTTATTTATTGTTAGATTTAAGATATAAAATATCAACCATGAAATGAATAGTATTAGAAATATTACGTTCCAAAATGCCCAATCTTATTATAGGGTCATGCACTTATAAAACAAGTAAACTAATAGAGAGATTTCTCTTTCCCTCTCTCCCAAAAAAAAATGGTAAAATACTATTTTAATTTCTAAACTTTAATAAAAGTTTGTTTTTTTGTCCATAAACTTTAATTTTTTTTTTTATTCCTAAACTTTATAAAAAGTTTTTCTAATAGTTTAAAAACAAAAATAGAGATAAGAGAAAAACTTTTTTCAATAGTTTAAGTATGAAAAACAAATTTTTAATAAAATTTAAAGATATACATAAAACATTTACAATAGTTTCGGGACGTTTAGGGACAAAAAACAAACTTCTTAAAGTTTAGAGATGAAAAATTTTTTTGGTAAAATTTAAGAACCAAAATAATATTTTACCCAAAAAAAAAGAAAAAAAGAAAAGAAAAGAAAAGAAAAGAAGAAGTTAGCTCCACATACACTTGTAACCCACTGTGCATAAAGCAGTACTAGTGGTCCTCCCTCATTAGTCATTTGATCACATGTTATTTCTTCTTCACTATTCTATCCAACTACAATTATAATCTTGCCAATCTCTTCCTTCTTTAAATAACAAAAATAACATCACCCATTAGGCTTGGTGGAAATTTTCTTCCTGGTGTTGTTTATGAAACGTGCATCATACAAAACAAAATCTTAACTTCACTTTAAAATGAATATCAGTCAAACTATCTATGAGTTTAGTGTAAATTATCAATATTAAGGTGAAAAGTGAATGCTTTCCAGTACATACTCTAGTTTCATCAAATTTAAGGATTTTAATATTGAAAACAGGCAGAGCAATCATCAAACTGACCATAATGAAGGAAGAAGGAGATGCAAAAGGAAAGTTGGTAGTGCAAGGATGATCATATGGTGGACTTTTTTCAAATTATTGAACAAGAAGTGGACTTCCTAATGACTAATGGGATGGAATCTCACTAAATATCTCAAAGAGTGGCCTTCTTTCTTTTCCTTTTGATAGGCATCCACAAAAGAAGCGATGGAAAAAGGGCCACATATTATATTCGGGGCAGATTGGAATTCCAGCTCTCTCAGACCCATGAATAGCTTCTGCTATCAAAATGTGCTTCTCTTTTTATTCATTTTCATTACCTTAGGATCATGCACAATGTTCCTGTACTCACTGACATGAAATGCTTACAACTTATTTGGAAAATTTGAAATGAATATGTTAGGACCAAACACTTACCCATTACACCAAAAACTATAGTTGATGGTAAATGCGCAACTTTATTTCCTTAAAAGGTGGCAGCCCAACGCTAATGGGTTAGCTGAGACTTGACCCAACCTGACTTCTGCCTTTGCAGGACATTGGACTTGGCCCACTAAGCCTCTGCCCAATAGAATGAAAATGGAATTGATTGAAATTGATTTTTGAGGAATATTTGGTTTATTTTCTTATTTTGAGAGTTAAGTAAGAAGAAATGAAAATATTCTCTAAGGTTTCTATATTCTTTAAAGAGATTATATGTTTTATAAGGATTCTATATTCTTTAAAATAGAAGAAGAATAAGTACCACACACAAACACAATCACAGTTCTAATAAAAACCTATTCACTATAATGCTGAAATTACATGTCATATACTACATAAAGCAATTGGTGAAATGTTCGTCTCTAGTTTGTTTATTTGCAACATAGGAGATGGGTTTCCCAAACCAAAACATTGCTTTAACACGCGGGTGAGTGCGTTGCCTGATCCATTAAGGGGCCATGGCCTCCAAAGTTGAAAAAAACTAATACAAAAATTGTATATTAGACCTTAATGATGGAGTTACTGGAGGGTCAAAGTGCCATGGCCCCAAAGTTGAAAAAAAAAAATTTAAATAAAACTTCTCCTATATTAATAGTCTACAACCCACAATCTAATTCTATTTATTAAAAATTTTTCAATCAATTAAAAGAAATAAAAAAAATGATAGTAGTTTGTGTTAATTTGTTTATCAAGTGACTCTCAATTAAGATGTCAAATTTTTCTTTTACACTTTGCTGTGCACATCTTTTACGTTCACCACAGAGTAAGTATCTTGTGAGATAGGTGCATGCTCCTATCTCATACAAGAGTTTTGCCACCATAATACTGCTCTCCCATTTTAGGCCATAGCAAAAACATGTAAGTTTCTTCTAGAATTACTTTATTTCTTTTTGCCAATCTTTTGACCTTCTTATTACTGGAATTTTAATTGATATAGTATTTTGTTTAAGGAAAAAAAAAAAAAATCTTAATCCTCATTCGATATTTGATTCTGTTCAAAATAATGTTATTACTTCAATATATTTAAACTAGATTCTTGATTTTTAAAATCTAATCTTATTAAATCTAACTAGTGCTGTGTTACTATGAACTACAATTTTTTTTTATAATAATTATTAATCCTTATTATAATTTAAGATTTAAAATTTGGATAAGGCCAAGTTGATGAGAACTATTAATATTTTTTTATTAAAAAAAAGAAAAGAGAAAATATGTCGACAATTTAGAAAGCAATAGACCTTGGATTTTAATGTTGAACCTTCTTTCCCAAAGAGCATCTTTTCTAATCTTCAAGGATGTAGTTTTTTTCCCCCAAGGGGAAATTACTGAGAATTTCAATTTGGATTTGATACCTGATTATTTTAGTTATTTAAAAGAACTTAAATTACAATTTTAACAAGGGATTATTTAGTTTTTGCATTTTTTGTTTCTTCATCTAATGGTTTATAAAATATTTTATTTGTATCATGATTTTTTTAAAAGAAAAATCATGATTTCAGTTTATAATCTTTTATACTACTATATATAACAAAATATATAGTATGTAAAAAAGAAAAAAAAAGTTAATCATTATAGTTTTAGAGTGTGTTTAGATATCACTTATTTGCTGAAAATTGAAAACTTATTACTGAAAACACTGTAGCAAAATAACTTTTAAATGTGTAAATAGTACTGTAAGACCCAAAAATGCATTGGAATCTGTGTTTTGTTGAGTTTGGTGAAAAAGTGACCAGTACCCATGGGATCCACTAAAAAATGCAAAATGCACGGATTGGACAAAATGCCCAATCCAAACGCACGCTTAGTTTGGCACTGCAAAGATAAATTTCTAGCTCTGTCGTTGTTGGATAAGGGGGTCAATTCAAACTTCGAAGTCCAATTTTTCTGCCCCTACCCACTATGTTGAGTTTCTCCGCCACATTTGCACTTTGTTTCTTAGCAAGACTTATGTATTAGGCTAGAGGACATGGTGATGAATTGAAAGTTTGAAACAAATGGTTATTCGAGAAATAATGGTCAATGCTTTCAAGATGATCTTGATTTTAAGATTTCAAATTAAGAAAAATGTTAGGGAATGAACATTCTACACATATATACAGACTAACCGACAAAATTGATTTGATCCAATCAAAGAAAACAAACCAAATACTAATGATAAAAACATAAATAAGACAGAGTATATGGGAAAGCAACTACGTACAGCCAGGTAAAAGGCTAACTCGGCTGGTAAATATGCACTCTTCTATACATAATAGCAGACACCACATATATATCATAGGCAAGTATATGATAAGTGGCAAGGGGTTATATCAAATCTATCTTTTACGACTAAAATTGTCACTCCCAATAGTCCCCCTAATAAAGATGTATTATTTTGTATAAGAGTTATATATATTCCATTCACATGGTGTGAATTCATATATTCCGTTCACATGGGATGAGTCTCACATTTGTAATTGTGGGAGACTAATCCTTATGTGAGGAATGTTATATAGAACAACGACACAAGATATCAACTTCCTAAAGAAAAAGGGTAGACTTAGAAGTCATGCATGACATTTTCTAACAAGAGTAACGTTGTGACATAAAATATTTTGCAATTTTTGTTTTTCACAATTGGTAAATGTGGTAATTCATAATTAATGGAAATATTAAACATACTACTATCATCACTTTTTCATTGATCAATCATAACCTATCACACCCTTCTTGGTGGTACTAGTGGTGGGTTTATTAGCTTGAGGTGTGACATAAATTTGGATGTCCCACATTCAATCCACCGTAATATTTGTCCATGAGGTTTTTAGGATGTCTCATAGGTAGGAAGTGAAATAGTCTAGTCAAATGTTAAACACCATTTCCTTGTATGAAAAAAAAATGGTCACTCTTATAAATTGAAAAAAAGTTCATTAAAAAAATTGCATATGTAAATTTTGCAACACAAGGATTTTATGAGAGTGAAATGGTATCAATGTCTGGTAGTAAAAATAGGTTAGCCATTTTCTTGTGAACTTTTATAAAAGGATTGTATGAGAGTGAAATGGTATCAATGTCTGGTAGTAAAAACAGGTTAGCCATCTTCTTGTGAACTTTTATAAATTAGTTAGTAATTTGTGCAATGAATGAGAAAATTTAATAACATATGATTTTATCTAATAAAAATTAGGGTAAACTATGTTTTTAATCCCTATCCTATACATCATATTTCAATTTGATCCATAATCTTTCAATTGTGTCAATTTGGTCCCTAACCTTCAGTACTGTGTCAGTTTAGCCTCTGCCGTTATCTTTTGGATGAAAATTGACGACGTGTTTAATAGCTAAAATAAAAAATTAGCTTCTGTTGATGTGAGAATAAACTAAAATTTTATTTTGGCCATTTGTCATGTCAGCAATTTTCATCCAAAACAAAATTGACATGACACTGAAAGGTTAGGGACCAAATTGACACAATTGAAAGTTTAGAACCTAAATTGAAATATGGTGTAAAAGATAGGGATCAAATATGTAGTTTACCCTAAAAATTACTCTCTCTTTTATTTTTTGTATAAATATGAATTTGATAATTATGAAAATTATTAATAAACCTTTATTATTACTATGTTTGTATACAGAATTTTAAATATAAAATTTGATAATTATGGTAATTATTAATAGGTATCTATTTTGATTGTGTTTGTATACAGAACTATTCAATATGCAATTATGATAATTATCAATAAGTATTTATTATAATTGTATTAATATATGAAACTATCTATTCTATCATTTAATAAAAATGTAATGTGACACCGTCGCACTCCCTTGGTGCGATGAAGTGTGGGGGGCAAGGGCCGGGGTTCAAGTCTCCAAAAGGGAGTTTCACACACATATACACTTAAATTAGGCTAGAGTAGAATTCTATCTTGTATAAAAAAAAAAAAATGTAATGTGACAAATTTTAATTAAGAGTTTAAATAGAGAATAGAATTCTCAATTAAAACACATATATATACACACAAACGTACTAGTATACTGAAGTGTAAAATTGTGAAATGTCACTAGTTAATAACTTGTCCAATTCATCTTAAAAAAAGAAGAAGAAGAAGATAACTTGTGCAATGCACGAAAAAGTTTAACATAATAAGATGTTTTTCTCTCTATTATTATTTTTGTATAAATATGAAATTTGATTGTGGTTATATATTGAATCTTATGTTATACCAATTAAAGAATATGATGTGTAAAGATTATGATGGAGAGTTTAAATATAGATTGAAATTTAAATTCAATTACTATATATATATGGTACAATATTATAAAGTAAACCAAAAATCGAACTTCTTCAATTTTATAGACATTATAAATTATAGACTAGTTAATAACTTGTGTAATGTACGAGAAAGTTTAACATAAAATGAGTTTTTATCGATTTATTAAAGCTAAAATATTATCTGTATATATTAAGAGGATTCAGAAAATTAAGTTATTGCTTTTTTTTTTTTTTTTCTGTCAAAAATACCCCTAAAGTAATTAACCAACAACTTAAAAATGAGGTTAAAATAGTAAGTTGACAAAAATAATAAATTCCTACTTCTACGTTGAAATGTTTTTCTGTTTCTAATAAACTCCTACTTTTACATTGATTTAAATTCCTAATTCTATTTACTAACTCCCTACAATCTACAAAACTCACCCCACGTATTCTTTTTATTTTTTTATTTTTACTTCATCACGATGTATTTGTTTCTTCTATCCTCATTTTCATTACACCCTTAGGGTTTTTTTTTTTTTTTTTTTTTTTTTTTTTTTTTTTTGGTAATTGGAAAAAGTAGAAATATCAAATTATAATAAATGCAAACTATTTATTTTTACCCAAAAAATAGAAGAGCCTCACGTGTGTGCTCAGAGGCTAGTTATTATTATTATTTGTCTCCATTTAGTATTTACAGGTTAAACTTAACAATCTTTTTTTTTTTTTTTTTTTTTATAAATTTTTTGTTAAATAGATTGACAAGGAAAAGCAAAAAGAATAAGACCCATAAGATATCACAGGAATCAAAATATTGATTTTGGGCTATATTTGAAACTCCGACAATATCAACAAGAAAGTAAGTTTGAGTAGGACTAGTCACTACGGTGAGGATAGAATGTAAATCCAATTAGTCACTGGCACTGCATCTGTATGGGTATGGCCCATGTGTTGTTTTGTTGAATTCAACCAAATATACGGTCTCCAATCTCCATAGGGTCCTACTGTGTTGGGATTTTGTCAAAGATGGTTTGTCTTTAGTTCTTCAACCACTTCGATTTTTCATTAATCTGTGAATCTACGGGCCTTTTGGGCCAAGCATAGAAGAAAGTTAGACCAAGATCTAAAAGTTTCATCTGTTTAGGCCCAAGTACAGCTTGCAGCTGAAAACTCATGTTATTTTTTGGAGGAGCACTGTATGGTCAGATAAACCAACTAGTTTTAAATTCTAATATGGGCTTCTAAAAGCCCGTTACTGAAAGCCATAATGCTAGTAGGCTGATTTGAATGGGCTTTTAGAACTTGGATAGGCTTCTATTCTAGGGAAATGAATAGTGAAGATTTTGTTTCAATTCCTTCTCTAACAAATATGTTGTAACAAATGGAGTGGACGTTAACGTTGAGATTGCAATGGGATCAATCAATAGCTATAATGTATTGATTCACCAAATCCATCTTTGAACTCACAATGTTATCACTCATCCCATCTTTGTTTGTAAATTCTTTGACTCTCAATTTTGTGATTTTTTCTACAATGTTCATATAATTTGAATCTTTAACTTATATCTTTTGTTTACACCTTTCTGCATGAATAGTTGAATAAAATTTACAGTCAAAATTACACATTGATCCCTAAATTTTAGCTTACAAACAATTTTAGTTTCTAACAAATTTATAGTGACCATTTTTAAATGTGTCTAATAGAGTAATGACACATCAGTTTTTTGTTTGGCTACATTATCTAAGGGACTAAAAGTAATTATTTAAAACATAGATATGCCTCCAATGAGATTCTTGACCTTAAATTTTCAGTTGCTGATGTAACTCGCTCCTTTTTTGACATGATTATATTCATTTTTGAGTTACAAATCATTTAAAGTCAAGATTTAAAAGGGATATACTTATAGCATCATTTCTATCATCCATGAAGGATGCCTGTTCTAGTGACTCACAGGAGTGTGGTGCTTAATGGCTTCAATTGAGAGTAATGATATTTGGACTCCAAATTCTCATTGACTAATCTACTTTCCCATATGTTATTCTTCTCAGATGACATGCACTCTGTACCTTAAAGCATAGTCCACAAATAAGGTATACATAGGTTCTTATAAGTTAGTAGTTACTACTAAAGTAACTAGTGTCATATTCTTCTCATGATGTAATTTCTAAAACCATGGCTTTGGAGGTGAGAATATGGATAGGACTGATGCATATAACGTATACAACCAAAAGCTTTTGAGTTTGCTCAGTCACTTCAACTGGACCATCCTACAAGAACAAGTACTTACATCTCAGAATAGGAGTATCAAACTACAGATGACAAAAATAACCTCCATGTTGCAAGAAATATAAGGAAATTGGTTTCTGTATTATGAGGTTTTTTCGTTGCCAAGCACGGCTATCTGATACGATAGTTGATGTCAAGGATCTAGGCCTGAGTATAATAAAGATCTTATTCATGAGTAACTCTAGATAACTTATAACTATGGAAAGGGTAATACAAAGGACCTTGCAGTAGAATATTAGCAGGGAGACCTGCGAATCAGTTGCAAACTATGTAGATCTTACTCAATATATGCATACTAAGAAAAAGATGCAAACAATAGCTTGTTACGATATGACTGGAAAATCACACTTCATAAATTTTTATAGACAAATCAGAAAGCAAATAAATCATGTCTCTCATGAAGTTAACCTTAACTTTACATTTTTCAACTCAGGAACACATTCAGCCAAAATATGCAGAAACACCAAGTGGAAAAAAGATATTGACTTTACATAAAATTGACTTACAATATGGCACTACCTTGCAATAACACTGAAATCCAGAAACTAAGGGGGAAAATAAGTCAGAAAACTTAGCAGCTTCTATATCAAACATTTCACCATATTTGGTCATTCCTTGCTGATGCTTTCATTATCTGCTTTGTATCTGCATGTTTCTTCTGGTTGGACCATATACAAGTTTCAGTCATTATTGTGGTGAAAGATGCATTGTTAATACCTATTTCCATGAGGCTGCAGTCACAACAAAAAGATGATACAACTTGATCAGGTGTTGATTAAGATTAGCTACCATCAAGCAAATTGTCTTCTTTTAGAGAATTTCTACGTTCTCTTCTTCAAGTGTTCTTTAACTTGTTTCCCCTTTTTCTGGATGAATTATGATAAGTTACTAATTTTCCCAAAAACTTAAGCTATTAGGAAATGGTAAATTTTTAAATGGGAAGTAGTGCGTTGTCATGGTTTTAATTTATGACCACCAATTCTAATACCATGATAAATTACTAGTTCTTCCAAAAGCTTAAGCTGATTGAAAATGATGAAGTTAATAATTTAACCATTATTCTAAAACATTACACTCACATCGTATGCTGCAAGAGATCTGCAGTAGTTTGTGTTTGTGAGCACTGTACTGGTGGATCCACACTCACTGTCTTTGAGTGAAACTGTGGATTTGTCAAGCTTGATTGACCATGGATATTGGTAGTTTTGAGCAGTAGAACCCACATGTGAAGAAGACCGCTGCATCCGCACGGCCCTTGGGACATTCCTTCCTTCCATTGATACTCTACGCCGACTAGGTTGCCTCTCAATTGAGTCTGGTGGCCTTTGCTTTGGTGCACTCTGTGAACGGGCTTTAGCCCTTGAGGATTCTGTATTAGCCATGTAATTTGGGAATAATTGATAGTCATAGGACATAGTTTCTGCATAATCTGGCCTGGGAAATGCAAAAGGAATTCTTGTTGGATCAGGTTTGGACACAGCAGAGTAGTACTGAGGACTGCTTTGTGCTGTGGTGAAGGAATAGTCCTCAAAATGGCCACTGCAGGCTCTTGGGCTCAATTCAGTCAGAGCTGATGGAACTGGAGAGGCCTGGAAGTTGTCTTGCTTTGAGTATGCACATTGTACTGCATAATAAGTGGATGTTCTATGCTCCTCTCTTTCATTTTGTGTATGGTTAGAAGAATAGCTATTTCTGCTCTTTAAACTTCCTTTTGATTCACCAAGATCCATCTCCACAATCTTAATATTCTCCTCCATTCCTTTATCCGTCTCCTGGATGCACAAAAACCAAAGTGCATATCAATTTTCATCAGTAGTGTTACTTCTTTACCAAATTGCACGATCAGTATTGTTACTTCTTTACCAAAGTGCATATCAGTAGTGCTTTTTTTTTTTTTGGGAGAATCAGGCAAAGAAGTAAAATTAACTAAGAAAGGAATATTTTTCTAGTGCTAAGAGAAACCCATAGAGAATAAATGAAATTTCAAACTAAATCGACAAGTTTCAACCATCATTATTGTTGAACATATATTAAGGGCTACAACAAAATAATAAATATATTCCCAATTTTGGAAATATATAGAATGACCCATTTCTAAAAGATGCAATGCAGGTAATTTCTCTTTCATAGTAAAGATCTCAAATAGGAAAATTAATGAAATAACTAACATGATAGGTGTGACTGAACCGATTGTCCTGTGTTGATTTTCTGTGGGTAGATTGCCTCTGGTTAACAGGATTTGCTTCTAATTCAGCCATCCGGATCCTCTGTGCCCGAGCTCTAGCCTGTACCGTCACCAATGCCTGCATGCACTTTAGTGTAGCTGTGGCCTGTTTCCTCACCAGGTGACCTCTCACCAGTGCCTGCAGCTTCACTAATCCTTTTAATGCAGACAGTGCTTTCCTTGCCTGTAACAACACCATTGAAATAGCTCACAATTAGCATTTTCATCTTGCCAACATCTGGGTCATTATCTGTGATATTTGTTTTATAATTCAATTGTTGAGGAAACTAGGTAATAACACCGAGTTATAAAGCTCTTGGCAACTTCTCTGAGTTTAAAACAGAGATATTCACTGTTATACATAACTACTGATAGAGTTTCTTACCAAATAAGAACGAAAAACGGATTGAATTTTTATTGCAGAAGCTTCTTCAACTGCAGTGACTCTGCCATTGGCAACTGCGGTGAGTCGGATCATTGCAGCTGCAGCCTGTGCAGCAGCAACGGCTGCATCAGCGGCTGCAGCCGTGGCTGCTGCCATTGCCAAGGCATGCTTTTTCTGCTCATTCTCAACGTCCAATGCATTCTGCACCGCTTGTGGCGTGGTGGCAATCTGTTCTGTAGAAATCGAGTCCTTTGGAGCGGCTGATGCTGCAGTGGCTGATGATCTTCGAAAACTCCATCTCCTTTTCTCTTTTGGGGTCGTCTGTAGACTCGAAATTGGAGTTGTTGGATTATTCTCAATGGCAATGCAAGAAACTTGATTACTTGGAGCACACTTTTCCTTGTCTTTCTTCCCTGTCAAGAAGCTTCTAAGCCATTTCCCTGTCTTCCCCATTTTCGTCAAATCTTTTCTAAGCTGCAACTGTATCACACTGCAACAACATACATATGAGAACGCAACAATTGGTATTGTTAGATCTCACTCTTTCTATATTCGAGAAACTGCATTCAACACTATAATGGTCCAGCTTATTAGTACTGAACTTATTGCTCTTTGTTTGGACAGCCTAATTTCATTGTTCTATTATCCTATCACATTTATCACTTCTCACTTCCACCTCAAATTATTCCTATTCTATCATAACTACTATTTAAATTGGATGGTTTGCTCTTTGATCTATCATTGTTTATTCAATAAGTTTAGTGGCACCACTTTTTCACAACTGCAGTTAAAATGATATGTTATGATTAATACATAATAAATAAAAGTATTGTTATCGGTAGATAATTTTGAAAATAATATTATTCCAATCACAATAAAATATGTCAAAAATTGTGAAATTTTTTGTATAGGGTATGGCCATGTTGATGGGGAAAGAAACAAAGAGGAAACACCCAAATAAGCCACTTGCTTCCCTCGTGGAAGTTCAAGGCAGAGATTCCTTTACTTTGATTAATTGAGCTTTTTGTCAGCTACCCATTTTATCCTTATCAGTAATCCTCATTGTGATATGGTCAGCTAGGGTGTTTTAGTCATTTTTGTTATTGTGGTTTACTATTGGATATGGAGGATCAGAAACCATGTGAAAATGGGTTCATGAACATGCAGAATCCGTGTAAAATACTCATATATCTGGGTGGGGGAAGCTGTCCATTTGGGGGGCTCATGAATTTAGAAATTGAAAGACATCTTGTTCGGGTCCACAAACAAGTGTATGAACAAGGGGCCTGGGTGGTGAACACGTGCTCAGTCATTCTATCCTAGCCAGTAGCTAGCTAGCTAGCTAGCTCTTGGTGTTGGAGTCAAGTCCAAGCTTTCCAATGGAGCATGATCCAAGTAAGCTCACCCTGCAGATACCAAGACCATGCAGGAAGTCATCCGTATCCCACCAATCGTTTCATTGTGTCTCCTCTATTCGAATCAAAAGTGTGTCCCCAAAAAGCTTTTATTTAGCTTTACCAGAGAGCCATGCACTGCTATTAAGAGAGTGTGAAAAGCTGTTTTATTTTAATGTGATTTACTGCTTTACTGTTCCAGGGACCATTAGTTAGGTACGTGACCATAAGATATGTAGATCCTGATTAAATGTGAAAAATGATGCATACAAGGAAGAGTAGGTATGGGCTGTGAAGGCGTGTTACAAGGCTTATATTTATTAACTAATTCTTTGTTTGAACACATATTTATTAACTAATTCTTTGTTTGAACACATATGGTAGAAGCATTCACAATCTAAAATCTATGATTTTAATAAAACATCTCTCTACACTACCTAATAAGACTGAAGCAATAACTCTGAGACCATTTGTTACAAGACTTACATGTATAGCATCATTCTTTATTTGGACATATGATAGAAGCATGGAAAATGTACAATCCATGATTTTAATAGAACTTTAACACTTCATAAAACTGAAAGTAAAGTTACATCAACCTCATTGCTTTTCATTCTTCATCATTTTTTTTTTTTTTTTGCAGTTTCACTAGCTTTTTAGGGCGTTTCCGTTCTTCATCTCCTTTAGGTTAGGTATCGCTTCGACGCCTTGTGCTAATACTTATAATGCCTTTTTTTGTGACAATAATAGCACTTTGCTTTTTTTTCTTTTTTTTGGTACATGATTTGAATAATTCTTACGCACAAAATTTTTTGTTGTTGCTTACAATAAAAATGGAAAAGGGGGATTAATCAAAATAAGGTTTTTTTTTGGTTGGAAAGATAAAAAATATTTATGTTTTTCATTATGTGTGTTTTGTAGAGAGGATGTAAAGGTGAAAGGATATAAAATTAATTATTATTACGCTCTTATTAGGAAAACAAAAAAATGGCAGTAATTTTGATATTTTACTTCTTTCAAGTTTTCTCCCCAACTTTTCACTTCATTTTAGAGAAAAAAAAAAAAAAATTGTGGGCATGGAGGAAAAACTCTTTCATCCCCATTTTTCTTCCCTAATTTCTTCCCTTACCAAATAAGAGAAAATGACATTTCCTCTTATCCTTTTCCTCCCCTATTTTTCATGCTCTCTAAAATCTCTGTTATAAAAGAATCGAGTAATACCACTAATCCATATCACTCTTACTAATAATATATTAAAATTTTTACATTGATGGACCCAGAAGAAATTAATGTTTCACACTAGTAAAATCTTTCGCACGCAATATCCATGCAA
Organism: Quercus lobata; assembly: GCF_001633185.2. NCBI lineage: Eukaryota > Viridiplantae > Streptophyta > Magnoliopsida > Fagales > Fagaceae > Quercus > Quercus lobata. The sequence continues at coordinate 1,309,347 of NC_044909.1, read as the reverse complement.
CTTAGTAATAAATTGCCAACCATATATCTGTAGTTTTTTTTACCCCTCTCTCATAGGTCTTGGATTAAATTATATAAATTTGGGTTATGACTCGTGTAATAAAATCAGCATGATGATAAATTAATAATTTAATATATACCTCCAATCCCACCTGGACAAGGGGGACTTCATTTAGTCATAACTGATGCATCTTTATTTTTTTTGGTCATTGAATGATAATAACTGCATTTGATTTGATCTTATCTACCTTTTATTTTGCATTATATAAACAATTCGCAATAAAAGACAAATGCTAACTAATTATATTTGTATAATACTATAATATATTCAAATAGAAAAATTCCCTCATTATCAAAAAAAGGAATAATTCCTTTAAAAAAAAAAAAAATTACAGCCTCTAGAACCGGTGGTGTTTAGTTCATGAACATTGAGTTAATGGGGTCTGGCCCATCTCACCCATCATAGATGAGTTAAAATTGCATTATTATCTATTGATTGTTTACTTATAATGAAACAATTAGCTGGCTGTCACATGGTATGTTTATATGCTCCCCCTTTGACTCAGTGTTTGGTTCTGGGAAACACTGTTTGGGGATTTGCCCATTTAATTTCTTCTCCCGCAACTCTAATCAATCATTAATCATGTTCTAAATGACATTATCAAGGCATGCATCTCTCTCTCTCTCTACTAAATAGAATGACTTGGAAATGGTAATAAGTTCACTTTGGGACCAAAAAAAAAAAAAACTTTCCAAATTCAAATACAAACCCTTTATATTTTAGATATTTTATCCCAAACTCATCTTTCTTCTTCTCAAAAAAAAAAAAAAAAAAAACTCATCTTTCTTTTATTTTTCAAAAGCCCAAGCCCGTCTCATACATGGCCATTCATCTAACCATTAGTTTTTTTTTTTTTTTTTTTTTTTTTTTTTTTTTTTTTTTTTTTTTTGGGGTGGGGGGGTGTGTGGGGGGAGATCTAACCATTAGTTGGGTTGAATGATATGGTTGAATGAGTTGAGTTATTTTGGAAGAACCTATAATTAAACACCTGAAATGATATTGATATAAATTGAAGTGTTAGTGAACACTTATACACTAAATTCAACAATATTTAAAGAAAGAAACACACATATACTTTTGTTATAGAAACCACATATTTTTGTGTAAATAAAATTAATAATTGAAATATTTTAGTAATGTAAATACCTAATTGGGTAGATTTTAGAACATATTGTGTAAAACCCAAACCCATTTAAAAATTCTCAAATCCTTATTATTAATATTAGGTTGGGTTAGAAAAGTACTAAACTTTACCCATTGTCTTTGGAAAAGATTTTTTTAGGATTTGTATACAAGATATGTTATTGGTAGACCAAGTAAACAAGTTTGGTTAGGCAAGTATGATTAGTCTAGGTCAAACTAAAACAAGCTACTATTCTTGTTACCTATTTTCTGGGACGAAACCAAGATTTGTAGTTAGGGGGCAACTTTGCTACTAGTTGTGTATGGTGACTTAACCACTTAGATTTTTTTTTTTTTTTTTCCTGACTTTGATGCGTGTTGTTGGGTAATGACAATTATTTTGTTTGAAATTTTTTAAAAGGTCAAGTTATTTATCTTGAATAAAATTAGTTGATTAGACTTAATTTTTTTAGTTTTACTATTGGTAATTTTTGTTGCTGAACTAATTTTTTGGGGCTTGTATATTTTGTTTTAAGTTTTAAATTTATAGATTTTTTATGGTCTTTAAAAAGAAGAAAATGCTAGAGTTACAATTTTTTTTTTTTACAAATTACTGATGTAGTGAGTGGTTATTGGTAAGTAAAAAAGTGATATAAGTGGTGGACCTAGATGTGAACAAATAAGAATTTGCTACCTCAAGAGTTTGCAAAAATATTGTAGAAAAATTTGTAGCTATAACATCACTCTTAAAAGAATTAATGATATTATTAAGGGGGCAAAGTGTAATTTTATAGAACAAAATTATAAAATTAATACATAATATATATTCTAATATTTAAAAAAAAAAAATTGGGGGGGCCATTGCCCCCCCAAGTCAAAGGCTACCTCCGTCCTTGCCTATTCTTGCCCTTTCGTGGTCGGGTCAACTCATGATGACTTGCAATATTTTCCTTTGTATTGGAAAATAAAAATAACACAAAAAATGTTACAAAGCTACCTCAACAGTTTGCAAAAATATTGTAGAAAAATTTGTAGTTATAACATTACTCTTAAAAGAATTAATGATATTATTAAGAGGGCAAAGTGTAATTTTATAGGAAAAAATTACTAAAATTAATACGTAATATATATTCTAATATTTCAAAAAAAAAATTGGCCTCCCCAAGTCAAAGGCTACTTCCGTCCTTGCCTATTCTTGCCCTTTCGTGGTCGGGTCAACTCATGATGACCCACAATATTTTCCTTTGTATTGGAAAATAAAAATAACACAAAAGATGTTACAAAGCTACCTCAAGAGTTTGCAAAAATATTGTAGAAAAAATTGTGGCTATAACATCACTCTTAAAAGAATTAATGATATTATTAAGGGGGCAAAGTGAAATTTTATAGAACAAAATTACTAAAATTAATACCTAATATATATTCTAATATTTAAAAAAAAAAAAAATTGGGGGGGCCATTGTCCCCCAAGTCAAAGGCTACCTCCGTCCTTGCTTATTCTTGCCCTTTCGTGATTGGGTCAACTCATGGTGACTTGCAATATTTTTTAAATTAAAAAAAAAAAAGGCAAACTTAAACATAATTTGTAACATCTGTTGTGTTATTTTTTTTTTCCAATACAAAGGAAAAAAAAATTAAGAAAACACTCAAACATAAAAGTTAATAATACAAAAATCCTTAATTTTAAGGTCTTATATATAACAAATTGTAGTAGTCTATTATAAAAAAGAAAAAAAGAAAAAAAAAGTAGTCTAATAATTCTACAATAAAAGCAAACAAGTGTATTTGTTGTATATAAAACATTAAACAAAGTTGAATCACATAAAATAACTAAATATATATATATATATATATATATATTAAACATAAATGTAGCATGGTAAGTAAAGAAAATTACATAAATAATTAGTAAGAAAAATCTATAATAAACTTGTAAAATAATTATCCATGCTAACAGTAGATTCAATGTTGGAAATATATATTTTATTTGATTTGAGAATTGTCCTCAAGTTGATGAGCAATGCTATCATTATTTCATTATTAATAAATTTTAAACTTTAGAATAAAAAAAATGGGGTCAATAACAAATTAAAATTTTAGATTTTATAATAGAGACTTGGCAATTAACCAATTGTCAGGTCAGGTCCTTTAATGGGCACGATTTTAATTTTGTTAAGTCTATTTATTGGTTTATTTTGTAGAAGATAGTTTAAAGGTACTCATCATCTAGTGCAATGTGGTTGTTGCTGGTTTATTTTTAGTAGCAGTATAGCAACCCGCATGATGCATGGTTTAATTCAAATTAATATGTAATGTAATGTAAATTGTAAAGCAAAGATTTATCGTAAAATTGAACAATATGGCAGACAATATTAAAACCCCTAAAAAAAGATTTCCTTTTCATTGTACTTCACTATTCATTAATTCCGTATTGTCATTCATGTAATACAGATTTCCTTGCTAGGCATATTGATGTTGTTCATGTGCAATGTGGATTGAGGACACCCATGTTTTTCAGCTGGCAAATTAAGGACACCTTCAACTTCAATGAAAAATTAGGCCTATCGACACTGACAGCATGGCCAAAGTGTCTCTAAACTATATCTTTATTTTTAAAACTCTCTCTCTTTCTTGAGAGAGAATCTCTCGGCAGTCGGCACACATGGCCAAAGTGTCTCTATTCTTTTTCTTCTAGATATGGTGTTTTCTCTCAGTGGTTCTTGGAGAGCATAGGATTTTTGTTTTGCAGTTTGCTTGGATTGATACTTCTTCTTAGCAATGGGATGTTTTTCCTAAATGGTCCCGGTATTATATATATATATATATATATATGCTATTCTCCTTTGTTACTTGTAATTATTTTATTTTCACAATAAAATACTATTGTTTTCTCTAAAATATTTATAAAAAATCAATGAAATTCTATTAATTCTGATTTTAAAAAAGAAAAGAAAGAAAAAAAGAAGAAGAATAGGACTCTAATCCAATCCATATCCAGAAAACAAAAAAGAATAGGGCTTTATATGTCATTGCTCATGGAATATTTGATAAATGATTCAAATCAGTGAATAAAATTGAACCAGATAAATGAAATTATCTTTAGAAATTAAGGTACACCCATATTATATTTTTAGGATTGTAACACTAACAATTTGAATATTCAATTACGCATGAACAATGACATATAAAACATACGTCGGTGAACCAGAAAGGGGAATTATATACATCGACAAAATACAAAAAAATAAATAATTGATTTCATTTAATTCAAATTTAGATCCAGAAGACACAGGTGGGGGCAACGGAGATACCAATGTCTTCTTCTTCTTTTTTTGAAAAGGATACCAATGTCTTCTTCCTCCATTTGATTGTCAATCTCAAATCAATCATGTGGAAATCCGTACATATTTCTGAAAATTAAGACATTCTATTATTTGAGCAATAATGTAAGTATGGCAGAAGATTAAAAAAAAATATAAAAGGATAAAATTATTGGTTAAGTTATTGGAGTATTGGGCTGTAGTACTAGTACCTAAAACAAACATTAATTAAATCGATATACGGTAACAAAAGTCTTCAAATGGGCTAAAAAGAATATATGTGCATGTGAAACATTGCCTGATTGAAGAAAAAGATAGATCCTCCTTTCTTTTTGTTTGGACTTTGGACCTGTATCTCTCTACCTTTCATGTTTCAAAGCACATGCTAGGTTATTTTGCTTCATTTGGATACGTAATTTCTATTTTTGGTCTTAACCTCAAGTGCAATCAATGTGGCTATAAATTCCGAATTGGCCATTTTCTTGTGCTTCTAAACAGGACTAGCTAGGCTCTTGTGGGGGAGAAAAAGGAGGGGGAAAAAACAAGGGTATACTGAAAAATATCAACAATAATTTACACTTTTATTATCTAAAATAATAAACTTTACATGCATCGTTACCGATGGACGTATGATCTAATAGCTCGTAAGCTCCCTTTTCCGTCAAATTTAACTTAACAAAAATATATATATATATATATATATATATATATAACAATAAGTAATATTTCTTTTAAAATGGTGTAAATAAAGAAAGAAAAAGTAAAAGAATTGATGTGATTTGACTTAATAGCCTATATTCATAACGAAAAGCTCCAAACGATTATAGTTTTACTATAAGACATCCTAAAATCATGGTAACTTGTGGTATTAATCATAGATTACATATTTCTAATAATATCTTAATAGATTCTATTATCCATTTCAAAGTTAAAGGGGAAGCTTGAAGACATCTCAAATTTGAAGGATAAGCTCTTGAATGAAAACCATGATCATGAATAATCAGATTGGATGCAACATCAACATCTTCCAATAGTCCCAATTATGTGAGAAGGGTAAAAAATGGGACAATGTCTTATGTCAACATCTTCCAACCTTTTTATTGCCGATGCTCTTGGATCATGTCGGATGTGCTCTCTAATGTTATATATATCTTTTGTACCTACAAATCCCCAGGGCAGCAACTATCATATATTACTCCGAAGTTAAAACAATTTTCATAGAACTTCAATTGATTAAACAAATAAAATCCCTTAAATTAGCAATTGTTTTGTATTGCACTCTTTCATATGAGCAAATTACTTGTGCAATTGTGTAACAGTTTTAGCAAAAAGATAACTTACATTATTTAATAGGATCCCTTTCAGTCACAATATTGGGCTTATTTTCATGTGCACCTGTGATGAAAGTCCAAAACTTTCATTTTCCTTAATGAATTTACCTAAAGCACACGCTGATTGCCATCACAATCAAGCCCATATACAAACAATATATTCTATTTTTATCTAGGACAAATTTCTTGTCAATTTATCTATAGGAATTCTAGGACAGAACCTGAACCCTTTAAAAAAAGGCATTTGTTACCGCGGTTAGGTGGAAAAGAATTGATAGTGTTGAATGATGAAAATTTAGTGGACTATGAAAATTTAGTGGACAAGGAAAATATGGTTGATGCTAATGCTAATGATGCAATTGATGGAGATTGTTTTGTTCATTGTCCTCCACTCTCAAAGACGAAAGGTCGCCCAAAGTAAAAAAGAATGAAAGTTGGAAAAGAATTGGGAAAGCAAAAGAGAACTTGTGGATTTTGTAAGCATGTTAGCCATAACATCTCTAAATGTCTAGAGAAAGAGAAGGAAAACTTAACTTCCTCAAATGGTGCAAAGAAAATGAAAAATTATACTTCAATAGATATAGGATTGAACCCAATATCTTAAGGCATACATTAACTGAAACCTTAAAAAAATCGCTTTCACATAATATTGAGAATCATCGTGTACAAACCAGTGCCATAGTTCAAGTCGGTTGTCGTGATTGGTCACTGTTTGATAAGTCGTAGCTCAATCTATGTGACACCAAAGTATCTGGACAAGACTTGTGGTCCTATAAATTGTAATGAGGATCCAAAAGGAACAAAATTATTCCTTCAAAGCCGTCAAAATCAAACAGGTTGCGACAGCATTGTATTTTTGTATAAGCAGGACAAGAGTGGTGATGTCCAAGGATCTTGGTGACCGAGGCCATTACAGGTCGCCTTCAGGTAGTCGGACCAATATCACCGGTGTTCAAAACCAGTGCCACAAACCCAATTGTGGTGGAATTCGGATTTTAGTTTTTGGGACTAAAGAATAAGCCAATTTTTTTTAAATTCAAGAAAGAAAAATATACTAAGTTTCATAAAACTATTATTCATTCATATTGTTAGCAAAATATAAATATTTAGATTTTAAATCATTCAATAATAAAAAATAGAACACGGTGTGCTTTTAAATTCTGAAAATAATTTATGATTAGTTTTGTGCTGAATTCAACATACAAAATCAATTAGTGGTTCAGAAAATCATCTTTCTTTTTGTTGTGAAGAATAATTTTGACAAAATTTACAGCTAAAAATAGTTTTGTAGTGGTAGTAAAAACAACAAGAATAAGTACAATTATTCTATAAACAAATTGGTAGATTGTTGATTTCTTACTAACCATTTTTTCACAATTCAAAAAGAAATTATGATAAAAATTTTTTATTTTATTTATTTATAAAACATACTTGCTTCAAATCTACTGCCATCGATATCTAAATCTTGAAGATTAGTTTTTTGTTATATAAAACAAATAAAGGAGTCTAGAAAATATTATTGAACCATAATATTGATATCCATAAAACTCAAAAGAGCACCTTACCTCACAAAGCAGCTTAGTGAATTCAAGGGAAACAAACTAGGTTAAAGAGCATTCTGGTTTTTTGGGCTCTTGGCAAATTAAAGAGCATTCTTAGATTGCTCTGGACACTGTCAGAAATGCCTACAAGCAACACATTTTAAAATAGATGTCAATCAACTGGGCTCTCTCGGTCTCCCGAGCCCAAGAGACTTTGGGTTTGTAATCGTTCATCCCCAAAATGAAATAACGGTCTCCAAATATTTTGGTTGGCTCTCAAAGCTTGAGCTTGTCCCTTATGCTCGAGCCATAGTATTAGCTTATCTTTGCCCGACTAGTTGGACTCTGATTGTTGACTGTCATTACGTGTTTGGGCTATTGCTTGGACCCAATGGTTCTCTTCTATTATCCTATAGTATTTATTTGTAACCAATTTGAACAAATTTAGTTGTTTCTATTATTCTCATTCTAATGAAAACAATTTTGGAACAGATTATTTAGAATCCATGACATAATTCGCATGAAAGGAGAGGCAGCAATATCTATGACTTTCAAAGTGTTAGCTGAGGGTCATAGGTAAGTTTAAAAATTAGGGTAAATTCTAGATAACTACCTGAGGTTTGGGGAAATACCAAACACATCCAAGACAATTGAAGAACAACCATTTTAGTCCTTAAAGATGAACACCATTAGCATGCCGTTTGTTCACTCCACCCAAAACAAAGTTCACTTCACCCAAAACAAAAGTTGCACAGCTTTTTCTCCATTTTCAAGAATGAATGTTTAGGTACCCCAAACTCATTTGTTCCTGCCAGCCTTAATGCATTTTGCAAATGCAAATGCTTTCTAGTTTTAGTCCATTTTAGTCCAGCTATGGGACCCATTGTTTGATAATAAATAAATGCAATTTCATTCCAAACAAACTCAATTAAAATGCAAATAGTCCAGCAAATCACTTGTGAATGAATCAATTGAATATATACAAGAGTCCGTAATTCTATATAAATCATAAAGCAGACTTCTATTTCATGGGATTACATATGTATATGAAAGATTTAAGGAAATATGTTTTCCTTTGATGAAGTTGTTGTAAACATGTGTACTATATTTCCTTGATAGTGGTAATCTATGCAATTGATTAGCTGTGGACTTTGTGTGAGAAGAGGATTTTTCAATCAATCCCATGATATTTGCATAGCCTTTAATATTTGAAATATTTTTGTTACCGGATATATCAACACTCCTAATGTGGGAAATTTCTTTGATCTAGGAATTTTCCTTAACAACAACACTTCTTACATATAGATAAGATAATTCATGATTGTACAACCATGTCAATTGGTTAAATAATGTTATGCATAAGATAATCCACTTTCACATTCTTATGATGAAAACATTAAAAAAAAAAAAAAAAATCTGTTCTCACAAAATTAATAAGTAACAAGTATAGACAAGTAAGTTCAAATTTGCATTTGCATTCCCATTAAGTTCATAATAAATATTCATTGACAGCATTGTCAAAGTCATATATATCATTAGTTACATTCACAGCATTTGTACCATCTATTACTTACAAAAACTTACACTAATAACCATCAGTCTAAGTTAATACATGACATGAAAAGGAAACCAAAAAGGCAAAAGCTGTCCAAGACCCACCAGGTCCATCATGTATGTAAGCTGTTCACAAGAAGTTTAGCTATATTTTGATATCAAGAACTAATTTGTACCTTTCTTCATATTAAAACTTGAACACAAGCCCTCTTTTTGTTTGCTCAGCCCGAAATTTTTTTTTAAGTAAGAGTTGAAATTCTAGCTCTGATGAAGTCTCAAAAGAACCATTGAACCAATTGACTTGGGTTACTTTCTTCTAGTTTATATTAAGAGCCCTTTGTTGCTCTTGGGAAGAGCAAGAATGATGAAAACGTGTTGGACTCAAATGTGATGATTTTGGCCTGGCGGGAATAGATAGTGTGAGGTACATTTTCTGAACTTGTTGCCTTGGAAATGAAAAAAAAAAAACTGTACAAATTTTGTTTTGTGTAATGAACAAACGGCTTGGGCAACTTTGGGGTATCTGAGCATTCATTCTTGAAAATGGAGAAAAAGTGATGTAGCTTTTGTTTTGGGTGGAGTGAACAAACGGCATGCTAACGGTGTTTATCTTTGGGACTAAAATGGTTGCTTTTCAATTTTCTTGGATGTGTTTGGTATTTTCCCAAACCTCAAGGTAGTTATCCGGAATTTACCCTAAAAATTAAAACAAATATGTTACACTAGACATGTAGATTGAGAGACACCATAGTAAAACTAGGATTTACTCACAAAAATCTCCAAATTAAACCTAATCCATTTAAACCAAACATAATTTCCTGTAGAATTTTTTTCCTTAAAAAACTAAAGATAAAATCAAATACTTTTTAATTTGGTGTGGTGGTTTATAAAGTTTTATTGGATTTTTTTGAAGATGTGCTGCAGTAGAGGCTTTTTATTTTTTAATAGCTAGTGTTTTTTGTACAACAAATTAAAAACACAATTGTGACTCATGTCTATTTCTTTATGGTTTCACACTTTGGTGATGAAATGGTCATGTAATTTTTTTTTCTTTCCTCTTGTGTAAAATGATTCTTAATGATTTCACAATTTGCTTCTTGCCTAGGGATTTTGGAGGTATGTGGAGCAATTTGGCTGCTCCTAAAGCTAGAGGAAACGAAGGTGTGAAGACATTTTGATATGGAATCAGACATTTTTTCGCTCGGCACCAATCGTTTGTGTCAAATTTATTTGGATTTATGCATAATTAACGTAATTAATAATATACTTGGGTAATTAATTAATTTAATTGGTGTCAAAATTTCCTAAGACTTCATGAACTTTTGTTTTGGAGAATCAAAATATATATAAAGTGTGGGTTCTAGTTAGTTCAATTGGTAAAGTTTCTGATGGTTGAATAAGAGATCTAGGGTTCAATCCCCGCCTATACTAAAAATTAATTGGTGTCTTGGTCTGATAATAAGGAGCGGACACTATAGGTTGAAACTCTCTAAAATATATATATATATATATATATAAAGAAGATAGCCATGCTGATCAATTACCTATATATATATATATATGATCATTAGGTATGGAGACTTGAAAAACATCACATTAGCTTTGCAGTTGTTGAAATTCCAAAAGCATCGCATTAGCTTTGTGCACAGTTTGATTTAAAGGCAGGGCATCCCTCTCAAATCGATCTCCATTCCTCTTATTAGATAAAAAAAAAAAAAAAAAAAAAAAAAAAAAAAAAAAAAAAAAAAAAACTAGGCAATCATAACGCATTGCTCCACATCATATAACATTCCCAGCTCTAAGGCATGAATTCCATCCTCCACATCAAACTTACAACCATCAAAATGAAGAAGACAATGAAAAGGAGATTTGAGTCTTGGTTTGATAAGGGATTTCGTGGGAAAAATTGGCATTTGTCTCATAATTTACAAACTATGTAGCAAAATACCCTTATTTTAATATTATTTAACAAAATGTCTCTAATTTTTAAATTCGATTTTAACAAAATCGAGTTATGTGTAAAACTCGATATTCTCAAAATCGAATTATATGTATATTCTCAAAATTGACATTAGCAATGTCGAGTTTCACTTAAATTTTCAAAAAAATATAAATGGCAAAATATGCATAGAACTCGACATTGTTAATGTTTAGTTCCACCTGTTACTTGATTTTGTTAAAATCGAGTTTAAAAAATAAGGGCATTTTGCTAAATAATTTCAAAATAAAGTCATTTTTGTAAATTAATAACAAATGCCCATTTTTCCTGGGATTTTGTAGGTGTTTGTGTTTTTACATGTTTGGTTACAAAGCCAATCTTTATGTTTTAATTTTTATATTTTTTTGTAATTTTTTTTCTTCAATTAAAATGCTAACATGGAAGCTTAATTAAAAAATAATAATAAATGCTGATGTGATATTTTTTAAATACAAAATAATTTTGTTATTATTATTTTAGTAGTTTTTTTATTTTTTGAGAAATAAACACACACACTATTATTTTAGTAGTTCTTTTTTTTTTTTTTTTGGAGAGAGAGTTTCAACCTATGGCGTCCACTCTTGATAATAACTCTTTATCATCAGACCAAGACACCAATTAGTTTTTGGTGTAAGCGGGGATTGAACCCCAAATCTCTTATACAACCGTCAGAGACTTTACTAGTTGAGCTACCTGGAATCTACTATTATTTTAGTAGTTATGTAAGCTTTTAATGTGTCTATTGTGCAATCCATTAGCCATGTAGGTATTTTTTGTTAATTAGTTAACGGTAGGAACTAAATTGACTGTAAATTGAAAATAACATAAATCAAATTAATTGCTACTAAAACATAAAGACCAAACTGACTATAACCCCCAAAATGGTATTTTTGCCAAAAAGAAAAAGGATTTGATTGTTACTTTTTGAAACTATAGGTTTAATTTGTTACAATCCCTAAACTATAGTGCTTAAAATTTAATTTTACCAAAATATTTTTGGGGTTAGAATTTCATTTCCTCTCCCATGCGTGTGTGTTTGTTCTAAATAATTTTTTATTTTATTTTAAAGAAAGATGTTACCAAGTATTTTATGATGCCTAGATTTTTGGGCCATTTTTGGCACATTTGTTACACAAGACAAGAAGGTTTGATGAATTGCACATTTTATCATGTCTATATTTAGTGTTTATTTGGGAACAATGTATTTAGATTTTTGCTAAAAGTTTGAAAATGTATACTTGTAATTTTTTTAAAATGATGTTTTAAAAAACTGTATATAAAAGTTTAAAAAGCAAAAAACTAGTTTATAAGTTAATGATCTTAAAATTTAACTATTGTTTTAGTTTTAGTACTTCTTTTTAGGTACCATTTTATTTTTACTTTTTTGGTTTTGTTAATATATATGCATATTTTGTCATGATAGAGATGCATGTTCCAAAGTATAACGGTTAAATCATGTTCTTGAAAGAATTTTTTATTTGAACTCATTTAATTTTTGCCAAAGAAGTTTGTGAATTTTGATTGAATGGAATTAAACAATTAGAAAAGATAAAATTTCTCTCCAAACTAGTTTGAAAGAAAACCTTTCAAACTCCTCCTATATCTTTGTATTGGATATGAATTTTGAAAATCGAATTATTGGATTGTATGTTATTTATGTTCTTAACATAGATTTAAAATTTCATTCAAAAATCGGATGCTATTTACTATTAAATCAATAAATTTATTTTTTATACATAATTTTAGATTGAAAAACTTGAAATTAAAACATTTGATTGATGACATAACTAATATATTTAATCTTCTTGGAATTTTGTAAGCTTGGAGGATATAATAAGAACATGAAATCCAACGATTAGATTTACAAAATTTACATCCAATAAAAAGATATAGAATGAGTTTGAAGGGTTTTATTACTAAAAGAACAAAAAAAAAAGATTATTATTGAAAATATGTTCCAATCACTATTTTTAAAACTAGTTTTTATTCATCAATTTCAATGTTTTCCTATAAAACTAAAAAAAATATGCATGATTGAGTGTTTTAATCTCGATGATTGAATTAAAATATTACATTCTTAAGACATTTTAAGATGGATGTCAGTCCTTGATGTGTGTGGAATAGAGGGGCTACATATACCTGAGTGAATAGTTCTATAATTAAAGAAGTTTAAATACTCTTATTAGTGGAAAAAAAAAAAAAAAAATTGGGGGATGTCAATCAATTGGGCTCACTCATTCTGCCAAGCCCAATTTATGATCCAATTTTACTAACATGCTGGGCTAAAGCAAGTAAGCTCATTCATTCGTCTATCAAGTTTATCCCAAACAAGTGAAACAACCATATGGTAGTAAACAGTAAGTCTTCAAATGTTAATATGACACAAATAAATTACCAAAAGTAAACATAATGGTCTATACATGAGATCATTGAAATGAAGGACAAACTAGAAGCTTACTTGAAATACGCAACCTGAAACTAATGAAATACGCAACCCAACCAATCTCTTCCAAGAAATAAATGAGATGTCGTTTGGTTTGTAGTTCTAGCCGAAGTGTATGACAGGTGCAGTCTTTCCATTGTAGAGTTCGACTTGTCGTTTTCAAGATTCCCAATTCTTTATCAATAAACATTAAAGAACACACCAAGAAATACCAATTCATCAGTTCATTGTTACCTTTATAATTTTCAATGCATCAATTCAGTACTATATTTTCAAAATTTTTTTAAAAAAATATCAATTTAGGTGCTCGTATTACGGTTGTCCTTGTCCAAATCCATTTCTTTAGACGGTGGCATGTGAAATCCATCAAAGCGAACGTGGCTCCAATTTTCAACCCTATTTGGTAGTATGATTGATACCGTTTAACAAGTTCATTGACTTATTTGAACTTTTGACTTTTGTAAACTATGTGCACCATTCATTAATGGAAGGGTAGCCAAAAGAGATGAGAACCACGTGTTTAAATTTTGGTTAGATCGATGTTTACCAAAATCTTTTTTTTTTGGGTTAATATGTAAACAGGAACTAAGATTACGGTATTTAAGGCGGAAAAGGCATTATAGGTGTAAGTAGAGCTAAGTACGAATACAAAGACATAAATAAAGCTTAGAGCGGTGGTTTTTGTATGTACTTGTTGCTACTTGCTAGCTAACTTGGAAGTTTTCCTTTTTCTTTTTGTTAAGTGACATGGTAGCCACTCGTACGCATGATGAGTAGTGCTATTTTACGATGAACACACAAATGAGTTGATTTTATGTCGTTATATTTAAGATTCAGTAATTTCATATGGTGGACAACAAGACTATTTTTTACGATGAATCAACTATTAGCAGTTGACGAATGGTGTTAGTTTATCTTTGCTCTACCAGTTGGACTCTTAACTCTCGTCTTTCGTCTATGTTCTATCGCTTGGATTCAGATTAAAGAGGGTTGAGGAGTAACCCATGAGATCCAACCGAACCACATTATTACGTGAAAGAGAGCCACAAAAGTTGGTGGGCTAGTACCTAACAAAGCAGCCACCATCAAAGCACCTCAGGGCTTTGGAATTTACAAAAGTTTGGTTTCTTCTATAGTTGACAAAAGACAGCAAAATCAGTAACTGGCACTGGGAAATGGTTTCCTTTAAAGAGTAAAATTGTTGCGACCGTGAAACCAAAAAAAAAATATAACTATCATCACCGTTAAGGAGAATTGACAATTATAATATTTTTATTAAATTTGTTGAGTGAGTTTCCAATTTGAATATTTAGTGATTTTTATCTATTTGTTTTATAATAGGCTTTTCGTTTTTCTTGTTATTTGGTCTTATCTTGTTATTGTTTGGTTTATATTTGTTGTTATTTGGGCTAATATTTACTATTGTTATTTTATTTTTATTTTTTTAAAGGATTAAGGATTATGCCTAGAGACCAGAATTAATTTTGGAGTAATGTTTCGCCCACAATATTTTTACAATAAATCTTATACAAAAAGTTGTTAATGGTGGGTAAAAAAATAATATTAGTATTAAGCCCGAATTAGAATTAGTAACAGCTTACCTTATTAGATTTGTTGTAAAATTATTGTGAAAATATTATGAATATGGCATTATTTTTATTTTTATTGAACCCAATATTTTTTAATTCTCAAGTCAAGGTGTTCAACATTTTTTATTAAAATAGTCACAATAAGTTAATTTAACATAAATTTTTTTTGGCAAGTATATATATACAATCTTTTGCAAGCTAGGTGGTCCAGTGACCATGCTGGCTTGTATGTAGAGCAGTGAGTGATGGCATAAAGGTCAGGCCAAATGATCAGAACACGGGTTCAGATTCTTTAGATGATTTTTTAATAAAAAAAATTTTGGTTGATTCTTTAGATGATTTTAATAATTTTATATGTAAGTTTATGCGTATTGATGAAAAAAAAAGAGCTACTATATAGTAAATTGTGATATAGTAAAGAGCTATTTATTTGGAAATAAATCAAGGTGACATAGTGTAATTAGCATAACATCAATTTGAAATCACCATTCACAACACTTCTATTGTACATTAAGTACAATGTGCTAGTCTCATAAGATATATATTACAACATGCCAAGAATTTTGTAACTTAATAGACACTTTATGGTATTCCAACATAAACGTCAATTTTCTCTATCTCCATATGGCCATATGCTTACTTCAGCCAAACCTTCCTTTGTTGCCAACAATTGTATTTCTTTTTCTCATGTACGCAAACTTGGTAATATTATATCTCGCAACCTAACTAAACATGTTAGAGGTTTGTTGGTATGGATGGAAGATATTCCTCCAAACCTGGTTTTTGTTCTCTTCAGTCTTCGCTGATCATGACCGATTTTTCTTGAATGAAATTCAAAGTATTCCTTCTCCAAAACAAAAGAAGAAGAAGAAGAAGAAGAAGAAGTTCAAACACTTACTATGAATTATTAAAAAAATAAAAGTAAAAGGAAAATTACACAAACCTCTCTTGAGTTCTGGGACATTAACACTTCACCCTAAATCTTATGGGAAATAACTCTCCCCTCCCTTAAAATTTGAAGAAATCAACATATTAGTTATTTTATTAATAAAATGGTCTGATTAATGGGGCCCCATTAGGTCACTTGTTAATGGAAAGTTTTAGTACCATTTTTATAAGAAAGTATTTTCCTGTAAAAAGTTTCTAAAAATATTTATTAAACTAATACCCTTAGGGCAATTGTTAACTTTTCTCTTAATAAAATTATATATATATATATATATATATATAAAATCTTTTAAACTTTGAGGAGATCCTTCTTGATGCAACACTAACTATGATTTGGTGGCAAGGAAGCAATATTTAACCAACAAAAACTTTCACTAACCATGGCTAAGGTTTGGTCAAGAGAATTTTTTTTTTTTTTTTTTTTAATTTTAGAATATTTTCCTACTATTATAGCTTATAATGGAAGGACTAATGTATTGATTTCCTTAAATTTGATTGGAGGGGGGTGGGGGGGAGTGTCATTTCTAGGGGTGTAGATGAGTCAGGTTGAATTAGGTTAAAGGTTTTCAACCCAAACCACCATAGTGAGTTAAAAAAAAAATCCAACCCAATCCATCACAAAAGTCTAAACCAATCCACGTAAATCGAGTTAGACCCATAGGTTGGACATTTTTTTTAATTACTATTATTATTATTATTATTATTATTAAATTGAGCATTAGAACAACGCCACCACAAATATGAGCAAATTTATAACTAAATAATCATAAGTATAATACCAAACCAACACAAACTAAATGAAAAAAACTTAGAATTTGGATTTTATTTAGGAAAAGGGGGAAAAGTAAATAACAATATTGTATAATATATTTTCAAATATATATTAAAAACGTATTTTTTTTTATTTTTAAATATATATTCACTATATGTGAATCAGGTCGAATTAGATAAATTTGTGAATCTTATAACCCGAATCCAACCTAACCTATTTAAAAAAAAAAAAAAAAAAAAAAAAATTCATAACTCAACCCAACGAACCCCTAATAACTGAACCAACTAGACAAATTTAGTAAGATCGGATCGGTTTTGACAGTTTACACCACACTCATTTCCAAGGAAGTTTGTAAAGAAATGTAATCACCCAAATATCGATCATGTAATTTACTATAAAAATAAATAAATAAAAAACCCATACCCCAAAGTCCAACGACCCACCCTACCTGGCCAGGTAAGCATTTATTGCTCAGCCATGTTAGCTTTCCCACTTCCATCGACAAAAGCTTCCTGGTTTTTCAAACTGTTTCGATTAGCCCGTTAAATACAAAGCACAGCTTCTCTTTCTCTCTCACTCTGCCTTTGTTTGTGTGAGACATGGCTTCCACTTGTGTCACTGGTTTTCTTGTAGTTTTGCTTGTTCTGCAACCTTGGATTGCTTTAAGCTACCTTTTGCCCCCTGTTTTCCCTCCTGTCTTTGGTTTGTTGTTAAACCTTTTACTTATTCTCTCCTAATATCTATACATTTCTTTTAACCTTCTGAGTCATAATTAAGCTCATTCTTTATTGGTTTTCTGTATTATACTGTTATTAATTCCCATCATGGCAGTTTCTTACAACTGGGTCTTCTACTCTTTCTTGATTTTCGTATCTGTATGACCATAAGTTGGG
The DNA here is from genome assembly GCF_001633185.2 of Quercus lobata. Lineage (NCBI taxonomy): Eukaryota > Viridiplantae > Streptophyta > Magnoliopsida > Fagales > Fagaceae > Quercus > Quercus lobata. The sequence continues at coordinate 1,291,796 of NC_044909.1, read as the reverse complement.
ATTGAAATGACTTTTGTCACACTGATTATCTTTTTCTTTTCTTTTTGTTACCACAGATGATGTGTGCAAAGAAGTGGTATGTGGAAAAGGAACTTGCAAGCCAACAAATCAAAGCGCTTTCATCTTGTTTGAATGTGAATGCTATCCTGGGTGGAAGCAGGCTAACTTTGGCCTTGCCGATAACAGGTTTCTACCTTGTGTGGTTCCCGATTGTAAGAGCTCTCTCATTCTCTCAAATCCAAATGGCTTTGCTTGTGTGAATATATGACTACAATTCCTCACACTCACACTGCAAAAGTATATGTTGATGAATTGCTTTGTATTTGTATTACTGAATGAGTAGCAATAGCTTGGTATATTTTTATTAGTTTTTGTGGTGTTTGTTGATGACATCAGAACACTTTCGTAGTTAATTATGGTTTAAAGTTGAAGGGGTCCTAAACTAAAAGTTAATTGTGGGGTCAGTAGTCAAGTACAGTGGACTAAATTTCTTGCAAAGAGAACAAGATGTCAAGATCAAATAACAATAGTGCATAATCTACAATATCAAGACTACACATACTAATTAAAGTTGGTGATGTATGTCAATCACAATCTAATTATCTCATAGAGTTGTGTTGCATTGATATTTGTCATACTTAGGGCATTTGCAGCCAGCATGGTATATGCCATATCTTGCCAAGATTTACCATTTCAGCACCAAAAAAATGATAACAATTAGTTAGCTAAAGCTAAAAAAATTTGCACTACTGCTACAGTACCACTGTAGCAATATTTTAAATCCAAAAATTATTATTTTATTCTACCTACAAAAATCTACCTCCTCTCTCCACTATCTCATTCTCTCTCTCTCTCTCTTCAGAATATATTATTTTATTATGTAGATATATTATTTTATTATGTAGTATGGTAAAATAAAAGTTGGGATATTAAGTGTATTGTAAAATGTTATTGTATAATTGATAAAATAGTTTTTTGAGATGGTAAAATAGAATATAATGAAATTATCGGATGGGAATGCTCTTACTTGGAAGGGATAAACATTAAACACTTGTAAAGATGTGATTATGATCTTGTACCTGGCCTGAAGTGTAATCTTTTATTTTACATGTTGAATGATAAGCCTTAAGATTTTATATTAAACATTTGATCTAGTTTAGCAACAACTAAAGAATTCCATGATTTGATGATGCTGATAGTTTTTGGATGATCTTTTTAGGTACCATCAATTACTCTTGCATGAATGCCTTCTCACCCGTCCAAGACAAAGGGAGCAAAGCTAATGAATCAATCTTCGATCGTAATAACATTTTTTTAACCCTATATGACATAGACTCATAGTTGCAGTTTTTTTTTTTAAAGATTAATTTATTAATTTTGTTATTTTGGTCTTACAGCTTGCCATTGGACCAATTGTGGAGGTGGCTTTTGCAACAAAACATCAAATTTAACATATAGCTGTGAATGTGAAAAGGATTATTATAATATTCTCAATGATACTTCCTTGCCCTGTTTCCAAGACTGTAAGTGCACAAGCCTACAAGTTGCTAAAGAAAATTGTTAAGGGTAAAATGATACATTTAGGTGTGGACATATAAAACTTAATATTAACATATGACATATCTAATGTATAAAAGTAGTATGTCTTCTTCTAATGTATTATGTACAAATAGTATGTCAGAAAAGAATCCCCAACTTAAGTTTTAATATTTGTGTTTTAGGTGCAATTGGAATGGATTGTTCAACCCTGGGAATATCATCTTCAAACAAACCTACTTCTGTAACACAAGTAATGTATGATGATGGTATGAACCATGGTAAGTCGCAATTTAGACTTGCATATAAATCATTTTCTTGCTTTATTTCTTTGCCAAGATAAATAGAAGGAAATTGATATGGTAATGTCTTGATTTAACTCGTTTTATTTTATTTTTTATTCAATCCATGATCAGAGCAATTTCTTTTTTTCTTTGGATCTAAACAAACAGCAATTCCTCTAAATTCTATTGTTATCTTGACTACTAGAGCAGTTTGCCTCTTCTTTAGAATGCAAAGGCGAGTGCAAAAAAAAAAAAAAAAAAAAACTCTAGAAGATAAATGTCATCTAAAAATAATGATTGCTTGTCATAAAAGCAACCAATAGGGCTGTTCTCCTATTTGACTAAACAACTCCCTTAATCCCTTAACAACTTTTACTGATCTGAGTCTTTTTTCAGTATTATAGAACTCCAATATCTTTTCAAGAATTCACAATTTAAAACTTGATATACAAATTGAGTTGTTTGAGTTCTTGGGTTAATCTTCCTTGGCTTGATTATTTGATTTGACTTGTTTTCTTTTTTTTTTTACAGCTACTTCAATTCTACAAGGACATTCTCTTTGGTTGATAACCCTGATGACATTCATGGCTATGGTTCAGTGGAAATAGACGGACTTAACTATATATTTAAGGCTTACGACCCTGCATTCCAGCTAGATTCCATAGATTTCATTGCTACTCCATTGCTTTTGGTTTTCCATTTAAGGTCTGCTGCCTGTTCCACTTGACCAGCATTTCTATGTATATATAATCAGGTCCTATAAATAAATTACGACATGAACAAGGAGGAGTATGTTGAATAGATATAACTCAGCACAGGACTTAAGAGTAGAACATTTTAAGTATAAGGCATATATGCTTTTGTTGAACATGATTTGATGATCTAGAGTTCTATTACCTATTTTGAGAAAATAAGACTGGTGTTGATTTGTTATGTTAAATTGTTTCTTTATTAACCATATAATTATTGGAATAAGAAATGGAATTCATTAACCTTCAAAATGGTTGATCTTTGAACTTTGTTCACTGAGTTGTTGGCTCATTGTTGGATTCAGATATGCTTTAGTGCTTGAATTTACATTGTGCAATTCAAAACTTAATTGAACAATCTCTTTGCTAAGCTGAAAGCTAGTATTACTCTGAAAATGTTTCCAAGGTGCTCACGAATGTGAACAAAAATAAGTAAAGCCCACTACAAAGACTTCACTAAAGGCCACTCCATTGACAAAAAGAGCTGCACAAGAATATGAAAATGAAACAAGAAAGAATTCACAGCCACAATAAGAGAGAGGGTTTGAAGTGTGGAAGTTTGGGCTTTTTTATTTTTTATTTTAATGATCTGGACAAGATAGTGAAGGGGTGAAGGTGAAGAAGATGACAAGGCAAGGTAGTAGAAGAGGAGGAGGAGGAGGCCATTAAATAGACGTCAGACTTCAAAATTCAAACATTGTTGCACCGACTTGCACACTTAATTTATTATATTCAAGCTTATTTTAGCTGTGTTTTAAAAATTTTTAGGCTATTCAAAATTTTATTTTAGAAGAGTTAAATAAGAAAAAAAATTTAAAAATTAAATATAATTTTTACTTTGGGGCAGCTTAGATTTTTGGACACTGCCTAGCACTACCCATTGCTAAGAGTCATATGTTTGAATGAGTTATTGAACTTGTTTGAAAAAATGTGTAAGAAGAAGTGGAAATGAAAGAGAATTTATTACACTTTCACAAATGTGTTTTTAATTTGGAAAAGAAAGACTTTCGACTCTAGAGTAGACTCTAAACTTTACACTAAATTAAAAAGTGTATATGCACAAAGTCATTTGTTTGAATAGGTTGTTAAACTTGCTTAAAAGAGTGTAAAAAGAAGTGGGAGCGAGAGAGAATTTATTACGCTTTCACTAATGTGGATTTAAATTTGGAAAATAAAGACTTTACACTCTAGAGTAGACTCTAGACTTTACAATCTTAATTAAAAAGTGAATATGCAAAGAGTCATACATTTGAATGGGTTGTTGAGCTTGCTTGAAAGAGCGTGTAAAAAGAAGTAGGAGTAAGAGAATATATTATGCTTTCAAGGATGTGGGTTTAAATTCGAAAAATAAAGACTTTAGACGTTAAACTTTAAACTCTTAATTAAATCAACATATTAGTTGTAGGGGTAAGGGCCCAAGATCGCATATTGGGCCTTGGACTTTATCCGAGGGGATAAATAGGTCCGAAGAGAAGCTATTAATGATGAGACATTCTCAGACCAAGTCCTATAAGTGGAGAGCAAATGAATGGCTGTCCGAGGAGTACATACTCCTCAAACTTAGTGAATATGGTTCAAAATATATAACCTAGCAATTAAAGTGACCTACCGAGTAGGTTCAATGATAGAGATGTGCTTCATGGGCATGAGAGAAGGAAGAGAACCTAAAAATATCTAAGAGAAGGCTAACATCACCGCATTAAATGCATAACAGCTATTTTATTGGCCGCATTTATGTGGAGAAGACCTCTGAACAGTGCTACCTTGGCTACCGCAACTCATAGAAAGCTAGGGAAGGTGGCCGATGGGATAAGTACTCAAGTAGAGGTTTAGATAATCAACAAGTGGAGAGTGAAGATGATACAAAAGAAGATATATAAGATAGAAGACTCTTCATAAAGAGGGGATTGGAAAATAGAAAGAGAGAACAATATAACAATATAAACTGTCTTAATATCCAACTGTGATCAATATATAATAATTGTGGCATTCTCGGACTGAAAATCCATTAATATCAACATCTCTTATTTGTGCTTGATTGTCATTTAGTCCAATACTAGCCGTTGTTCAATTCACTAGGACCTAGTTCTTTGACACATTCTCTACAAATTCATTGTATTAGGCTCATTGGACCAAGACTCCATACATTTTGGGTTTGGGCCCCAAACTGTTACCCTACAATAGTCATTTTATTAATAAAATGGTCTAATTAACGGGGGCCTTTAGGGCATTTGTTAATGGAAAATTTTAGGAAAGCTTTAGTATCATTTTTTATAAGAAAATATTTTCCCATAAAAAGTTTCTAAAAATATTTACTAAACTAATACCTTTAAGGCATTTGTTAACTTTTCTCTCAATAAAATTATAAATAATAAAATCTTTTAAATTTTGAGAAGACCCTTCTTAACACAACACTGACTATGATTTGGTGGCAAGGAAGCAATATTTAACCAAAAAAAACTTTCACTAACTATGGTTAGTGGTTGGTCAAGAGAATTTTTTTTTTTTTTTTTTTTTTTAATTTAGAATATTTTGTTACTATTATAGCTTATAATGGAAGGACTAATGTATTGATTTCCTTAAATCTGAATGAAGAGGAGTGTCATTTCTAAGGGTCAGGCTGAGGGGTTATTTCAACCCAACCCACCATAGTGGGTTAATAAATCCAATCTAACCCAATCCATTACAAGAGTCCAACCCAACCCAAGTAAATTAGGTTAGACCCATGGGTTGGACGGTTTCTTTTAATTACTATTAGGGTAAATTGGATTTTACACCCTTGAAGTTTGGGGTTGATTGGATTTTACACCCTAAAGTTTCAGAAGCTTGATTTTACACCTTGAAGTTTGGTTCCGTCAGTAATTCACCCCCCACTGTTAGTTTTTACTATTAAATGACACATCATCTGTTGATGTATTTTATTTTTGCCAAATCAGCCCCAAAACTCTGTCATTTCAGGCCTACACTTAAACTTAAAACACAAACCTGTAGCTAAAACGGCAGGCTAAACTGTAAAATTAAAAACATAAACCACGAAGATGGCAGACCTCATACCTCTGTAACCCAAACCCCACAAACACAAGCGGCAGCCGCGAAGGCAGCAGCTATGCCAATAGTGAACTGCTCTTCTCTTTCTCTGTTTTTGGATTTCGCTTTGGTCCACAACACAAAACGTCAATTGTATGCATGTTCAATACCTGAATCTTTGTCTCCCTTAATAGAGTCACCAGATTCGTCCTTGGAGAAAGTAGTCTATTACTATAATTAATTCACAATGAAGGCCATTTTGAACATTTGTTATTCACGTCCGTCATTTTGGATGGTATAGTTTCATCCCTTATAGAAGCTAACCAACAAAGGTGGAGGTCATTTTTGTTTATCGCCCAGTGATTTGTGAATGCAGATCTAGCAAACTACATCAACAAAAACCCCAAAATACTAAGATTACAAAAGCCAAATTCAAAAACAGAGAGAAAGAGGAGCAGCTCACTATCGGCGCAGCTGCTGCTTAGAGCCTTCGCCACCACCTGGGTTCTTGGGGTTTGGGTTAGGGAGGTATGAGGTCTGCCATCTTCGTGGTTCATGTTTTGAATTTTAGAGTTTGGCCTGCCGTTTAAGCTACAGGTTTGTGTTTTAAGTTTAGGCCTGAAATAACATGGTTTTGATTGTGCTATTCACTTGGTCATCACTTAAATGACATAGTTTGGGGCTAATTTGGCAAAAATAAAACACATCAGTATGATGATATGTCACTTAACAACAGAAACTAACGGTAGGGCGTAAATTGCTAATGAAACCAAACTTTAGGGTATAAAATTAATTTTCTGAAACTTTGGAGTGTAAAATCTAATCAATCCCAAACTTTAGGGGTGTATTTTGTAATTTACCCTTATTATTATTATTATTATTATTATTATTATTATTAATAAATTGAGCATTAAAACAACATCACCACAAATAAGAGCAAATTTATAACTAAATAATTATAAGTATAACACTAAACCAACACAAACAATACGAGAGAAACTTAGAGTTTGGATATTATTTAAGAAAATGAGGAAAAAAAAAGTAAATAACAAAATTGTATAATATATTTTTAAATATATATTGAATATGTTTTTTTATAATTTTAAATATATATTCAATATATGTGAGTCAAGTAAAGTTAAGTAGATTTGTGAATCATATTATCCAAACCAAATCCTACCCACGGTCAAAATAAATAAATAATAAAAAAAAAATTCAAGTTTCTACCTTGTGTGGTTCCCGATTGTAAGAGCTCTCTCTTTCCCTCAAATCCAAATGGCTTATGCGTGTGTGAATATATGACTACGATCCCTCACACTGCAAAACAATTTGTTGATGAATTGCTTTGTATTTGTATTACTGAATGAGTAGCAATAGCTTGCTAAATTTTTACTAGTTTTTGTGGTGTTTGTTGATGGCATCAGAATACTTTTGTAATTCAATATGATTTATTTGGGAAAGTTGAAAGGGTCCTAAAATAAAAGTTGGATAAAATTGTGTGGTCAGTAGTCAAGTACAGTGGACTAAATTTCTTGCAAGGAGACCAAGATGTCAAGATCAAATAACAACAGTGCATAATCTACCATATCAAGATTAGACATACTAATTAAAGTTGGTGATGTATGTCAATCACACTCTAATTATCTCATGGAGTTGTGTTACACTGAGATCTGTCCAACTTACTTGGAAGGGATAGACATTAAACACTTTTAAAGATGTGATGATGATCTTGTACTTGACCTGAAGTTTAATTTTTTATTTTACATGTTGGATGATAAGCCTTATGATTTTATATTAAACATTTGTTCTAGTTTAGCAACAATTAAAGAATTCCATGATTTGATGATGCTGATAGTTTTTGGATGATTTTTTTAGGTACCATCAATTACTCCTGCATGAATGCCTCCTCACTCGTCCAAGACAAAGGGAGTAGAGCTAATGAATCAATCTTCGATCGTAACAACATTTTTTTAACCTTAAATAACATAGACTCATAGTTGCATTTTGAAAAGAAAAAAAAATTTATTTATTAATTTTGTTATTTTGTACTTACTCTTACAGCGTGCTACTGGACCAATTGTGGAGGTGGCTCTTGCAACAAATCATCAAATTTCACATATAGCTGTGAATGTGCAAAGGATTATTATAATATTCTCAATGATACTTCCCTCCCATGTTTCCAAGATTGTAAGTGCGCATGCCTACAAGTTGCTAAAGAAAATTACATCACCATTGGTGGAGCTAAAATTTTAGCTCTTGGCTCTTCAATAATTTACTTTATCTATTTTACCACTTTACATTACAAAATATCCAACATCAATAGTTTTATTTCAACATTCAACATAT